>NC_080793.1:36319910-36686160 GCF_028018385.1 Neofelis nebulosa | reverse complement strand
CAGTCAGTTAAGCATCTGACTCTTGATTTCAGTTCAGGTCATGATCTCACAGTTCACAGGTTTGAGTCCCATGTCAGGCTCTGTGCTGATGGCACAGAGCAGGCTTGGAATTCTCTCTCTTCTCTCTTCCTCTCTCTCTCTCTTTCTCAAAATAAATAAATAAACTTTAAATAAATAATCGAAGCCTTAACCAAGTGAGTCACCCAGATGTCCCTGATATATTGTTGATGAAAAAATTCAGATTGCAAGTTTACTGTTTATAGCAATATTCTATGTATATTTACACATGCATACAGTTGTCAGGAGGGCACATAAGAAACTGTTAACTCTAGAAACAGTGGTTAACTCTAGAATTGGGGAGTAAGATGTGGTACAGTGGGTTAGGGAGTTTTCACTTTTACTTTATACAATTTTATTTATTTATTTTATTTATTTATTTAAAAAAATTTTTTTTTTCAACATTTATTTATTTTTGAGACAGAGAGAGACAGAGCATGAACAGGGGAGGGGCAGAGAGAGAGGGAGACACAGAATCTGAAACAGGCTCCAGGCTCTGAGCTGCCAGCACAGAGCCCGACGCGGGGCTCGAACTCACGGGCAGTGAGATCATGACCTGAGCCGAAGTCGGACGCTTAACCGACCAAGCCACCCAGGCGCCCTACTTTATACAATTTTAAATAAACATGTGTTATTTTTATAATGAAAACTTAATTCCATTTTGAAAACAAAATAAAGCATTCAATATATAAGCAACATTATTACAGGGGTACCTTGTGATTTTCTGCAAGGACATAATTCATGAATATGCATAGACTCTGGGGTGCCTGGGTGGCACAGTTGGTTGAGCATCTGACTTCGGCTCAGGTCATGATCTCACAGTCTATGAGTTCGAGCCCCGCATTGGGCTCTGTGCTGACAGCACAGACCCTGGAGCCTGCTTCAGATTCTGTGTCTCCCTCTCTCTCTGCCCCTCCCCTGCTCACTCTCTGTCTTTCTCTCAAAAATAAATACACATTAAAAAAAATATGCATAGACTCTCTGGAATGATATTTAAGAAGCCAATGATAGTGGTTGTCTCTCAAGAGGGAGACTGAGGAACTGGTGTTTGGAGTCAGAAATGGGAGTAAAATAGACTTTTCACTGTATACTGTTCTATAAGGCTTAATTTGTTTGTAACCAAATGCATGTATCACGAATTGAAAGGAATTAATAGGAAAATATTAAAAGCTTCAGTGACTTATAATTACCAATGAATAATTTGTGGGGTACCTCATGACAGATCACAACATACCATGTTTCCCACTGGATTAGATACTAAGCACAGTGCTGAGATCCAAACTCAGGACTTTTGACTCCAAGTGTGTGGCTTTCTAACACTATATTATTCCCAGTGTGATTGCTTCAAAGGCTGCACCCCTCTACCCCCGACACCCTCTAGGCCCACTCCCCAGGCTCAACAAGCCATTATGGCATTAACTCCCCAACCAGTCTTCAGCTAAATTTTTTTTCAACCACCTTTTTTTTTTTTTAAGAGAGAGAGAGTATGCATGTGAACCCGCGAGAAGGGCAGAGAGGGAGAGAGAGAGAGAGAGAGAGAGAGAGAATCCAAACAGGCTCCATGGCCAGCATGGAGTCCAACTCGGGGCTCGACTCCATGACCCTGGGATCATGACCCAAGCCAAAATCAAGAGTCCAACACTCAGTCAGCTGAGCCAGCCAGGTTCCCCTCAACCACACTTAAAAAAAATTTTTTTTTTCTTAAGTAATCTCAACACCCATTGTGGGGCTGGAACTCACCACCCTGAGATCAAGAGTCACATGTTCTACCAACTGAGCCAGCCAGGTGTCCCTAGCCAACCACACTTCCATACGGTTTCCTTACTCTCTTTTCTCTCATTGAGATAGAACTTACATGTAGCAAAAGGTACAAATGTTAAATGTTCAGTGAATTTTTATGTATGGTGTAACCACCATCCAGTTCAAAACATAGACTTTTGGAAGGCTCCTTTGTGCCCCCCTCCAGTTAATATCTCCCCCAAATGTAACACTTATCTAGTTCCTATCATCATAGATTAATTTTGTCTGTTTTTGAACTTCTTATAAATGGAATCATAAAATATTCGTTGGTGTCTGGCTTCTTTTGCTTAACACTATTTCATGAGATTTATCCATGTTGTGTGTAGCAGTTGTCTGTCAATTCCAGGAGTGGAAATGCTGAACCCAGATGGCATACATATGTATGCCTACCTTTATTTATACTGCCAGAGCTGTTCAATATAGTTTTTCAATGTATACTCCTACGAGCAATATAAGAAAGCTCCAGGTGCTCCAAATCCTCACCCACACTTGGTATGGTTAGTCCTTTTAATGTAAGCCATGGTGATGGCAGTCACCAATTCTATTTGACACCCCCCCCCCCCACTTGGTTCTCTGGTTCCCCCATCTGCTCAGTCCTCTGATCTGACAGCAACTCAATGGACTCTTTGAACTTCTGACCAACACTTCATGACCTTCTTTCCCGGAATAGAACCCTATCCTGCTATGAGCCCAGCCCCTGATTGAATCCTTGTGCCCACCACGAACAAATCTGATCTCTGCCACAGGCTGAGACCTGATTACAGCACAGATGGAGCCTTAACACTAGTCACAGACAGGTCTCTACCCTAATCACAGATTATGTTCATAGCCCACCATAGATGGAGCTGTAATCACAGGGTGAACCCTGATCCCAACCGAAGTATGAGCCATGACCTTAGCGGCAGATTGAGCTCTAATCTTAGATATAACCTGAGCCCTGACCTAACTCACAAACTGACCTGATCCAAACTCATACTGATAAATACAAATGGCTGAGAGCAATGTTAGAAATTATTAGAGAATATTAGGGATGCCAGGATGTTTCAGTCGGTTAAACATTCCAACTTCGGCTCAGGTCATGATCTCGCCATTCCTGAGTTCGAGTCCCGCGTTGGGCTTTGCCTGGAGTCTGTTTCAAATTCTGTGTCTTCCTCTCTTTCTCTGTCCCTCCCGACTCGCACTCTGAGTCTCTCTTAAAAATAAACATAAAAAAAGAGAAATGATTAGAGAATATGAAATAGCAAGAATAAAATGCATTGTGAAGCGAACTACTATATAGTCTTTCCTTCAAATTCACTTCAAATTTTAATTCTGACTGAATTTCGCTAAGTTAGGGAAAGAAACTATAATCAACCCCACCCTGACATGTTGTAAAGAACAGGCTGGAGGCGGGGGAGTGTGGCTCAAGGAAGCCTAAAGCTGAGCTAGCCCTACAGATGGAGATGGAAAGACGGGTAACCTTCTTCCTGTCCTCACAAGATGGCAGGTTTATTTTAAGGGTGTTTTTAACAGCTTAAAAAAAATGGATTCAAAGAACACTCGGGGAAGCCTCTGATTTTTGGGCTTCTGCCCATGGTGCTTTTTTTTTTTTTTTTTTTTTTAACAATGGTATTTAACTCCCAGTGAGATTTGTTCTTTCATTACCTTCTGATCATATTGCTTTTCATATCCCCTTCTTGCAGTGGCTGTTGAAAAAGGAACCAGAGTCTTCAAGAATGAATGCTTGGAGGTTCTGTTTGCCCTTCATCTGCTAGTCAGCAGCAAGCTGAGAACATAAGTTTCACTTTTTCTTATGGCCTGGGGAAAAATCTTAATTTCACCCTTAACACCAGGAGAAGGGCATCTGAGTGGACTGTGTCCTGTGCAGGATGGGTGAGCAGTCTACAGGGCAAAGTGGACCCTTCACAGAAGTTGTCTCTCTTGGACAAAAGTCCTGATTGTTTTGGGATGTTTGATTTCCTAAACAATAACTAGGTAAGACAACTTGTGAAAAGGGGCCACATGGTATCGTGGACAAGCACTGGGCTGGAAGTCAGGAGACCTGAACAGTTCTGCCACCATATGTAACCTGCTAACAAATCCCTTCTCTCTATATAGGCCTCCTCTCCATTTATAATAATGAAGTCTAGCTGTTTGTAACATCTTTTACATACATTATCTCATTTAATTCTTACAACAATCCCAATAAATTGGGAACAGTTATTTCCATTTCACAGAAGAGGTAGCAGAAGTTAGGAGAAATTAAGATTCACCCAAGGTAACATAATAGTCATTTGGTTTTGTTTTGTTTTAGTTAAATGTTAAGAGTGAAGCAACTCTTTAATGTTGTTATTTGCCATAATTTACTCATTGGCAAACACTTACTAAGCATTTTCATACAGCAAATATTGTTTTTGACTCAAAGAGCAAGTCATTTTCAGACCTAATCTCCTTGGTTAGTGTGTCAGCTGAAGAGAATATGAATATAGCATTTTCCCTTTCTCTTCCTTTCAGGACAAATTTGGGTTAACTTTATGTTCTGTCTCCCTGGAAATACAATAAAGATACAATGAGGGCTATGATATTAGGCCGCATTGTTTATGCTAAAAATAACTCCCAATTGGTAAAGTGCATGTAAGTCAGGATATCTAAGGTAGGAAGCCATGACTTTGGATCTCCCTAAGTGCAGTAAACTAATCTCCCACAGGGAATCTGAAAGGTGTGTCCATAGGATGCAAAATATTGATTCTTATTTAAGATAGGTCATTTCTAAACTAAGGTTGTCACTATATGCACTGACGTAATCTTAACTCCTTGTACCTGAGCTGTCCCCTTGCAGGGGGAGGCAAAAGAAAACTAATTATTAGATTACTACAAGAACTACGGAGGAGAAGTACCAGATGCTGTTATCTTGGGCCTTTGTGAGTTAATTTGATGCCATGTAAGGCCTATAATAATTAAGTGAAACTCAATATCTAATTGAGCCCAATGACCATGAGAGTAGACATTTCAGGGGTGAATCCAGGTCAAATAATTTTGAAGATAGGATTCAACCCCTGTTTTTTCTGACTCTAGAGCCGAGGTTCTCCATCTTGTCTATAGATGGGACTCAAATTGAAATAATGTTGAAAACCTTTGCCACAATGGACACAGCAATGGAAAAGAACAAAATAGTGCTACTCACAACATGAGTGAATCTCTCCAACTTAATGATGAAGGAAAGAAGTCAGATGCAAAAGAGTACATACTGGATAATTCCACTTACCTGAAGTTCAAAAACAGGCAAACTCACTAGAATAGGGGCTGTCATTGACGGGTGAGTGTTCACTGAATGGAGGCACATAGGAGTCTTCTAGGTGGCTACAAATATTCTTTATCTTGGAATCCTTATGCACTGTTGGTGGGAATATAAATTGGTAAAGACAACGTGAAAAACAGTATGGAGGTTCCTCAAAAAATTAAAAATATAAATATTATACGATCCAATAATTCCACTACTGGATATTTACCCAAAGAAAACAAAACACTGATTTGAAAAGATATATGCACCCCTATGTTTATTGCAGCATTATTCACAATAGCCAAGATACTGAAGCAACATTGGGTACATAGGTGGCTCAGTCAGTTTAAGCCGCTGACTTTTGATTTCTTTTTTTTTTTTTAATGTTTACTTATTTATTTTGAGAGAGAGAGAAAGCAGGGGAGGGGCAGGGAGAGAGAGCATCACAGAGCCCAAAGTGGGCTTCAAACTCACAAACCGTGAGATCATGACCTGAGCGGCAGTCAAGAGTTAGACTCTTAACCAACTGAGCCGCCCAGGCGCCGCCCCCCCCCCCCCCCCCCCCGACTGTTGATTTCTGCTCAGGTCATGATCTCATTGTGGGACGAAGCCTTGTGTCCGGCTCTGTGCTGACAGCATGGAGCCTGCTTGGGATTCTCTCTCATGCTCTCTCTCTGCCCCTCCCTTACTTGCTCTCTCTTTCTCTCTCTAAATAATTTTTTTTATTTAAAAAAAGATATGGAAACAACATAAGTGTCCATTGATAGATGAATGGACAAAGAAGATGTACACATAGATAATGGAGTATTATACAACCATAAAAAATGAGATATTGCCAATTGTGACAACTTGGATGGACCTAGAGGGTATTTTGAAAGTAAAATAAGTCAGATTGAGAAATACAAATACCATATGATTTCACTCTAAAAACAAAATAAATGAACAAACAAAAAGTAGAATCAGAACAAACTGATGGTTGCCAGAGGCGGTGGGGAGGGAGTGGGTAAAATGGGTGAAAGGGAGTGGAAGATACAAACTTTAAGTTATGATGAATAAGTCATGAGAATAAAGGGTACAGCATAGGAAATATAGTCAATGATATTATAATAGCGCTGTTTGGCGATAGATGGTAGCTACACTTGTGGTGAGCATAGCATAACGTAAAGAGATGTTGAATCACTATTTGTATACCTGAAACTAATGTAACATATTTCAACTATACTCATATACAATTTTAAAAAATTCTGTATCTTGATCTATGTATTGGCAACATGGGTGGGTGAATATATTCATAAAATATGTAAAGACAGAGTTAATCAGGGAACCCAGAAACAGTAAAAAAGGCTGGATCAAGGGTGGGTGGGGTGCTTAATGGGAGGTCAGGCAAATTTGAGGCCTTGGGCTAAAGGCTAAATCTTCTAGGAAATTTCTTTCTGACTTTGCAGGGTAGAGAGTGCAAGCTCCATTGTGCAATAAGTGAACAATGTTTTAACTGGAAAGACGCAAGTCTTTGAGGAGAAGAGAAATAGGGGAATGGGACCTGGATGTTCAACTCCCAAAGAAAACAGGGAACAGAACCTGGGGCTGCAACCAAAAGGTAGCCCCAGTGTGCCAGGGGCTATTAATATGAAACACAGGGAAGTAACATTTTGTGAATTTCAAGTGACAATTTTGGGGATGATGGTTTACTTTTCATGTGTCTCTCTTTTTCCCTCATCTACTTTGTAAGAAGTTTAATTGCAAGGGAATTAAATAAAATAATTTATAAGGCCTTATTTTAGTCAGTACAAAGCCCAGACAGCACCTGAAGTTAGGTCCTGCCCATGGTTGAAATGGATTAATTAATTCCTGGCTCCAGGATGGGACAAAATTTCTGCCATGAGGGCCAAATTGGAAGGGAGAATCCAGGAGTCATGTCTTATAAGAAATTGCTGAAAAGATGGAGGTCATTGTCCTAGAGAAGCAAATACTTCGGAGAAAGAGACAGAACATGGGAAGTGTCTCTAGATAGCTGAAGGTTTTCCACATAAGACAAAGGACTTACTCTGGGTGACTTCAGAGGGGAAACAGGACCAGTGAGTAGAAATTCTGGAAAATAGAGTGCAATGAGAAAAACCTTTCATGAGGAATTGGAGATTTTGCAATTTTTCTACAATGCAGTTTATTCATTTACTGGGCTAAGCTCTAGGATACAAAGGAGAACATGACCCACAAGGTCCCTTAAAGAGCTTATTAAGTGTGGCAGAGACTACAGATTGTCTAATATTTATTCTCCTTTCTTACTAACAAAATTCTCATTTTGTTATGGATTGTAATATGTCCAGCTAAGATATCACATTCCCTGACTTCTCCTGCAGCAAGGAATGACCAGTAAAATGTGAACGGAAGTTGTAGGGTGGAATTTCCAGGGCACGTTCTTAAGAAGGACTGAGTTAGATAGTAGAGGTACCATTATAACTCTCCCCTCTATTCTGCTGGGAATGCAGATGTGATGACTCAAGTTTTAGCTGCTATCATGAGTTACTCTCCACATTTGAATGCATTAAGGATAGTAGAAGGGAAAGACATAAGGATCTTGGGTCTCTAATAACTGTGAAGTCTGCATATCAGCTCTATATTGATTTTCTCTGAATGTCTTTTATATGAAAGCAACAAACTTCCTTATTTTTAAGTTATTTAGGTTTTCTGTAATTCACAGTCCATATTAATCCTGATTCACTACGCAAAACTTTTTTCAAACTAAAATTGTATACAATGACAATTGAGATGTCTCTTAGCTCAAACAGCTGGATACTATGACTACTATTCTCCTAGGACCTAGTATCCTGTTACCTTCTGTAGGAAAGTTTCCCAGATTCTTTAGGAAGATTCAATCTCTCCCTCCTTGGTTCTCTTACAACACTTTGTTTATTCTGCTAGGATAACACTAATTAAATTGAGTCTTATGGCATGTCCCTGACACATACATTTATGATTACTGTTCATAATTGGTTGCACAGGCATACCATGAGGAGAATGTTGAAATGGGGAGGGCACCTATGTTGCTGTCCAAGGTCCTGAACCCTCAAGACACACTAGGGCAGTTTCTCCAGTTTCTGAAACACTAATTCTCGCCAAATAATTCTGGCGAGGTAAAGAAGAGGCAATAGGAGGCATAAACCATAAGAGCTGAAATAAAGAAGCAAACAGACAGAGAATAGAGGCTGCTCTGAACACAGCCACTGAAAGGCGGTCAAAGAAGAAAAATTAAAACACTTTTGAGAATTTCAAATAATGTCATCAGAGTTAAAAAAGATTGACAACTAAAGATGCATCATAAATTGTTCTAAGTGATACAAACTGTGCAAGTTTGATATGAACAACTGTATTTGTGCAGAAGGGAAACAGATTGTCATCTAGGTGGAGATGGCAGGAGGAGTGGTCTTCACTGGATTTATATCAGCATGCTTATGTTTTTTCTTTTCAATCATTATGTTTCTTTTTTTTTTATCTTGATAGTTTGTAATTTTTATAAATACTGCCACACAAGAACTTGGATTGTCACTTATGTTTTACAATTTGTGCTGCTGATTTCATGTATTTTTTAAATTGATGACAAGATGTGTTTTCCCTTCCCCAAATTTGGAGAATGGGGTATTCTATCTTCATTTCCCACCTCTTTACAACCCATTTTCTCTGTTTGGCTTGACTAGCCAAGTGAGTTCCTCCTGTACAAGATTTTTACAGTGCTCTTGATTCAAATTCATGCTGGGTGTTTAAAAATGCATTATCTAAGTTAATCCTCTCAACAGCCCACAATATCAGTGTAATTATTCTCATTGCAATTAGATTCATGTCATGGATCTCTGAGGCTCTTCATGAATTGGATAGCCGAAACAATGAATAGTAATTCATAAATGTCAATGGTCTTTTGTAACTTACCCGTCTTTCTCCCAAAATAGCCTATAGAAAATTTGAGGTCATGAACTATATCTTATTCATCATTATATTTTCAGCAATGTCTAGCATGGGTTCTGACACATAGTAGGGGCTCAAAAGTATTTTTGGAATAAATAAATGAATTAATAAAATATACAATAATTAGCATTGTATTTAAATCACTTAAATAGGATGCATTTATGAATAAAAGATCAAAGATACACAAGGGAAATCTCAAAATAGTCTTAACTGTGGTGAAAGGATTAGAAAAACATCCTATATGGCATTTCTACTGTGTGAAATAATGCATTCTTGAAAATTAAGACAAAGAACAGAAATTGTGAAATAATCGTCCTTCACATCTAAGTGTCACCCCTGTGATGAGCCAAAATGATTTAGCCTATTCTAGAGAATAAAAGGACAAGCCCTCCAGTCCCATCTTTTTCTCTTCCCTTCCTTTCTTCCATTGTCTCCCTTTTCCTTTCTCTCCTTCCCTTTGTGTTCCCATTTTCAAACATTTACTGTGATCCTACTGCATTAATGCACTATGAGGATTTCATCCTACTTTCAAACAGCTTACTCTCTAGTCAAGAGAAAAAAAATTCACAGATACCGGTATCTATAAACATAGTGGTAACATCTGGCTTTATACAATAACATGAAATCCACAATTTTCCCCAGAGCTGCCCTCTTGCCCAATGTGAAGCCTGTCTTGGAAGACTTGCCTGATCTTATCTCCTGAGTACAGGAGCAAAGAAAATTCTTTTTCTCAGTCTGTAAGTATCCATTTTATCTGGCTGAATTACAATAACAGCAAGGCTTTCCTTTGGGAGTAAGAGCTAGGGAAAGCTTCAGAATGGTATCTAAAATGACTAAAGCTACTCAAAAGAAAGATTGTTAACAACTGGATTGTAACAATCCAACACAGATTGGACAACAATACAACAAAGATGGTAACAACTTTTTAGCTCTTCAGGTCAACCCCCCTCAATTTTCAGATCTGGAAGCTGGGGTCCAGAGAGATGAAAGGATCTACCCTCAATCACACCGTAAGTCAGGGGCAGTGCCAGGGCTCAAGTACAGGTTTACAGACTCCCATTAAGTATCCTTTCTATTTTCCATTATTTCTTAAAGTTCCCAAGGTTTACTCAGGCTAACGTGTGTAGCCACAGCTTTGAACAGCTCTGACATGACCATGATGTAAATGGCACCCTTAGAGTTTTGCATGCAGCAGCCTTGGTTTCACCGATGTGCTCTTGAGATTATTTTAAGTAGTGCAGAACAAATGTTTATAGATACTATAATTATACATTTATTTTAATATTTATAACACATAAAGAGCACATCAAAATTTGGCATTACATATAGGGACACTATATAAAGATTTAAAGTTCACCTTAAAATTTAAGTTAAAAAAGTAAATAAATTGAAATTAAAACAGGGTTTTTTAAAAGTTTATTCATTTACTCAGAGAGAGAGAGACAGAGAGTGAGAGAAAGAGAGAGAGAGAACGCGTCCTCATGGGGTAGGGGCAGAGAGAGCGAGAGAGAGGGAGAGAATCTCAAGTGGGCTCCTCCCTGTCAGTATGCAGCCCTACGCAAGGCTCAATCTCACAAACTGTGAAATCATGACCTGAGCCGAAATCAAGAGTTAGATGTTCAATCCACTGAGCCACCCAGGTACCCCAAAATTAAAATAGTTTTTTAAAGTGCTGTAAGTAGTTCAAGAATGTAGCAAAAATAATGAAAGTGGTATAGAGATTGCTGACTTTTAGGAAACCTTGTTTTTTATATCATGCTGCATCCTCTAAGATAAGATAAAGGACTTTGACACATTTACCTGCTCAGGACATTATGAGAAGATAAAAAAAAATTTTTTTTGAGAAGACAACTTTTTTACGTGAAAGTGATGATTAAATACTTTGAAAATACGTACATTTAGCAGAAACAGGTTAAACGCAGTTAGGAGAGGATATTTTATACTTCATCCAAGAAGGATAGAAGGGAACTAGGTGGGAGAATTAGGCCTGCATTTTAGCCTGTAGTGGAAATGATTATATTTTCAAATATGCATTCATGTATTAGCAAAGGGTCAGATAGAAACCCTGTGACCTCTTTTCCTATAATTGAATGTGAATATTTATCAGACGAGCTAGGTTCAAATCGTGCTTCTGCTACTTCCCAGCTTGTGCCCTCTGTCATGTCCCTTAACCCATCTGAATTTACAAAAAAAGCTGTGTGGTGAGGATTAACTATGAGATTGTAAAAATGCCTTGAAATGAAGAGTGAGAGAAATCCTGAAGGAGAAAGGAAGAAAAAGAGAATAACGAAAGAGAGGAAAGCTAGGTTGGAGAGACTGTAAGAATGGGAGCTGGTAAAAGTGTCTCAGACTTTATGTGCCGAAATAGTCATTCTTGTCACAAGCTGCTAGATTCTCTTCTTATGAAAACATTTCTAAGGTGGCAGATGAATATATTTTTAAAAAATTTCCTGAAACATAACACTCTAACAGGATGTGTTAGAGAAATGCCAAGAAAAGAAGGCAGAAGGAGGTAAAGTCCTTGGATGAAGAGGAAGATAAAGTGATTTATGTACGGACCTACAGAGGAAGAAGTCTCTCCTCCACAAAGTCCTCCTGACCCGTTGGGTAGATTTGACTGTCTCCTTCTTCGACCCCCACTACACTTACACACCTTCTACTAGGGTTGGTGCAATGGTTTAGGGACTTCTTTGTCATTCCCACTAGAAGTAAAGCCCTTGAGTGTTAGGACTGTGTCTTCTTCACCTTGTGTATTCCCAGTTTTTCCCACAGAACATGGCACATATATGCCTCGCAAATGTTTGTTGAATGAATGAGCCCGGATCACGGGACCTGAAACCCTGTCTCTTGAGGGATGAATGGTGTGGTTCAAGGAACACTTATCCTGGAGAAGAGATAAATCTGGGGAGTTACATTCACTGTTTTCCAATATCTGAAGACTATTTTTTGGAAGTATATTTAAAATGGGCTCTATGGTTCCCATGACACAGTTAGGTCTCAGAAAGCAAGTCTGACTCACTGTAAGAAATTCTAACCATGAGAACTGGCCAACAATGACATGGCCTGTCTCAAGGGGGCAAGAGCTTATTGCAGCAGAGACTAGATACCATTTTTCAGACACTAGATTAAATGATATCTGTAGTCTGCCTGTCTTCTATTCTTCATATGAGTCTCTTCTCTTTTGCTTGTTAAGTTTTTGGCTGATTTAAAACATTTCCCCCACTGGGCATCTATATCTATTCTTGGAACCATAGACCTCAGAGTTGGAAGGAACCTCAGAATTCATTTGGTCCAATCCTTTCTTTGTACCACTTTACATGGGAGAAAACCAAGACCCAAGTCAATTAGCTATATTAGGGTGGATGATAGCCTCACAACCCAGATCTCCAGGGTTCTCTTCATTGCTGACCAAGATATGGTACCCTTGTGTCTGAGCAGTATGACTCTCTTCCCTTTTCTTGCCCCTGCATCTTAGAGTCTCTCAGCAGGTACTCCGTTCCCCATTCTCTCACATCAGAATAAAGTTCAAAGAGAATTTGGAGAGTTAGTAAAGACGTATCATAATGAAAATGTCCTGATTGGTTTTTTTTTTTTTTTTTTGATAAACCATATTGCATAGTAGCTAAGGGCCATGCACTTGGAGGAGAACACACAGCCAATGCACTGTAGAACGTACCCACCATCTCCATGAGCTCTGGTGCTGGGCTTCATGTGCCCAGAGGCAGAGGAAACCATTTTTAATTTACATGAGTGATATATGGGATTGAAACTTGAGGGTTATAGAGACCTGGATTCTAGTTACTCCACTTTTCTAGTTGTGTGATATTGGGTAAGTTAATTAACCCTCTGATCCCCAGTTTCCTCATGTTTAATATGAGAATAACTATACCTCCCTCCCAGGGGAGAGGTAAGGCTTACGTAAAAACAACAACAACAACAACAACAACAACAACAACAACAACAACATATATAAAACTCTGAACATAGTCTTTTTTTCTTCCTGTCTTTTCTCAGATATAAAAATATCTGAGACTAAACGTTCTCCTCAACATTCCAGCCTCTTCCCTTTCTATAGGAAACAATCCTGCTCAATCCCAATGTCGATCTCTGTGAAAACTTGCCCTGCACTCTAACTAGGTGACAATGCATATCACTTCCCTCTACGAGCTTGTTTCTCCAGCTGTAAATGAAGGCAAGAGAGGAAGGAGTGTCTGCTTTCTATTTATAGCAATCTGTTAGCACAAGTATATCCTAATTTTGAAATGTTAAGAAATAAAAGATGTATAAAAATTGGGTTAGAATGCTATCTAAGGTTCCTCCTGCTCTGACATTATTTGAGCCTGAGAATTTAAATCTCCCTCTCATCCCCACCCCCACTCCCATTCCCTTTTTCCATTCTTACCCTCTTTTTGGCCTTAGAACACAGAACTCAGCAACAGTGCGCTGTGCAGGTGGAAGGATTTTAAGAAATTTAGCTTTCTCCCCTGGACCCCCAGTAGGAACCAGTCCCAGAAATTGCTGTGGCTGGAAATGTAGGGAAGCCCAGAACAGATCTGGTTGCTTCACTCAGCTGGAACACAGCCTATCTTTTAAACTTGAACACTTTTCTTTATGATTTCACTGTGTCATCTTCAGCCAGTACGCAATTTCCTTTAGGGAAATCCAGCAGCTGAGTTAGAGAACTACAGACCTAAAAGGATATACGCTGGATTATAAAGAAACCAAGTTTCTACAAAAGCCTTGTGACACACCGTGTTCCTGTTCTGGTCTCTGGTTTTGGTTTCATTTTGTTTTTGTTTTTGTTTTGTTTTTTTGTTTTTCCCTTTTTTCTCAAGAGCCGAGTGGCTTAAGCTTTTCTGACCAAATGACATTAATTACCGTTTCTTCTTTGGCCCATTTTAGTAAAGAGAGGCCACAAGCTAGTTCTCCTAAAGATTTATAATTAATTTAAAAATTAGGAATACATATGAAAAGGCATTTCTGACTTCTGTGGAAAAACTTACACAGGATCCAGTAACAGCGAGGCCGTATTTCCTCATGGCAAAAATTGGCCTAGACTAAGTAGCAGCTGCCTTCTTGGGGCATGGCTCTCCAGTTGACCTGTGTCTGTTCCTCCCTTACATCACCTGACCCGCACGGTCAATATCAAATTTATACTGTTAAAGATAGCCCACTTCACTAGAGCCTCATCCTTGCAGACAAATGAGTTTGTGACTCCAGGAACAGATCATAACTGCGAATATCTGTGAATCACCAATCATACAAAGCTATTTGTAGTCAATTAGAAACATTTTAAATCCAGTTGATGACATTACAAGTGTCTGGATCTGGCACACAAAAGGCACTCACTAAAGAGTAGTTGCTACTGGGGCGCCTGGGTGGCTCAGTGGGTTAAGCGGCTGACTTCAGCTCAGGTCATAATATCGTGGTTTGTGGGTTCGAGCCCTGTGTTGGGCTCTGTGCTGACAGCTCAGAGCCTGTTTCGGATTCTGTGTCTCCCTCTCTCTTTGACCCTCTCCCGTTGATGCTCTGTCTCTCTCTGTCTCAAAAATAAATAAATGTTTAAAAAAATTTTTTTTAAAGGGTAGATGCTATTAGTAGTAGTAGAAGTAGCATTATTATAACTTAACTGAGGCGTATGTTGTCATTTTTAGGGCAGAATTGGGTCAGTGGTGCCTCTAAGAGAAACACAAATGAGACTCTACAAGAGCAGAAATCTTTACTGAATGCCCTTGGAAACAAGATGGGAATTATATCACAACACATACGATTATTTCACGAAACTTCTCACTACAAATCTCTCCCCAGAGCTCCATCCTTCAGGGTGACAGCTCATTTCATCTCCATCTCTTCCCACCACTCACCGCCACCCATTTGCCTCCTCTCTCCCCCTTTCCCTGCTTCCCTTCTTTCTCCTGAAAAGCAGTCTGGTCTGCTCTCAGCTTCTGTTATGCTCCTGTTTCCAGGGAAAAGACAGTAGGCAGAGCGTGTGTAAATACTTACATTTAGTGTTCTCTTCTTTTGTCTTTATCTCAATTATTAATATTTAAAGAGTAATTACTGAGAAACTGCAGAAATCCTTCATTCTTTGCCAAATATGCCAGAGAAGAGTTTATATAATTTATTTAGACTGGGCTGGATTGATAAGACCTATGATAGAGGCCCGTATAAAGTATATTAGGAGGTGGAGATGGGGGTACAAATGGAGGTAAATCCGTGAAATCCAGGCAATGCCCCACTTCCTCTCACTGCTCTGCTCTCCCAATACGTCACCCACCAACTTCACAATGAGTTCAGAAAAAGGAGTGGGAGTTTCAGGCGAGGAGGATCATTCCTAGCTGGCTTCTGGGAGGAGGAGGGGCCTAAATGACGCTGAGTGGAATTCTGCCATCCAGAGCTTCTTCAGCCCTTCCCTTTCCTTTCATAAATCCCTGCTCAAACCCCTGTCCACCCCCACCCCAATAAATAGGCGGTTTGGTGGGATCTCTTTGCAAACAGACTGGAAGTGTTCTCAGCAGGAAAGCAACTACTCTTTTCACTTCCTTTCCTTTGCCTAGGGGTCTGTGGTGGGTGCAGGCTTAGGCCAAGAGGAATACAAAGCAATCTTTTTCTTTTTTAAGTTTTTCTAAATGTTTATTTATTTTTGAGATAGAGAGAGACAGAGCGTGAGCAGGAGAGGGGCAGAGAGAGAGGGAGGCACAGAATCCAAAGCAGGCTCCAGGCTCTGAGCTGTCAGCACAGAGCCGGATGCGGGGCTCAAGTCCACAAACCCCGACATCATGACCTGAGCCAAAGTCGAACGCTTAACCGACTGAGCCACCCAGCCGCCCCTAAAGCAATCTTTTGAGAAATACATTAGAGAGTCTTGGAACAACTCTCTGGTTGGGAATTTAAGGACTATGTGTTTCCTGTGTGACCTCAGGCTAGTTGCTTTCCTTCTCTGATTCTCAATTTTCTCTTCAACAAAATGGAGCTGTAATCCTATCTCTGATTACCTCACAAGACTGTTGGAAAACATATGCTGTAAAATGAGGTACTCACAGGGTAGTGTCTCCTTGCTCTAATCCTGCTTTGCCACCCACAGTTACCAAAGTGACATCTCTTCTTTCCATGATACTTGAAGACTCCTTCCCATTGTTTTGAGGGTTTGGCAGTCTTTCCTAGTCTATGTGAAAGTAGTCATAGTTTCTCCCTTGGATGTTGCTATTGTGAGATATAGGTCTAGTTTTTCAGAAAGACCTAGAGATGAAGTCTGTGCCTTTTGACTCAAAGGACCCTGGGCATATCTCCCTCCTTCATTCATTTATTCATTCATTTGATTAGAGGGCAACCATTGTTCATCCAACACACTTTCTTTTAGCCTTTAATCTGCCTGCTGTGATGGGGACAGACTTAAATAAGCAAGTCCAGGGTTCAGGGTTCTAGGAGCTCGGAGTCTTTCAGGGAGGCAGCTGAGTGACCACAGTTTGCAAAACATAAGATAATGGTGGCAAAGCGTCTCTATGAGCTTGCAGTTAAGATGTTGGCCTGAGACTGGTGGATTCATTTCCAAGATAGACTCACATAGCTGCTCAGGAGGCTTTAATTTCTTGCCATGTGGACCTCCTCTTGGTGCTGCTTGAGTGTCCTTAGAACTTGGCTGCTGGTTTCCTCCAGAGCTAGTGATCCAAGAAAGAGCAAGGCATAAAAGGCTGTCTTTTGTGACGTTGCCTTGAAAATCATCCTCCATCATTACCATGATATTCTATAGGTTACACAGACCACCCAATTCATTGTAGGAAGGAGTGGAGAGGAGAAGGGAGAAGAGGAGAATCACTGGGGGCCATCTTGGAGGCTGGTTACGACATGACCCTTGAAAAAATCTTTGGATAACTAAATATTTGGGTTCTCTTGGTCCTTTCATGGAAACTCTCTCAGTACTGGGTCTCTACAGTGGGTCTCTATTCCACCCCTCATCACACCTGATCTTGAATCTCTGGCCCATCACCATTTTTACATGTGTATAAAAATTCACCCTCGTAAACATAGAGTAAATGGAGGTAGGGTGATATCAAACAAAATGCAACTTTCAGCTGCCTCTGACTCCATTTCTGACACTCCACCACCTTCTGAAAGCTCACTTTCCTGACACTCTATTCCTAGCTCCTTCTCTGATAGAGCAGGCTCAACATATCTTTTTGCAGTCCTCCATGAATTCCGCTAAGTAATGTTTTCTCCACATTATTACGTAAGTGTTTACAAAGTGGAAGTCCAGAGTAGTTAATGACTGTATGAGGAGGAAGGAAAAGCATTGTTAAAGAAGGAACCTCCTTATCCCAGGTTTCTTGCATTCCTATGCTGGGAGTTCCTTAAAGGGAGGAATAGTAGTGGGGTGCCTGGATGGCTCAGTCGGTTGAGCGTCCGACTTCGGCTCAGGTCACGATCTCGCGGTCCGTGAGTTTGAGCCCCGCTTCGAGCCCCGCGTCGGGCTCTGGGCTGATGGCTCAGAGCCTGGAGCCTGCTTCCGATTCTGTGTCTCCCTCTCTCTCTGCCCCTCCCCCGTTCATGCTCTGTCTCTCTCTGTCTCAAAAATAAATAAACGTTAAAAAAAAAATTAAAAAAAAAAGGGGAGGAATAGTAGCTTATGTGACTGGTGAGTTTGCAAGAAGGAATAATATATACAAGGCTCAGCACTTACCTCTCTTTTTTATCCTCTGGCACAAGCCCAGATGAACCTGGCAGATATTTTAGTCCATACTTTGACAACTCAAGTATTATAGGAGATCAGCAACTGTCTGGAGCTGAGTGAGGAAAAGGTCACAGACATATTAGGGAAGGGTATAGGATACTCAAGGTATGTTGATGGTTTTACGGCTATATAACACTGTCAAAACTCACCAAATTGTACACTATAAGTATGTGCAGTTTGTTATGTCAATTATATGTCAATAAATGTGGAAAAAATTAAACAGATAAATGCAGAGAGAATTATGAAAGAATTTTATAATTATGAAAAAGCATTTTATATAATTACAGGATTTTATTATAAAAACCAATGGGAGTCACCTATAAAATTTATATACATGTACATAGAAAATGGGAAAAAATTGTTAACCAACTTAAAAATCTTTCAGATAAAAGCATCATTGTTTTTTAAGTCATTTGTTAAAATTATTATAATTCCACATCTTCCAAATAGTTTGCAAGAAAAACTGACTAATATGATGAAAGATGGATATTTACTAACTTGAATTTCAACAAAAAACAATGGGAATATACAACCGAAAGAGGAAATCAAGTTTTGATATAGTCTTGGGCTTACATATCACCATGAGGCATCTTTTTTAGCTATGACAGCCTCAAAACAAAGCATCCAAATAAGTTGAAATGAGAACAGACATTTAAATTTCTATATCACAAATTATTTTAAAAAATTTTTAAAGTTTATTTATTTTGAGAGAGAGAGAGAGAGAGAGCAGGAGGGACAGGCAGAGAGAGAATCCCAAGTACACTCCGCACGCTGTCAGCGCAGAGCTCCATGTGGCGCTCAAACCCACGAACGTGTGAGATCGTAACCAGAGCCAAAGTCAAGAGTCAGATGTTTAACTGACTGACCCACCCAGGTGCCCCTATTTTTTTTTTTTATTATTTTTTTAACGTTTATTTATTTTTGAGACAGAAAGAGACAGAGCATGAACGGGGGAGGGGCAGAGAGAGAGAGACACAGAATCAGAAGCAGGCTCCAGGCTCTGAGCCATCAGCCCAGAGCCCAACGCGGGGCTCGAGCTCACTGACCGTGAGATCGTGACCTGAGCCAAAGTCAGATGCTTAACTGACTGAGCCACCCAGGTGCTCCCAGGTGGCCCTATTTTTAAAAAAAATTTTAAATAATGAAATTCATTTAATCACATGGTACTGACTATAATATCATTGCTAACAAAAATATTTTTCTATAACTAGTAGATAAAATAAAAATAATTTAAAATAATGTTAGAAACAATACTCGTAATAGATAAAATAAAACTTTAAATATTTTTTTAAATGTCTGCCTAACTGTACGGCCAAATATTAACAAAGTCATTTGGCCTCAAACATAAGCCATATTCTCTAACTTAGACTTTATTAATGATAAAAATGACATTTTTTATTCAATCAGCATATGAGATATGTTATCAATCTACATATGAAATAATTCTCAATGGGACCTTCCAGGTGGCTCACTCAGGTTGAATTTCTGACTCTTAGTTTCTGGCTCAGGTCATGATCTCATGGTTTGGTTCATGGGATCAAGCCTGAGTCAGGCTCTAGCCTGGAGCCTGCTAGGGATTCTCTCTCTCCCTCTCTCTCTCTGCCTCTCCCCTGCTCTCTTTCTCTGTCAAAACAAACTTAAAAGGAAAGAAAGAAAGAAAGAAAGAAAGAAAGAAAGAAAGGGAAATACAGTAGTTCCCAACTGAGCAGGGAAAATGTGGGAGTCATTTATTGACCTCCCCGTAATAGTGGTGACATTTTGCTTGATTTTTGAAGACTGGATAGAAGGTCATCAAATAAAAATGTGGGAGAGGGCATTATAGGCAGAAAGAGGAGAATAATAGAAGATATGCAAACATTAAGGAAAGAACCTAGTCCATGAGGTAAATGCATAACTGTGGTATTTAAGATATTTAAGGTATTAACTGTGTATGTTGGAAAGTGGCAGGATAAGAGGCTATTGAGCCAAGCCCTGGGTCTAGATCCACATTAGACATATGTGTCTTGAAAGTAGAGGTTCCCGCTGATTTCCTGGTACTTAGAACAATGTCTCACTGGGGGGGGGGGGGGATAAAAGAACATTTCTATTATGTTTAATGAATTTGAATGTTTCCCTGTGGGTGATAGGGTTTTAGTTCTTCAGCCTTTCTTTTCTTCTGTGAACTAGCCCATATATTTTTTTAAAGTTAGCCAGAGCTGGTTTCTGTTGCTGACAATCAAAGAACCCTGCCTGATTCAGTCTCCTCAATATCTCTGCCATGCAGTATATCAAGGGCCTCCAAAGTCCTTTCAGTAGTGGACCAAAGTTCAGAAATCTCTGGGTGTGCAGCCATGGCATTTAAACTAATAAACATGGAAAGTTAAGAGGGTCCATGCATGTACTAGATGGAAGTCCAGTGTGTGTATTTAAGTCAAGTGTGTGGAACATATGAATGAGCAGAAACATTAAACACAACCTTTAGGAAAAGACAACAGCCAAGTGCAAACAAAAAGAAAGCAGAGTATGCATTATTCATATTACAAAATAAACTCAAGGAAAGCAAACTCTATTTAGATATTTACAAAAGGGAGAGCACTACATAACAAAGTTCATACAAATGGGCCAAATCTCTCCTTACAAGAAGATTAACAACCTTAAATTTCTTTATTATGGAAATAAGAATGAAAATACCTAAACTGAGCAGTCAGATTAAGAAACATGACAAAGAGAAGGGAGTAGACAGAAAGAGAAAAGTGTTTGGCTGCAGGCAGATTCATGTGTGTGGAATAGGGGCATGAAGAAGGGACTCTCAAATGCACAGATCATATGGTCAGAGAGGTTCAAGGACAACCCAAAAAGCTCAGTGTCACAGAAGCAAGGGAAACCATTTTAATGAAGAAGTAATGAGTTACAGGGGTGCCAGACTGGCTCAGTTGGTGGAGCATGCGGCTCTTGATCTGGGGTTGTGAGTTTCAGCCCCATGTTGGGAGTAGAGATGACTTAAAAATAAAATCTTTTTTTAAAAAAAGAAGTAAGGAGTTGCAGAAATAAAGGAATGATCGGGGCACCTGGGTGGCTCAGTCAGTTGAGCGTCCGACTTCGGCTCAGGTCATGCTCTCGCAGTTTGTGGGTTAGAGCCCCGCGTTGGGCTTTGTGCTGACAGCTCAGAGCCTGGAGCCTGCTTCAGATTCTGTGTCTCCCTCTCTCTCTGCCCCCCGACCCCCGGCTCACACTCTGTCTCTCTCTCCTTCAAAAATAAATAAACATTAAAAAAAATTTTTTTTAAAGGAATGATCAATAGTATCCAATGCAAAAGAGAGATCCAGTAAGAAAATTACTTAAATTACTACAGAATTTGGCAATTACTAGTAAGAAGTCACCAGGGTTTCTTCTGCACTTCCCACAGAAAGGAAAGACTTTTGCAGAATTCAAAGAAAGGTCATTGAGGCAGTGGCCAGTTCTTATGTTTGCCATTCAGCATCTCATTAGCCTTCTTATGGTAAGTGTGCTCCAATTTTTCTATGAAAGAGACATCACTTCTTTCTTCAGCCATGTGATTTGGGTGAAGCAGACATACCTCTATGCCCAGGGGTTGATTTGACAGACTATGGGCTGGATAACTTAATGCTCTTTCCAACCCTCTTCTCCCTTGCCTGCCTCACCTGTACTCAGTTTCCCAACCACCTTAAGGTGAGCAGTGGCAATGTGATCTATGGCGCCAAAGAGACATGATATCTAGACAGATATGATAACTAGAACGGGAACATCCATCTTTTAAAAAATTTTTTTTTAATGTTTATTTATTTTTGAGAGAGACAGAGACAGAATGCGAATGGGTTAGGGGCAGAGAGAGAGGGAGACACAGAATCCAAAGCAGGCTCCAGGCTCCAAGCCGTCAGCACAGAGCCCGATGTGGGGCTCGAACTCACAGAGCCGTGAGATCATGACCTGAGCTGAAGTCAGACGCTCAACCGACTGAGCCACCCAGGCACCCCTGGAGCATTCATCTTTTGGAAAAAGTGGAAGGATCAAGAGAACCACAGCTCTACCTGTCCGAAACCATGGAAGCATGGGATGACACCAGTAGCTGTGTGATCCCAGACTTTCTGTGCTATGAGAAATATAAACCCCTGTCCTCCTGTCCCTTGTCCCCTGTAAATTCTGTTCTCATCGCTGAATTAATCTCTGTTGTAGAAGACCTGTGACTTATGATGATGCTGACCTTGCCCCTGGTTCCGGAGGTGGCTGTGTGACTCAAGCCCATGGCAGTTCATGCAGTACATTTTCTTGATGACAGCAAATTGCTCAGGGATGGGCACAGAGCAAAGTCAGGACAATTAGAGCCAAAGAAACTCAGTTTCTAGGATGTTCGTGTAAACTGTCATAGAAGCATATTTCTCTTTTCCTGCAGTAACTGAGCAAGAGATGGTGTGTAGGTGGAGCTGTGGCAGCATCTTGCCACCATGAAGGCAGAATCTGTCTGAGACTCAAGCTAGCATGGAAGAAGCTGAGCCCAGAGATGAAGAAAAGAGAAACTGGGTCTGAGGACATAGCTTGAGATTTATTCAAGCCTTATTTGGGGTCACCCCTACGCCTGGAGTTTTCATATGGGAGTCAATAAATTTCCTCTTAGTTTAAGCCAGTTAGTCTTGGGGTTTCTGTAAATGAAATTGAAAATGATTGTATTTTCCAGTGATGGCTGCATCAATATATTTATCTCACTGCACCAGTGCTTTTCTTGCAATGACTGATATCCTTTCCACCAAGGTGGGGTCTGTGTTCTCATCCCTTGAGTCTGGGTGGGGCTTGTGACTGCCCTGACCAGTGGAGGATAGTACAGTGATGCTATGTGACTTCTGAGGCTAAGACATAAAAAGGTACAGATTCCATCTCTCTCTTTCTGTCTCTCTTCCAACGTTCGCCTTTGTAACCCACCCAGTATCTTGTGAGGAAACCTAATCCACTTAGAGAAGCCATGTGTAGCTGCAACCCACAAGCCCAGCTAAGGTCTCAGCTGAGAGCCGGAATCTATCACTAGATGTGGGTGAATGAGCCTTCAGATGATGCCAGCCTCCAGTCTTCAAGTCTTCCAGCTAAGACTGAGACATCACAGAACAGAGAGGCAAGCCATTCTGGTGGTGCCCTCTCTGATGTCCTGACCCATAAAAAATGTGAAAGGTAATATATGATTATCATTTTTTTTTTTAATTTTTTTTTCAATATATGATTATCATTGTTTTCATGCAAACTAAGTTTTAGGATAATTTGTCCTACAGTAATAGTTAAACTAATACAGAGTTCTAATTAATAGAATTCATCTTCTATGTGAGAGTGGTTTAAGAAGAATAGTGGAATGAGAAATAAGATTGCAGAGTGTGAGGAGTGAGTTGAAGATGAAGAACAAGATCTGGAAAGTAAGCTATTCTGGAAAATGTCCGTGAAGTCATGTCTGTGGGATTAGGAAAGGACTAAAAAACAAGTCTGAATCCAAAGCAAACAGCAGCCTTCATACTTCCGCTCATCATCAGAGGGCCAAGGCTCTAGTTTAAAGAATCCACGAGGAGGATCTTTGGCTAACAGGTTCTGTGCATTCCTCTGGATTCCATGGGGCATTAAGCATCACAGGTGGATCGGGGAAACCCTCAAGAAGAGGGCATTAATTTGAGAAGGATTGTCTATTCAAAACCTCTAGCAGACTCCACCGCCTACGATAAAGATCAAGCTCTTCCACCTGGCATTCAAGGGCTTCCTTGACACTTCTGTTTCCCAACTTCTCCTTCACATGCTCCACACTCCAGTAGAACCACAGCACTACAAACAGCACTACTTGATATTCTCCAAAGTGCCCTTCACTCTGCCACCTCTGAGCCTTTGCCCTAATGGGGAAAGAGCTCTGGGGCACTAGCTGTGGTGAGAGGGCTCTTGAGAGCCTGTACTGGTTCTCACCTTGCCAAAGTCAAGAAGTTTCCTGGAGAGAGGGACCAACTATGTGTGGTCATAGGGCTTCCATTCTTCTTCTCATATAATTTTTAAATACTTTACTTATGGGAGTATGATTTACATAGAATAAGATGCATAGACCTTAAGTGTACAGTTCTTTGAGTTTTGACAGTGGTAACCACCCAGGTGAATAGAATATTAGAATATTTCTATCACTCAAAAAAATTCCCTCATTCTCCTGTCCCTTTCTAGTCAACCCTTGTGTAGCTCCCCTCCCTGCCCCCAGAAAACAACTACTCTGATTTCTTTTTCTTTTCTTTTTAATGTTTATTTATTTTTGAGAGAGAGAGATAGAGATAGAGAGAGAGAGAGAGAGAGAGAACCAGAGAGGAAGGGGGCAGAGAGAGAGGGAGGCACAGAATCTGAAGCAGGCTCCAGGCTCTGAGCTGTCAGCACAGACCCCAACCTTGGGCTCGAACTCACAAACCGCGAGATCATGACCTAAGCTGAAGTCGGACGCTGAACCAACTGAGTCACCCAGGCACCCCAACTACTCTGATTTCTATTACCAGAGATTAGTTTTGACTCCCTTTGAATTTTTTTTAGGATTTTTTTATTTTTAAGTAATCTGTACACCCAATGCGGGGCTCAAACTCACAACCCCAAGATCAAGAGTTGCACACTTGGGTGGCTCAGTTGGTTAAGCGTCCAACTCTTGGTTTCAGCTCTGGTCATGATCTCATGGTTTGTGGATTCGAGCCACGCATCGAAGCTCTATGCTGACAGTGAGGAGCCTGCTTGGGATTCTCTCTCTGCCCCCTTCCATGCTCTCTCTCTCTCTCTCAAAATAAGTAAATAAACTTCAAAAAAGAAAGAAAGAAAGAAAGAAAGAAAGAAAGAAAGAAAGAAAGAAAGAAAGAGAAAGAAAGAAAGAAAGAAAGAAAGAAAGAGAAAGAAAGAAAGAAAGAAAGAAAGAGAAAGAAAGAAAGAAAGAAAGAAAGAAAGAGAAAGAAAGAAAGAAAGAAAGAAAGAAAGAAAGAAAGAAAGAAAGAAAGAAAAAGAGTCGCAAGCTCTACCGACCGAGCTGGCCAGGCGCCCCTAGTTTGGCCTCTCTTTGAACCTCGTATAAATGGAATCACGCCATATACATTCTGTGTCATGCTTCTTTCCCTCAACATAATGTTTCTGAGATTCATCTGTGTTTTGCGTGCGCCAGTCATTTGTTCCTTTTTCTTGCTGAGTAGCATGCCATTGTGTGAATACAACACAATCTGTTAATTCATTTCCTTGTAGATGGACAATTGGAGTTGTTTGCAGTTTTTAACTATTGTGAATAAAGATACTATGAACATTCTTGAACATTTCTAGTGAACATTGGTTTTTATTTCCTAGGAAGGGAATTGCTGGGTCATTAGACAAGTGAATATTTGACTTTATAAGAAACTGCTAGATGGTTATTCCAAGTAGTTGTGCCATTTCATGCTCTCACCAGCAGTGCATGGGAGTTCCAGTTGCTCTATCCTTGCCAATATTTGGTATCGTCAGTCTTTTGGAGTTGTCAGTGCGTGTGAAATTGTATCGCATTATGGTTTTAATATGTATTTCCCTGATGACTAAAGACGCTGAGAACCTTTCATGTGCTCATTCATCTTATTCACATATTATCTTTTGCGAAGTGTCTATTCAAGTCTTTTTTGCTATTTTTTAAATTGATTTGTACCTGCAGCATTCTTTGTTGCCAGGGTTATAGACACAGAATCCAGAAGCCCACCTGGAATTCACCGGGCCCTGGCACACAGGTTCAAGGCCAGGTGTCTATTATCAAAGCATCTGAATCTACTTAGGAGTCAGGTACACAGAATTATGCAAGTGTTTCAAATTGTGTCATTTGGCATTGGACATGACACCCGGACAAAGGGCAGAAATTCTGAATATTATATTATAGTGGTGGTTCTCAACCATGGATACACATTATAATCACCTAGGGAGCTCTCATACCCCCGAGATTCTGATTTAACTGGTAGAGGTGCACAGTCTGGGCATTTAGAGTTTTAAAAGCTTTCCGGATGATTCTAATATGCAGCCAAGGTTGAGAATCACTTATCTAAAAGGAAAAGCATTCATTCATTACTGGGCATCTGCTATGCTATTTTTGCTAAGCTGTCAAGCTAATTTACACAAAATTTTAAGCCTCTTTTTCACATAGGTAAGTGGTTTGGAGAAGCCAGAGATTTTAATTTATTTATCAGTATCAAGTATCAAACTGCAGAAAATGGACCATGATCAGTTACTTCTCTTCCTTGGCTTTGTAATTTTCTCAAGGCTTCATCTCATTTATAATCTGTTTGAAATGAGGATTTAGTCTTCACAGTTCTAGACACATTCACACAGCAGTTAACAGGAGAGATGTAAGAATCATCTTTATTCTTGTCTTAAGCTGATGTGGAGACATCCCATGTATCTGTAACTAATTGCTAAGTTCCATCCCACCAAAAGCCAGATTTCCAATTTGGAAAAGGTTATGCCTAAGTTATAATCTAGGGTAAGGGTCAGCAAACTGTGGCCAGTAGCCAAATCCTTCCCATAGGCTAAATGTAGTTTACTGATTGTTTTGTAAATGATGCAAAACTGTGAACTAGAAATGGTTTTTACATTAAAAAAAATAATTATTTACTTTTCAAGGAGACAGAGAGAGACAGAGCATGAGTGGGGGAGGGGCAGAAAGAGAGGGAGACAGAATCCGAAGGGGCTCTGGGTTCTGAGCTGTCAGTACAGAGACAGATGCAGGGCTCCAACTCACAAGCTGTGAGATCATGACCTGAACCAAAGTTAAAAGTTGGACACTCAACTGACTGAGCCACCCAGGAGCCCCTCAAAAGTCTTTTTGAAAGAGTAATAACATTTATTTGAAAGAATTCATGGTTATTTGTCCAGTAAAATATTTAGAATCTTTATAAAAGCATTTCATTATTTTGTGGGTGAGTAAAACACTACAGATATTTTTGATGATTGAGATTTTGCCTGCATGGTATTTTGCAGTGTTTTATTATGGAGAGGCTGCTTTCCTTGTTGTATTCTTCCTTCTTACGATAGATCCACATATTCATATCTATGCATTCATGGGGCCATGAACATGTCTTTCTAGGGATGCCTTTCTTGCTGTTCATCCCTTTATGATGAAGAAGGGAGGTGGGGGAGAAGGAAGAAGTTTCTGGTAGGCAGCAGCAAACCATCATTGCAAGCAAGGTAAAGACTACAAGGAATCCCATAAGCAGGATTTGTTCTGTGGTTTCCCAGTTCGCACAGTTAGTCCTGGCACCATTTATCCTGCATATCCACATAGTTCTCCAAGATTACTTCACTGTGGGAATCTCCTAGTTATGGTTGCCACTTCTCTTCCCAGGCTAAAGCCACCACAGAGCAGTGAAAACTTAGGGGGTCCCCTTCAGGCTATCATGGTCCTAAATGGTACCTGTTATTTGCAGGGGGCTCAGGAGTATATTTAGCTTTTAGTGCTCTTGATGTGGCTGTGGCTTGTTTCCAGTCTCCAGACAGGCTTGCAATGAGATGTGTTATCCACCTGGGTGGTCTGGTACAAAGTACAGCCAAGGGAGGGGTCAAAAGAATTTCATAAGGCTGAATAAATAGGCTTGGCAGGTCTTTCTCTAGAATTCCTTTTGTAGATCCAGTTCTTCCAGCTGGAATGGATGTGCTGGTAATGGAATCCAATCTTGGCCTGGAAGCCCGCTGAGGCCCATGGTCTTTTAAATTGCAGTTTGCATGTATATTGTAATTGGAAATGGCTCCACTATTGAAGGCTGTCTTGTTACAAAGTTTACTCAGTCCTTGCTTTGCAGGCTACTTTCCAGAGTTTTGGGGGTGACACAGAATATGTGGTTGAAATTTGACATGAGGGGCGCCTGGATGGCTTAGTCAGTTAAGTGTCTGACTTCGGCTCAGGTCATGACCTCGCAGTTTGTGAGTTCGAGCCCCACATCGGGCACTCTGCTGCCAGCTCAGAGCCTGGAACCTGCTTCAGATTCTGTGTCTCCCTCTTTCTCTGCCCCTCCCCTGCTCTCACTCTGTCTCTCTCTGTCTCTCAATAATAAATAAATGTTAAAAAAAATTTAGAAACAATTTGACATGAAAGTTTTTATACACATGTTGGAAAGTTAGTCCTTTAAAGTAAGAATCTTGCTCTGTACCCCTACATCATTTGTTCTCAAACTAGACCACATACTGAGATTGCCTAGGGAACCCATGCCTGGGTGCCTCCCTCAGAGATTCTAGTCTAATTGGTCTCTGATATGACCTGGCCATCAGGAATGTCAAAAGTTCCCTAAGCGATTTCAACGTACAAACAAATTCATGAACCACCGATGGTATTCTCATGACTCAGTCATTTTTGGACTAAAGTTTCAAGATCCTGTGAATGAGATAAATTCTAAGGGTTAATATCATTTTCTTCTGAATAAGTAAGATTTAAAAACCAGAGCTGCATTATTTTTTTCCAGCAGAATGTCAGTAGAGCTCAAAGTGGGAAGTCAAAGTGAGCATGGTCTGACAAGCCTTGTTACCAAGAAGAACCTTTTTTTAATAGACTTATAAAAGACTTAAACCCAAACCGAATGATATCAAAACAAACCACAGATGTGTGGGCCACATTTTAATTCCTACAATGATGGTGTATAGGTGGTGAGAGGGTGGGCTTTGGAGTTAGAGGTCCACAATTATAGTTCTGGGTTTTCTGATTGAGCCAAGATACAGAACAGCATGGAAGGGATTTTTTTGTGTCTCATGTCCATGAAATACAGCCAGATCAACACTAAATCATCCTGCACACATAGAAAACTGATTTGAGGATTAACACAACAATCTGCACAACCTGAACCACAGAGCTCAGCAGGTACACGGGGCAGAGAGGTGAACTGGGGGAGAGAGAAGCTGCGAAGGGCAGGGAACTGTTTTTGCTTGTGGAGAAAGGACGGAGACGGCAGGGGACGGGGAGAATATGGGAAAAGCATTCCCAACCCCCCTCCCCCCCACCCCCCCATCCCTGCCAAAGCAGCCAGAGAGAGAGTGGAAAAGTGGAAACAGCCACAGGGACTGAACTAAAAAGGGAGAAAGGAGAAAGGAGAGGGTTTAAATTCCATTAAGATTCAATAAACAGGGGGGTGCAGAGTCTGAAACTCTGTAGCTCAATAACTGGTGGTGCTCTGGTGGGAAGGGCAAATCACCAGGAGTAGAGTGAAGTCCAGGGTCTTTGGTCCATGAGAGGAGAGGTGGTTTCCCTGCTAGGAGGACATCTGGCAGAGGCTCTGTGGACCCGGGAGAACAACCACATTCGCTGGTACTGAAACAAGGTCCTTGGGGGGGTGAAGCCTGGGTGCCAGATGTGTGTCGTGATTTGCCATAATCCCTGAAACACTGCTGCCACACGATTGTGTGAACTTTTTCTGGGGTGGACTGGCACCTGGCCACAGTCTCTGGGCATTGGCAGCAGCACAGTCCTGCAAACGTTCCTGGGTGTGGCTGGCACCCGGCCATTGCTAGGTGAGACCCTCCTGCAGAGGGGAAGAATGGGTCAAAGCCTCAGTCCCTCAGAAATAAGGGGTCGGGAAACACAGCCACATCTGAGATAAAACTCAGGAGGGAGGTGCTGCCTGGGGCTTGGTCACGGACAGTGTAAAAGTGGAGTGGATGAAAGTTGAAGACAAAGGATGGGTACGTGATTGCTGATCTGGAGAACTGAGTTCTGATACTAGAGACTGGGTAGTGGGATGGCGCCATTTTCACTGCTCCCACACACGCGCATGTGCACCTACAAGCACCACAACAATCCACCCCAGTAAGTTAAGTAGCGCCATCTAGTGGAGAACAAAGCCATTACACTAATCCCTACCCAACTGGGTCAACCTCACTCTTCAGGAACACAAGTCTCTCTGCCTGCTTAATTTACAGACTGTAAAGCACTTCATAGTTTGACTTCTAGGGTAAAATGAAGTAATTTCAATCCTATTTCAGTCTCTTTGCTGGTCCATATATTCAATTTTCTTTTTTTTCTCTTTTTTTGTTTCTTTTCTTTTTCTTGAATACAGAAAGAGAATCAATTTATTTTTATTTTCAATTTTTATTAAAAATATTTTTCTTTAATTTTTTCTACTATATTTTTTACTTTTGTGTAAATTTTTCAAATTCTATTTTACTCCCGTCATTTCATTTTGTTCTATTTCATTGTATTTTTTCAAATTGTCAAATGATTTCCTTTTTCTTTTTTCTTTCCCCTTTTTTCTCTAATCTATTAAGCCCCTTTCAACACCCAGACCCAACACACCTAGCATCATTTAACTGATTTTTTTGTGAGTGTTTGTTGTTTTTAATTTTTTAATTTTAATTTTTTAAAATTTTAATTAAAAAAATTTTTTTCCGGGGCGCCTGGCTGGCTCAGTCGGTTAAGCGTCCAACTTCAGCTCAGGTCATGATCTCATGGTCCGTGAGTTCGAGCCCCGCGTCGGGTTCTGTGCTGACAGCTCAGAGCCTGGAGCCTGTTTAAGATTCTGTGTCTCCCTCTCTCTCTGCCCCTCCCCTGTTCATACTCTGTCTCTCTCTGTCTCAAAAATAAAAAATAAAATAAAATGTTAAAAAAAAATTAAAAAAAATTTTTTTTCCTCATTAATTCCTTTTCTCCCTTCAAAATGATGAAACGAAGGAATTCACCCTAAAAGAAAGAGCAGGAAGAAACAACAGCCAGGGACTTAACTAACGCAGATACAAGCAAGATGTCTGAACCAGAATTTAGAATCATGATAATAAGAATACTAGCTGGAGTCAAAAATAGATTAGAATCCCTTTCTGCAGAGATAAAAGAAGTAAAAGCTAGTCAGAATGAAATAAAACATGCTATAACTGAGCTGTAATCTCCAATGGATGTCATGGCGGCTAGGATGGATGAGGCAGAGCAGAGAATCAACGATATAGAGGACAAACTTATGGAGAATAATGAAGCAGAAAAAAAGAGGGAGACTAAGGCAAAAGAGCATGATTTAAGAATTAGAGAAATCAGTGACTCATCAAAAAGGAACAACATCAGAATCCTAGGGGTCCCAGAGGAGGAAGAGAGAGTAATAGGGGTAGAAGGGTTATGTGAGCAAATCATAGCGGAAAACTTTCCTAACCTGGGGAAAGACACAGACATCATAATCCAGGAAGCACAGAGGACCCCCATTAGATTCAACAAAAACTGACCATCAACAATGCATATCATAGTCAAATTCACAAAATACTCAGGCAAGGAGAGAATCATGAAAGCAGCAAGGGGAAAAAGTCCTTAAACTACAAGGAAGACAGATCAGGTTTGCAGCAGACCTATCCACAGAAACTTGGCAGGCCAGAAAGGAGTGGCAGGATATATTCAATGTACTGAATCGGAAAAAATATGCAGCCAAGAATTCTTTATCTGGCAAGGCTGTCATTCAAAATAGAAGGAGAGATAAAAAGTTTCCCAGACAAACAAAAATTAAAGGAGTTTGTGACCACTAAACCAGCCCTGCAAGAAATTTTAAGGGGAACTCTTTGAGGGGAGAAAAGATGAAAATACATACATACATACATACATACATACATAAATACCAAAAGCAACAAAGACTAGAAAGGACCAGAGAACACCACCAAACTCCAACTCTACAAGTAACATAATGGCAATAAATTCATATCTTTCAGTACTCACTCTAAACGTCAATGGACTCAATGCTGCAATCAAAAGACATAGGGTAACAGAATGGATAAGAAAACAAGATCCGTCTATATGCTGTTTACAAGAGACCCACTTTAGACCTAAAGACACCTTCAGATTGAAAGTGAGTGGATGGAGAAAAGTCAACAAAAGAAAGCCAGAGTAGTCATACTTATATCAGACAATCTAGACTTTAAAATAAAGACTGTAACAAGAGATGAAGAAGGGTATTATATCATAATTAAGGGGTCTATCCACCAAGAAGATCTAACAATTGGAAACATTTATGCTCCAAATGTGACAGCACCCAAATATATAAATCAATTAATCACAAACATAAAGAAACTCATTGATACTAATACCATAATAGTAGGGGACTTCAACACCCCACTTACACCAATGGACAGATCATCTAATCAGAGAATCAATAAGGAAACAATGGCTTTGAATGACACATTGGACCAGATGGACTAAACCAATATATTCAGAACATTTCATCCTAAAGCAGGGGAATATACATTCTTCTCCAGTGCACATGGAACGTTTTCCAGAATAGACCACATACTGGGACACAAATCAGCCCTCAAGTACAAAAAGATCGAGATCATACCATGCATATTTTCAGACCACAACACTATGAAACTTGAAATCAACCACAAGAAAAAATTTAGAAAGGTAACAAATACTTGGAGACTAAAGAACATCCTACTAAAGAATGAATGGGCTAACCAAGAAGTTAAAGAGGAAATTAAAAAGTACATGGAAGCCAATGAAAATGATAACACCACAGTCCAAAATCTCTGGGACACAGCAAAGGCGGTGATAAGAGGGAAGTATATAGCAATCCAGGCCTTCCAAAGGAAGGAAGAAAGTTCTCAGATACACAACCTAACCTTACACCTTAAAGAGCTGGGAAAAGAATAGCAAATAAAACCCAAAACCAGCAGAAGACAGGAAATCACAAAGATTACAGCAGAAATTAATGCTATCTAAACCAAAAAAACAAAAACAAAAAACAAAAAACAGTAGAGCAGATCACTGAAAGCAGAAGCTGGTTCTTTGAAAGAATTAATAGGGGCACCTGGGTGGCTCAGTTGGTTAAGCGGCTGACTTCGGCTTGGGTCATGATCTCGTGGTCCGTGAGTTCAAGCCCCGCGTCAGGCTCTGTGCTGACAGCTCAGAGCCTGGAGCCTGTTTCAGATTCTGCATAGCCCTCTCTCTGACCCTCCCCTTTTCATGCTCTGTCTCTCCCTGTCTCAAACCTCCTCTTTTCATGCTCTGTCTCTTCCTGTCTCAAAAATAAATAAAACGTTAAAAAAATTTTTTTGAAAGAATTAACAAAATTGATAAACCACTAGCCAGTTCAATCAGAACAGTTCTGGGTTTTCTACTTAGGAGCTCTGGGATCTTTAATGAGTCATTTGGCCTCTCTGAAGTCTGGTTTATTCATCCCTGAAATCACTGTAACAATGGTTACTGTAGCGGCTTTTTGCAAAGATTAAATATGTGAATATGTACTGTGCTTTTAATTATAACACACGGCAATTATGCTATCATTATTATTGATTAAAAAATAGGAATATTTGGGGCGCCTGGGTGGCTCGGTCAGTTAAGCGTCCGACTTCGGCTCAGGTCATGATCTCACGGTCCCTGAGTTCAAGCCCCGTGTCAGGCTCTGTGCTGACAGCTCAGAGCCTGGAGCCTGTTTAAGATTCTGTGTCTCCCTCTCTCTCTGCCCCTCCCCTGTTCATGCTCTGTCTCTCTGTCTCAAAAATAAATAAACGTTAAAAAAAAATTAAAAAAAAAAAGGAATATTTGTTATCTGGGCAGCATCCAACTCACCCCAACCCGTGTTTAATGAGCATCTTGAAAAACTTTTTTTGGGGGCGCCTGGATGGCTCAGCCGGTTAAGCATCCGACTTCGGCTCAGGTCATGATCTCGCGGTTTGTGAGTTCGAGCCCCGTGTCGGGCTCTGTGCTGACAGCTCAGAGCCTGGAGCCTGCTTCGGATTCTGTGTCTTCTCTCTCTGCCCTTCCCCAACTTGTGCTCTGTCTCTCCATGTCTCTCAAAAAATAAATAAATGTAGAAATTAAAAAAATATTAAAAAAAAAGAAAAAAATTTTTTTATGTCTTTATTTTGAGAGAGACTGAGTGTGAGCAAGGGGAGGGGCAGAGAGAGAGGGAGATACGGAATCTGAAGCAGGCTCCAGGCTCTGAGTTGTCAGCACAGAGCCTGACATGGGGCTTGAATGTATGGACTGTGAGATTAATGAGCATCTTTGATGTAATATTCCTATACATATCAATTTTATTTTCATAATTTCTTTGTTTTTATAGCAGAAATTGCAAACATACCCCAAAGCAGAAAGAATCATATAATTCAGTGCTTCTCAAGCTTTAGTGTTTCTATGATTCACCTGGGGAGCCTGTTAAACTGCAAATTCTGATTGAGTAAATTTGCAGTGGGGGCCTGAGACTCTGCATTTCTAAAAGGATTCCCTGTGACACTCAGGTCTGCTGACCACAAATACCATACATATGTGTGGCTATCACAAAAGACCTTAGTCTGGGGGGCTTAAACAACAGAGATTGAATCCTCACGATTCTGGAGGCTGGGAAGTCTGAGACCGGGATGCCAGAATGGTCTAGGTCTGGTGAGAACCCTCTTATTGGCTTGCAGACTGCTCTTTTTGCTGCATCTTCCCATGGCAGAGAGAAGAAGCTGTGATATCTCTTCCTGTGCATATAAGGGCACAAATCCCATCATGGGGGCTCTACCCTCATGATTTCCTCTGAACCTAATTAACTCCCAAAGGTACCACCTCCTAATACTATGGTGTTGGGAGTTAGGGTTTTAGCATAAGAATTTTATTTTTAAAAATTTTAAATATTTATTTCTGAGAGAGAGAGAGACAGAGCACAAGTGGGGGAGAGGAAGATAGAGAGGGAGACGCTGAATCTGAAGCAGGCTCCAGGCTCTGAGCTGTCACACAGTGCCTGACGCTGGGCTCGAACCCACGAACCCTGAGACCACGACCTGAGCCAAAGTCAGACACTCAACCGACTGAGCCACCCAGGTACCCCAAGAATTTTAGAGAGTCACGAACATACAGTCCATAACACAAGGGTGAAATGTACTTCTGAGCACTATTATTCAACTTCAACAGTAGTTAATTCCTGGCCAGTTTTGTTTCTGCCTTCTCTTCATTTATCCCCACCCCAGTTATTTTGAAATAAGTCCCAGATTCCTGTCACCACACGTATATTTCAGTACCTTGGAGATATTGAAGGTTCAGTTCCACATCACTGCAATACAGCAAGTCTCGCAAAAAGTGAGTCAAATGAATTTTTTGGTTTCCCAGTGCCCATAAAAGTCATGTTTACCCTATACTATAGTCTATTAAGCATGCAATAACATTGTGACTAAAAAAAACACAACAATGTACATACTTTAAACAGGAAATATTGGTGGGGCACCTGGTGGCTCCATTGGTTAAATGTCTGGCTCTTGGTTTTAGCTCAGGTCATGATCTCATGGTTTTGTGGGTTCGGCTTGGGACTCTCTCTCCCCTTGTCCCTTCCTTGCTTGTGCGTGTGCACTGTATCTCTCTCTCACAAAATAAATAAATAAACTTAAAAAAAAACTATTAAAAAAAGGAAATATTGCCGAAAATTGCTAACCATTACCTGAGCTTTCAGCGAATCACAATCACTGATCACAGATCACCAGAACAAATACAATAATAACGAAAGATGAAATAATGAAAAAGATCAAAATATTGTGACGATTACCAAAATGTGACACAGAGACACAAAGTGAGCAAATGCTGTTGGAAAAATGGTGCCAAGAGACTTGTTTGGCCCAAGGTTGCTACAAATGTCCATTTTGTAAAAAAAACCCAGTGTCTGCAAAGCGCAATACAGCAAAGCACAGTAAGACAAGGTATGCCTGTGTCTTTGAAAAATATAACTGCAATACTAACACTGCCCCCCCTAAAAAAGTTCGACAGTGATTCTTTAATATCATCCCTATCCAGATAGCATTCATATTTCCCTGATTGTCCGTCAATGCTTTTTTATTGTGGTATGTTAATTTGTCTCCTCTGTCTCATTTAGTCTGAAGATTCCTATTCCAGCTTTTTTTTTTTTTAAGACGCTAAGGTGAGAGATTTCCATAGTCTCACTTGCTGCCCTCCTGAAGTTGTTTTAGTAAGTCTCTTTCCTGTATTTTCTGTAAATTTTAAGTTGGAGCCTGAACCTCAATCAGAATCAGGCTGGATTTTCTCTGCAAGGCTACTTCATGGGTGGTGCTATGCATTTCCTCAGGACGTCCTTAGAATGCCTGTGTCTTTCTATCTGTAGTCTTTTCGATGCAGTCCCGCTAAACAATGGAATCCATGAGTGGGGTATGCTGCCACCGGGTGGTAACAGCACACATAGTCACAGGTCGGAGCGGTGAAGCAAGAGAAACACTTTTGGTGTAAGGTGCCAAAAGGCTGGACTTGTCTTCTTCACTGAAACTTTATCAAATTACCACAGTTCTTAAGCATGACGCTTAAAAACTGCTTTTAAAATAACCGAAGGCTGATATCTGTGATCTCATTTAATTCTCATGATACCCAAGAATATTAAATCATGGTGTCCATAGCAAAACAGCAGTGAGGCTGAGATTTGAGGTCTACGTTCGTCCTCTTAACCATTTCTGTGCCTTGCTGCCTTCCCTTCTGGTCTATCCTCGCTCTGCTTGCTGTGCCCTACCCCGTGCCCAGCTTAGAGCTGTGCTGATTTTGTTTGTTTGCTGTTTGTTTGTCCTGCTCCCCTCCACCTCCCAATCCATTCTCCATCCATCTTTGCTCTGGGAAACTGGCTTCTGTGGCTTCTATCACCAGGCTGCCTGAGCCACTGCCTTCCAATGGCTTCCAACCGAGTTCAGCCCAATTTATTCTTTGCGCTTCTTCCTACTTTGCAGTGTTTCTGAATGGCTACTACCCTCAACAACTACGGCTTCCGTTCCAGGTGGTCCTCCTCCATAGCTTCTCACCCAGCTTCAGTTAATACAGTTTGCTCCTCTTGCCCCTCAGACCTCAGGGTTTCGACAACTTCCCGCTATTCTGTTCCCTGGGAGTCTCAGCTTCCCCTTCCCCTTCAGCTTCTCCACCTACTTTAGTCAATAGTACCTTCAGCGACAAATCCCCCCCCCCCCCCCCCAATCCCAGCTGAGGGTGCTGGCTGTTTCCCACAGGGATTCTCTTCATTCACTTCCTCACCTCTCATCTTCTCCTCAGCCCACTTCAGTGAGGCAAGCACCCTGGCATTTCACTGAGAAGTTACTGTGGTTTCCACCTTTCCTAGCCTGTGGTTAATTCTCAGTTCTCATCGTACTTTTCATCCACTAGAAGCTTTAAAGAAAACAGTTTTTAATTTGAATATAATTTACACACAATGTCCCATTAGTTTTGGGTGTACAACATAGTGATCTGACAAGTTAAAAAAAAATTTTTTTTAATGTTTATTCATTTTTTGACAGAGAGTGAGTGGGGGAGGGGCAGAGTGAGAGGAGGCACAGAATCTGAAGCAGGCTCCAGGCTCTGAACTGACAGCACAGAGCCTGATGTGGGGCTTGAACTCACGGACCGTGAGATCATGACCTGAGCCGAAGTCGGACACCCAACCGACTGAGCCCCCCAGGTGCCCCTAGTGGTCTGACAAGTTTATACATTATGCTATGTTCCCCACAAGAGTAGCTATCATCTCTGGCCATACAACACAATTACAGTATCATTGGTTATATTCCCTATGCCATGCCTTTCATTCTGTGATTTTTTTCATTTCACAAGTGGCAGCCCATATCTGCCACTGCCCTTCACCCTTTTTGCCCATCCCCCACCTCCCTCCACGCAGGCCACCATCAGTTTGTTCTTGGTATTTACAGATCTGATTGTGCATGAACTGCTTCTGACACTCTCCTTGAAGCACTTCCTTCCCAGGCTTCCCATCGCCACTTGGTTGACCTTTGTACCTTCTCAGCCACTCCTCTTCCTGACCACATCTTGGTGGCATGTTTAGGCATTCAATTCACAAACCTCTTCTCCATCCCAACTCTCTTCATATTCATCTCATCTAGTCCTGGAGCTTAAATGCCACCTCTGCTCAGATCACTCCCCGGTCTCTTTCTAGTCCCAACCTATCCCAGAGCTCCAGAACCACATATCTAATTGCCTACTTGCCATTGCAAAGTTAATTCTTATTTTTTTTAATGTTTATTTTTGATAGAGACAGAGCATGAGCAGGGGAGGGCAGAGAAAGAGAGGGAGACACAGAATCCAAGGCAGGCTTCAGGCTCTGAGCTGTCAGCACAGAGCTGGATGTATGGCTTGGGCTCACAGACCACGAGATCATGACCTGAGCCAAAGTCGGATGCTTAACCAACTGAGCCACCCAGGAGCCCTGCAAAATTAATTCTTGATTCTAGACCCCCTCCCACCCTATTCCAACATACTACCTGCTGCTTAATTGATGGCATCACCACTCACCCAGATGCTCAGCTCAAAACCCCTGAGTCATCCTTGACTCCTCTCCTCTCCTCACTCTCCAGGATCTACTCCATCAGCAAGTCCCGTGGGGCCTGCCTCCAGAATGTATCCAAGATCTCTACAACTTTTCACCATTCATCGCTGCCACCCATACCCAAGCCGCCATCATCTACTAGGACAGCAATTGCTTTCTTGTTGGGTCTCACCACTTAAGCTCTTCTCCCTTCCAGTCAATTCTCCACACAGCTGCCTTCTGGTCTTTTAAAAATGTAAATCAGGTCATGTCACTTCTTGGTTCATCTTGACCTTCCCTCACACCTGGAATGAAATCTGAAGTGCTTCCACGGGCTGCAGGGCACTACGCCATCTGGTTGCTCCCACCTCTCCCCCTAACTGCTGGCCTTCTGCTCTTGTTCCCTCTGTGCTGGCCACACAGGCCTTCTCTGAACATGCCAAGTTTGGTCCTGCTCAGAACCTGTCTCTGTTGCTCCCTGTGGAATGTTTTGTTTTGTTTTGTTTTGTTCCTATTTCTCATGGCTATTTTTCATCCTGCAGACTTTGGTCTCCTGTCATCTCCTCAGAGGGGCCTTCTCAGACCAACTTATCTAAAATAGCGACTCTCCCTCCACTTCACTTTCCATCCCCTGTCCCTGCTTAGTTTTCTTAGGCAGCAAGGGTCATGTTCTGAAATGAAATCACTTCTATGTTGATGTATTTGTTCTCTGACTCTCCTCCTAGAGCAGGGGCTTACAGGACCTCAATAACTATTTGTTAGGTGGGTTAATGAGTGAGTGGCATCACTTTTATCTCTGTCTCCACATACAGCAAGTGCTTGGTACATGTTTGCTCAGTGGAGAGCCTTGGAATCCAGACCCTTATTTGGAAGGCTCTAGGCCTGCTGCAGACCCCTCCCAGTCTTGGGGGTTGGAGTTGTGTGAACTCACTGGGATCCCCCAAGGGCTCTCTATGCCCTTCTCAAGGACAACGTGGTATCTTGGCCATGGGGTTGGGGGTTTGAGAGAACTGCCAGTGAGCCTTCTTACTGTGGACATGACCATTTCAAGCCCTCCTGTTTGTTCCTCAGTTCAGTTCTACACAGAGTCCTCTGCTGGCCCTGCTATGGGGAGCCAGAGCCAAGAAAGCTTTGCTGTGAGGAATTCATGGCAAGGTAGGATCTTCAACAGCTGTCACAGGAGGCAAGGGGACTCAGTGTACAACAGAGGTGGAACAGTCAGGTCCAAAGGTGCTTGATCAGCCGTCCATCTGTTCCCAATATTCTGGCCTAAAACTTTCTGATCTTGGACCTGCTGGCTCACATTAAGTTGGAAACACTCCTCAGGGTGAACAGGTTGGGCTTTTCCTCTTCCAACCCAGCTTCAGGGATTCTGGGAATCCTGGCTGGTATGGATAGCTTCTGAACTGGCAGTGAAAGCTATTTCAAGATTTATTGGTACCCAAGGAGGGTGATCTGTGGGCTCAGTTACCATAGATGACCCTCCAGCTGGCATCTTCTGTAGGTCATGGCTCTCAGGCACACACAGTATGGCAGCCAGGTTGGAGCTGGGAGACAATGCAGGATAACTTTTTTCCTTGGCAGGGGTGAATGCTCATTCACTCACATGTCATTAAAAATGTAGTGAGTTGTTATGTGTGCTGGAATATATTTTTTTTGAGATGTTTAACAGTATTCCTTTCTCCATGTGTTTTACACCCTCCTCTCAAGTTATTCCCCTATCCACCTCCTCCTTTTTTGTTGTCTATGTCCCTAGGTAAGGGATGTAATAGAAATTAAAAAAAAAAAAATCAAAGGAGTCTTTCTTGCTTTGCTGTCCAGAAATATATGCCTTTCCATAAATAGAGTAGACTCCAAAAATAGACAGAATCTCTATGAGAGAGAGCAGGGCTTTCCAAACCCTACCCTCAAACAAAGAAGAGGTTTCCCTGCAGCTGGGAGAAAGAAAAGACAGAGGGGAAGTAATGAAGATAGAGATCGTGGTGGTGTATGGAGGGACAAGCCCTGCCTTCCAGACAGAGCCTCAAGGGGCAAAGTTCAAGCTTGGGGATTCTTTCACTCCAAAAAAGGAGGAGCCTGATTTCCACACTCTTAGATGGCACAGAAGGGAAGAGAGCTTCCAGACTGGAAGGTTCTTTGCTGTCAGGAATGAGAGACATAGTGACAGTCACTGGCATGGGCTGATGACCAATGGTCAGATGCTCGTCTCCATCATCCTAATGAAGCGGAAGAGAAATTGTGGGGTGGGCTCCAAAAGCCTGATATTACATCTCTGCTTCCTTAGCAGAATGGGAATTCAAACTCAGAAGTAAGCTGAGCTTTCACACACACACACACACACACACACACACACACACACACACACACACCCCTTACATTTCAAAAAGAAAGTTTATTGAGCTCCTGCTGTGTGCCAGGCTGGGAGCAGGCACACAGACATGGTCTCTGGCCTGTGTCTTACAGAGTCTCTCAAGGGGAGCAACATTTGAGCAGCCAAGCATCAGCCTTGGTGTTAAGTGGCGTATTGGAAAGGTGTGTCTAAGGCTGTATGATCACAGAGGTGAGTGTGCATTCTCCTGAGAATTACAGCTCAGGCTTCATAGACTCATAAGACTCCATTTTCAGGGTGCTCACAGCAGTCACTAAACCCCCAGAAGACTGGTAGGGAAAATCGGAGTTTGTGGATTCACACGAGGACAACAAACCTTTTGGAACTGACCATTGGTATAAAATTCAAAAGGTACTGTCAAATGACAAAACTAAAACAATTTAGTAACGAGCTTGATGTCCTTTGTGCAAAGGAAAACAATCCGTGGATTGGGGGAGTATGGTGCCTCACAAGCAGTGAAGCACTCTTCCCATGGATTTGGGGCAAGAGTGAGTTTTACAGAGCATTAGAAGCAGCAATACTGAAACAGGGCATGACTGGCTAGGAGGCTGGGGGTTTCCTTCTAAGGCTAACAGGTCCCTAAAAAGTATCAGGTTTCCATGACAGGTGTTCTTGTAAGTGCAGGCTGATTTAGGCTTAGATCTGTGACGTGGGCCTGGCCACGGGGGCGTCCTTCATTTTGTGGGTCCTGACACACCAATGAACTTTATCAGGACAAAGCCAAAGTGGTGAAAAAGTCTTCTTTTTCTCCCCTTTCCTCTAGACAGTGTCCCCCAGAGGCAATCTCAACTACCAGTTTATTTTGGCTAAGCTTAAATTGAAAATATTTCCCAGTTTATTGCTTGCTTTTCAGTGTATTTGTCTTTGTCATGTTGATGTTTTAACATTTTTACATAGGCTATTATTTTTAGATCTAAAAATTAGTTTAAAAATGCATGCAATAACCCTCACATAAATGTTCATAACAGCTTTATTTGTAATAGCTCCAAACTGGAATCATCCCAGATGTCCTTCAACATGTGTGTACACACTCACACACGCACGCATGCACATGTGTGCGCATACCATGGAAGGCTACTCAGCAATAAAAAGGAATGCCCTATTGATACTTGTGACACTTTGGATGAATTTGTTTTGCAAAATGTGACCATTGGGGATAGGGCATAATAAGAAATATACATTTGCTGTCTGCCTACTCCCCTCCCCCTTCCCTGGCACACAGTTCCTAAAACCCTTGGAATCTCTGAAGAGGTAAAGGTATTTCTCTATGTTAATGAGATGACTAATGGCTGGAGTCTCCTGGAAAGCCCCTAAGGATGGAGGGGCTGGTTTTTGCCAGAGGAACCAACCTTGTGATTAGAGAATTGGGAATTTCAGCCCCATCGTCCAACCTGGAGGCTGGGACTTGAGCGACTCATGATTTAATCAATCATACCTACACAGTGAAGCCCCCATAGAAAACCCTAAGCGAAGCATTCTGAGAGCTTCCGGGAGCATAACGCCTGGAGGTGCTGGGAGGGTGATGTGCCTGGAGAGGGCCTGGACGAGCTGAGCCCCCTCCCACATACCTTCCCCTAGGCATCTCTTCAGTTGTATCCTTTTAGAATAAACCAGTAATGTAGTAAGTAAACTGTTTTCCTGAGTTCCGTGAGCTGCTCTAGCAAATTATCAAACCTGAGGAGGGGGGCATGGAAACTCCTGATTTATACCTGGTTGGTCTGAAGTACAGGAGGCCCGGACTCCAGACTGGCATCTGAAGTGGGTGGGAGTCTGGGGCGCCTGGGTGGCGCAGTCGGTTAAGCGTCCGACTTCAGCCAGGTCACGATCTCGCGGTCCGTGAGTTCGAGCCCCGCGTCAGGCTCTGGGCTGATGGCTCGGAGCCTGGAGCCTGTTTCCGATTCTGTGTCTCCCTCTCTCTCTGCCCCTCCCCCATTCATGCTCTGTCTCTCTCTGTCCCAAAAATAAATAAAAAACGTTGAAAAAAAAAATTTGAAGTGGGTGGGAGTCTGTGGGACTGAGCTCTTAATCTGTGTTGTCTAATGCTAACTCCAGGTAGGTAGTGTCAGAATTTATTTGAATTGTAGACATTCTGCTGGTGTCAGAGTATTTAGTGTGAGTAGTAATATAGAAAAATAAAAAAAAGAGGTTTTTGTTTTTTTGTTTTCTTATTTAGAGGGAAACAGAGCAAAGCATACAAGGGATCTCTCTGCATTCTCTCTCACTACTACTGCATGTGAATCTATAATTATCTCAATAAATATTTCAACTAAAAATACACACAACAGGGGCTCCTGGGTGGCTCAGTTGGTTGAGCGGCTGACTTGGGCTCAGGTCATGATCTCACTGTTTGTGAGTTTGAGCCCCGCATTGGACTCTGTGGTGACACCTCGGAGCCTAGAGCCTGCTTCGGATTCTGTCTCCCTCTCTCTCTGCCCCTCCCTTGTTCCTGCTCTGTCCCTGTCTCTCAGGAATAAATAAATGCTTAAAAAAAAATACATGCAATATAGTAGTAAAGTAAAAACTAAGAGTCTTCTCTCTATACTCTAATTCCATTTTCTAGAGAGAATGTTAACACTGCAATGAATATCCTTTCCAGACATTTTCTTATACTTATATGGTTTTTTAAAAAATGTTAAATACTAAAAAAAAGTTAATGTTTATTTTTGAGAGAGAGAGCGAGCATGAGTGGAGTAGGGACAGAGAGCCAGAGAACCAGAGAGAGACAATCTGAAGCAGGCTCCAGGCTCTGAGCTGTCAGCACAGAGCACGAGGCAGGGATCAAACCTATGAACCGTAAGATCATGACCTGAGCCAAAGTCGGACACTTAACTGACTGAACCACCCCGGCGCCCCACTTATACACATTCCCAAACAAAAATGGGGCTGTGCTATTTATCTATATAAGTACCTTATTATTATTATTATTATTTTTTTTTACCAAAAAAGCAGACATTCTTCCATGGCATTTAGGGTTGCCAGATATAGCAATTAAAAATAAATATTATGCCCTGTGAATATTGAATTTTAGATAAATAGTGGATAATATTTTTAATATAAACATGTCCCTACTATGTTCCTTTTACCTGGAAACCCCAGTGGCAGTATACTTACCTAATTCTTTTGAAAAACTGTTTGCATAATATTCCAATGTGTCATATTTAGCCTTTGCCTATTGATGAGGGTGCTCTTTTGGTCAAGGTGCTCATCGTCATTCTTATTAATTCATAAAGTCTCTTAAATTTGTGTGTACCTTAATCTTTAATTGTTCAAACTTCTCTCATTCAATTCAGCAAACATTAACCCAACTACAGCAGGAAAAACCTGGGCTTTGGATCCCTGGCTCTGCTTCTTACCAGATAATTAAATTTCTTGAGCCTCAGTTTCCTCATCTATAAAATGGGAATAGGAATATCTGCTCTGCAGGATTAGAAATAACGTATATACAACCCCCAGAACAGTGTCTGCAGAGAATGGAAGCTTAAGAGATAAACCATTGTTTAAAGTAATGTTAAGATCCTGTGGTAGGTGCTAAGAGGCTAAGGAATAAACAGAATTAAAGAAATATATTCCTGATATTGTTTGCTTACTTTGTATTTTGATACAATTGCAAACTTATTGGAAAGTTTCAAGAATAGAACAGAACAAGGAACTCCCACACACCTTTTACCCAGATTCACTAATTCCACATTTTGCCCTATCATCATCATCATCATCATCATCATCATCATCGTCATTCTCTATCTCTTTCTCTGCTTTTCCAAGAACAGGGACATTCTTTTACATAACCAGTTTCATGATCAAAATTAGGAAATTTAATAAATTCCCAAAGTAGTTTTCAAAATCAAATTCCTAAGGTATTTTAATAGGTTTTTTTAGAGCTATCTCCTTTTCTAGCAGGACTATGGCTCAAAACTTAATTTTGTGTGGCTTCCCAATTTCTCTTGGATGGGATACAGGAATGTTTTTTAGCTTGAGGTCGTCTAACCTGGGCTTAGTCATGAAAGCAGCATTGCTATTAAGGACTGAAGCCTTTGCTTCCCCGTCCCCACTGATGACTTAGCCACATGCAGTGCTGACATCCAGGCATCCATTCTGCCACCACAGAAGCACAGTTCCTACCCTGCTTTGCCAAGCCTGGATTCTCCTATGCTGGTGGAGTGGCTGCTTGGTCTTTCTCTGAAATGCACATCTGCTCATCTCCCTCTCCTGGTCAGCACCCCACCCAACTCTAGCCTGGCACACAAGGCCCTTCAAGGTGAGTCTCTGCTTACCTGCTCTTCCTTTCTTGCCACACCCCCTGTTCCCTGTGTTCTACCCAACCCCGTGTTCTGCCTTTCTCTGAAGAGACTTGTATTTTCTTGCCTCTGTGCTTCTGGATACATACCTTGCCCTGCTGTCTGGGGAATGTCCTTCCCTTGTCAGATTTTTTTTTTTTTTTCTTTTCTCAAGGCCTAACTCCAGTACAAAATATTTCATTCCCCTGGTCAGAAATTATTGTTCTCCTCTTTGAGCTCTAATCAGCATTGCTGTGTGCACTGATACTTAGTACTTTTGTGTGGCCCTTTATTAGAGTTGGTTGTCTATGAATTTGAATCTGGCTCTTCTGTCTGTGAGCTACAGAAGCCACATCTCTTTTTTCCTTTCTCTGGCATTGCCCTGAACAGAGGGTCTGGCATAGGGTAGGCACTGGTGACTGATGGAAGAATGAATAGCACATATTACCCTGAGTGAGAGGGGCAGACATTTGGTTTAGAGATGATGTATGTAAGTGCACATTATCTGCTCAAAAAAATCATAGTGGATTTTATTATTGCTGCTAATGGTGTAATTACTGGTAGAGACATTACATCCCAAATGGCCAGACCCACCCAGTTAAGTGACTCATGAAACAGGGAGTGGCACAATCGTAATCCGACCTCTTTCTTAATCATACGAGGAAATAGGCCCGCAGAGGATCAGCCACTTTCTTCAGGCCTCGCAACTCAGAGCCCTGCCTCCTTGTACTGAACTGTTTTGCCTTGTGGCATAATTACTCTCCTTAATTCAGTAATATGCAAACTCTTTAAAATATGTATACTCAAAATAATTTTGAAAAAGTAGACATCTAAATTTTCTCCTAATTTTGAATGGTCAGAGGATGTAATTTTTGGATTATTATAAATATTTCTTTAAAAAGCTGGATTATTATGTACATTTTAGAATAAAGCTGTAACATCACTCCTTTAAACATCCACTTCCACTGGACTGGAAATACTGAATGATTTGATATCCACCATCATCCATTAAAAAGTTACACAAAAATACACAGCTTCTTTTTCTTCTTCTTCTTTTTTAATGTTTATTATTTTGAGAGAGAGAGAGAGAGCAAGTGAGCACACAAGAGGGAGTAAGGGAGAGAGAGAGGGAGACAGAATTCCAAGCAGGCTCTGTGATGACAGCACAGAGCCATACCGGGCTTGATTTCACCAACTGTGAGATTATGACCTGAGCCGAAATCAAGAGTCCAACACTCAACCAACTGAGCCACCCAGGCACCCCCACAGCTTCTTTTTAACACTTCTTCATTTCTCCTTTTTTCTCCCCTCCTGACTCATATTTATATTCTATCTTAATGTAATTTTTTCTGCTTGAAAACCTTTTATCCAGCACCCTATTTTACTTCATTGCAGTAAAAAATTATATATGTACAATATATATGTATATAATTAATATAATTATATGTAAATACATGTGTGTACAATATATTATATATAATATCTTAATGTTATATATTAATATTGTATATTATATATTATATATTGTACACATAGAGAGGAGCCAAGATGGAGGAACAGCACGGAAGCTTTTTGTGTGTCTCGCGTCCATGAAATACAGCCAGACCAACACTAAACCATCCTACACACCTAGAAAACTAATTGGAAGATTAACACAACAATCTGTACAATATGAACCACAGAACTCAGCAGGTACGCAACACAAAGAGCTGAACTTGGGGAGCAAGAAGAACTGAACTTGGGGAGCAAGAAGCCACGAAACATAGGGAACCCCTTTTGCGGGCAGAGAGAGGACGGAGACTGGGGAGGGGGGAAGCATACGGGAAAAGCACCCCTCCCCAAAAGCAGCTGGAGAGAAAGTGGAAAATTGGAAACAGCCACAGGGACTAAACTAAAAAGGGAGAAAGGAGAAAGGAGAGGGTTTAAATTCCATTAAGACTGTAAACAAGGGGAGCGCAAAGGCTGCAACTCTGCAGCTCGATACCTGGAGGTGCTCTGGTGGGAAGGACGAATATCCAGGAACAGAGTGGGGTCCGGGAGGTTCTCAGGCCACAAGAGGAAAAGCAGTTCCACTTCTGGAAGGACATTTGGTAGAGACTATTGAAGCCACCTGGTCCCAGCAGACCCCAGAAGGCAGCCACATTCGCTGGTGCTGGGGCAAGGTCGTTGACGGTGAAGCCTGGTGCCAGATGTGTGTTGCGATTTTCCATAATCCCTGAAACGCTGATGCTACACTGTCTCGTGATCTTTTTTGGGGGCGGGCTGGCACCTGGCCGCAGTCTCGGGGCACCGGCAACAGCATGGTCCAATGGGCGTTCCAGCTGACATTCAGCCATTGCTCATTCGGCCATTGCTTGGTGAGACCCTCCTGCAGGGGGGCGGAACGGGTCAAACTGCAGTCCTTCCGAAGTAAGGGGCTGGGGAAAACAGCCGCATCTGAGACAAAACTTGGGAGAGAAGTACTGCCTGGGGCCTGGTCACAGAGAGTGGAAAAGTGGGGAATGGATGAGAGCTGAAGACGGAGGACCAGTGTGCGACTGCTGATCCGGGAGAACAGACTGGGTAGCTGGGTGGCGCCATTTTCACCATTCTTGCGCATGCGCACCTACGGGCACCGCAACAATCCACCCCAGTAGGCTAGCAGCGCCATCTAGTGGACAACAGAGCAGTTACACTGAGCCCCACCCAACTGGGTCAACTTCGCTCTTCAAGAACACAAACCTCACCGCCGGATTAATTTATGGACTATAAAGAGCTACATGGATTGACCTCTAGGGGAAAACGAAGCAATTTCAGTCCTACTTCAATCTGTTAGCAGATTCATCTATTCAATTTTTTTTTTTTCTTTTTCCTTTTTCCCTTTTACAATTCTTTTTCTTGAATACAGAAAGAGAAAAAACTCAATATTTTCAATTTTTATTAAAAATATCTATCTTTATGGGGCGCCTGGGTGGCGCAGTCGGTTAAGCGTCCGACTTCAGCCAGGTCATGATCTCGCGGTCCGTGAGTTCGAGCCCCGCGTCAGGCTCTGGGCTGATGGCTCGGAGCCTGGAGCCTGTTTCCGGTTCTGTGTCTCCCTCTCTCTCTGCCCCTCCCCCGTTCATGCTATGTCTCTCTCTGTCCCAAAAATAAATAAAAAACGTTGAAAAAAAAAATTTAAAAAAAAAAAAAATATCTATCTTTAATTTTTATTACTATATTTTTTACTTTTGTGTAAATTTCTTCAAATTCTACTTCCATCATTTTATTTTAGTCTACTTCAGTGTACTCACCTTTTCAAATTTTCAAAAAATTTCCTGTTTTTTCTTTTTCTTTTTCTCTTTTTCATTTCTTTTCTTTTTCTTGAATGCAGAAAGAGAAAAATTTCATTTTTACTTTCAATTTCTTTTTTAAAAATTGTATTTAATTTTTATTACTATATTTTTTGCTTTTATGTAAATTTTTTTCAAATTCTATCTTACTCCCATCATTTTATTTCAGTCTACTACAGTGTATTCACTTTTTCAAATTTTCAAAAGATTTCTTTTTTTCTTTTCTTTTTTTATCTTTTTTCTTTTTCGTTTTTTTTCTTTCTTCTTAAATACAGAAAATGAAAAAATTCATATTTCTTTTTAATTTTTATTAAAAATATTTTTCTTTAATTTTTTCTACTATATTCTCTACTTTTGTGTATATTTTTTCAAATTCTATTTTATCCACATCATCCATTTTAGTCTACTTTAGTGTATTCATTTTTTCAAATTCTTAAATGATTTCCTTTTTTTTGTTCTACCCCTCCCTTTTTTTTTTTTTCGTTTCTCTAATCTGTCAAACCACTTTCAACACCCAGACCAAAACACACCTAGGATCTAGCATCATCTATTCGATTTTTGTGTTTTTAATTTTTAATATTTTTTAATTTTAATTTTTTTAATTTCAATTTTTCTACCTCGTTAATTCCTTTTCTTCCTTCAAAATGACAAAACGAAGGAATTCACCCTAAAAGAAAGAGCACGAAGAAATGACAGCCAGGGATTTAACCAACACAGATACAAGCAAGATGTCCAAACCAGAATTTAGAATCATGATAATAAGAATACTAGCTGAAGTCAAAAATAGATTAGAATCCCTTTCTGCAGAGATAAAAGAAGTAAAAAATAGCCAGAAGGAAATTAAAAATGCTATAACTGAGCTGCAATCATGGATGGATGCGGTGGCAGCAAGGATGGACAAGGCAGAACAGAGAATCAGTGATATAGAGGACAAACTTATAGAGAATAATGAAGCAGGAAAAAAGAGGGAGACTAAGGCAAAAGAGCATGATTTAAGAATTAGAGAAATCAGTGACTCATCAAAAAGGAACAACATCAGAATCCTAGGGGTCCCAGAGGAGGAAGAGAGAGTAATAGGGGTAGAAGGGTTATGTGAGCAAATCATAGCGGAAAACCTTCCTAACCTGTGGGAAGACAAAGACATCAAAATCCAGGAAGCACAGAGGACCCCCATTGGATGCAACAAAAACCGACCATCAACAATGCATATCATAGTCAAATTCACAAAATACTCAGGCAAGGAGAGAATCATGAAAGCAGCAAGGGGAAAAAGTCCTTAACCTACAAGGGAAGACAGATCAGGTTTGCAGCAAACCTATCCACAGAAACTTGGCAGGCCAGAAAGGAGTGGCAGGATATATTCAATGTGCTGAATCGGAAAAATGTGCAGCCAAGAATTCTTTATCTGGCAAGGCTGTCATTCAAAATAGAAGGAGAGATAAAAAGTTTCCCAGACAAACAAAAATTAAAGGAGTTTGTGACCACTAAACCAGCCCTGCAAGAAATTTTAAGGGGGACTCTCTGAAGGGAAAAAAGATGAAAAAAAATATATATATATAAATAAATAAATACCAAAAGCAACAAAAGATTAGAAAGGACCAAAGAACACCACCAGAAACCCCAACTCTACAAGCATCATACTGGCAATAAGTTCATATCTTTCAGTACTCACTCTAAACATCAATGGACTCAATGCTCCAATCAAAAGACATAGGGTAACAGAATGGATAAGAAAACAAGATCCATCTATATGCTATTTACAAGAGACCCACTTTAGACCTAAAGACACCTACAGATTGAAAATAAGGGGATGGAGAACCATCTATCATGCTAATGGTCAACACAAGAAAGCCAGAGTAGCCATACTTATATCAGACACTCTAGAGTTTAAAATAAAGCCTGTATCAAGAGATGCAGAAGGGCACTATAATCAAGGGGTCTATAGCCAAGAAGATATAACAATTGTAAACATTTATGCACCAAATGTGGACAGACCCAAATATATAAATCAATTAATCACAAACATAAAGAAACTCATCGAGGGGCGCCTGGGTGGCGCAGTCGGTTAAGCGTCCGACTTCAGCCAGGTCACGATCTCGCGGTCCGTGAGTTCGAGCCCCGCGTCAGGCTCTGGGCTGATGGCTCGGAGCCTGGAGCCTGTTTCCGATTCTGTGTCTCCCTCTCTCTCTGCCCCTCCCCCGTTCATGCTCTGTCTCTCTCTGTCCCAAAATAAATAAAAAATGTTGAAAAAAAAAATTAAAAAAAAAAAAAAAGAAACTCATCGATAGTAATACCATAACAGTAGGAGACTTCAACACCCCACTCACAGCAATGGACAGATCATCTAATCAAAACATCAACAAGGAAACAATGGCTTTGAATGACACATTGGACCAGATGAACTTAACAGATATATTCAGAACATTTCATCCTAAAGCAGGGGAATATACATTCTATTCCAGTGCACATGGAACGTTCTCCAGAACAGACCATATACTGGGACAAAAATCAGCCCTAAGTAAGTACAAAAAGATTGAGATCATACTGTCCATATTTTCAGACCACAATGCTATGAAACTCGAAATCAACCATAAAAAAAAATTTGGAAAGGTAACAAATACTTGGAGACTAAAGAACATCCTACTAAAGAATGAATGGGCTAACCAAGAAGTTAAAGAAGAAATTAAAAAGTATATGGAAGTCATTGAAAATAATAGCACCACAACCCCAAACCTCTGGGATCCAGCAAAGGCAGTCATAAGAGGAAAGTATATAGCAATCCAGGCCTTCCTAAAGAAGGAAGAAAGATCACAGATACAGAACCTAACCTTACACCTTAAGGAGCTGGAAAAAGAACAGCAAATAAAACCCAAAACCAGCAGAAGATAGGAAATAATAAAGATTAGAGCAGAAATTAATGCTATCGAAACCAAAAAAAACCAGAACAGATCAATGAAACCAGAAGATGGTTCTTTGAAAGAATTAACAAAATTGATAAACCACTAGCCAGTTTGATCAAGAAGAAAAAGGAAAGGACCCAAATAAGTAAAATCAAGAATGAAAGAGGAGAGATCACAACCAACACAACAGAAATAACAATAACAAGAGAATATTATGAGCAATTATATGCCAATAAAATGGGCAATCTGGAAGAAATGGACAAATTCCTCAAAACATATACACTACCAAAACTGAAACAGGAAGAAATAGAAAATTTGAACACACTCATAACCGGTAAGGAAATTGAATTAGTAATCAAAAATCTGCCAAAAAACAAGAGTCCAGGACCAGATGGCTTTCCAGGGGAATTCTACCAAACATTTAAGGAAGAGTTAACACCTATTCTCTTGAAGCTGCTCCAAAAAATAGAAATGGAAGGAAAACTTCCAAACTCTTTCTATGAAGCCAGCATTACCTTGATTCCAAAACCAGACAGAGACCCCACTAAAAAGAACTATAGATCAATTTCCCTGATGAACATGGAAGCAAAAATCCTCAACAAGACATTAGCCAACTGGATCCAACAATACATTAAAAAAATTATTCACCACGACCAAGTGGGATTTATATCTGGGATGCAGGGCTGGTTCAATATCCACAAAACAATGTGATTCATTACATCAATAAAAGAAAGGACAAGAACCATATGATCCTCTCAATAGATACAGAGAAAGCTTTTGACAAAATACAGCAAACCTTCTTGGTAAAAACCCTCAAGAAAGTAGGGATAGAAGGATCATACCTTGAGATCATACAAGCCATATATGAACGACCCAATGCTAATATAATCCTTAATGGGGAAAACCTGAGAGCTTTCCCCCTAAGGTCAGGAACAAGACAGGGATGTCCACTCTCACCACTGTTATTCAACATAGTATTGGAAGTCTTAGCCTCTGCAATCAGACAACACAAAGAAATAAAAGGCATCCAAATCGGCCAGGAGGAGATCAAACTTTCACTCTTCACAGATGACATGATACTCTATATGGAAAACCCAAAAGATTCCACCAAAAAACCGCTAGAACTGATTCATGAATTCAGCAAAGTTGCAGGATATAAAATCAATGCACAGAAATCGGTTGCATTCCTATACGCCAACAATGAAGTGACAGAAAGAGAAATCAAGGATTCAATCCCATTTACAGTTGCACAAAAAAAACATAAAATACCTAGGAATAAATCTAACCAAAGAGGTGAAAAATCTATACACTGAAAACTATAGAAATCTTATGAAAGAAAGTGAAGAAGACACAAAGAAATGGAAAAAGATTCCATGCTCCTGGATAGGAAGAACAAATATTGTTAAAATGTCAATACTACCCAAAGCAATCTACATATTCAACGCAATCCCTATCAAAGTAACACCAGCAAAAAAAAAAAAAAACCCACCAGAGCTAGAACAAATAATCCTAAAATTTGTATGAAACCAGAAAAGACCCCGAATAGCCAAAGCAACCTTGAAAAAGAAAACCAAAGCAGAAGGCATCACAATCCCAGACTACAAGCTATACTGCAAAGCTGTAATCATCAAGACAGTATGGTACTGGCACAAGAACAGACACTCAGATCAATGGAACAGAAGAGAGAACCCAGAAATGGACCCACAAACTTAAGGCCAACTAATCTTTGACAAAGCAGGAAAGAATATCCAATGGAAGAAAGACAGTCTCTTCAGCAAGTGGTGCTGGGAAAACTGGACAGCGACATGCAGAAGAATGAACCTGGACCACTTTCTTACACCATACACAAAAATAAACTCAAAATGGATGAAAGACCTCAATTTAAGACAGGAAGCCATCAAAATCCTCAAGGAGAAAGCAGGCAAAAAGCTCTTTGATCTTGGCTGCAGCAACTTATTACTCAACACGTCTCCAAAGGCAAGGGAAACAAAAGCAAAAATGAACTACTGGGACCTTATCAAAATAAAAAGCTTCTGCACAGCAAAGAAAACAATCAGGAAAACTAAAATGTAACCGACAGAATGGGAGAAGATATTTGCAAATGACTTATCAGATGAAGGGTTAGTATCCAAAATCTATAAAGAACTTATCGACCTCAACACCCAAAAAACAAATAATCCAGTGAAGAAATGGGCAAAAGACATGAATAGACACTTCTCCAAAGACATCCAGATGGCCAACTGACACATGAAAAAATGCTCAACATCACTCATCATCAGGGAAATACAAACCAAAACCACAATGAGATACTACCTTACACCTGTCAGAATGGCTAACATTAACAACTCAGGCAACAACAGATGTTGGTGAGGATGCGGAGAAAGAGGATCTCTTTTGCATTGTTGGTGGGAATGCAAGCTGGTGCAGCCACTCTGGAAAACAGTATTGAGGTTCCTCAAACAACTAAAAATAGAACTACCCTACGACCCAGCAATTGTACTACTAGGCATTTATCCAAGGGATACAGGTGTGCTGTTTCCAAGGGACACATGTACCCCCATGTTTATAGCAGCACTATCAACAATAGCCAAAGTATGTAAAGAGCCCAAATGTCCATCGATGGATGAATGGATAAAGAAAATGTGGTATATATACAATGGAGTATTACTCAGCAATCAAAAAGAATGAAATCTTGCCATTTGCAACTACATGGATGGAACTAGAAGGTATTATGCTAAGTGAAATTAGTCAGAGAAAGACAAAAATCATATGACTTCACTCATATGAGGACTTTAAGAGACAAAACAGATGAACATAAGGGAAGGGAAACAAAAATAATATAAAAACAGGGAGGGGGACAAAACAGAAGAGATTCATAAATATGGAGAACAAACTGAGGGTTTCTGGAGGGGTTGTGGGAGGGGAGATGGGCTAAATGGGTAAGGGGCATTAAGGAATCTACTCCTGAAATCATTGTTTCATTATATGCTAACTAATTTGGATATAAATTTTAAAAATTAAAGTTAAAAAAATTATATATTGTACACACATATATATTTATATATAATTATATTAATTATACATATATTACATATTATGTACATAATTTTAAAAAAATTTTAACATTCATTATTGAGAGACAGAGAGAGACAGAGCATGAACATGGGAGGGGCACAGAGAGGAGGAGACGCGGAATCTGAAGCAGGCTCCAGGCTTTGAGGTGTCAGCACAGAGCCTGTCACGGGGCTGGAACTCACAAACTGGGAGATGGTGACCTGAGCCGAAGTCGGACGCTTAACCAACTGAGCCACCCAAGGCGCCCCTATATATAATGTTTTACTGCAATGAAGTAAAATAGAGTGCTGGATATATATAATGTATACTATATATATATATACACACACACACACATATATTGTACAATATGTTATATATATTGTACACATATATATTGTATATATAATGTTACTGCAATGAAGTAAAATAGGCATATACAATATAAGTAAAATAATATATATCATATATACAATATATGTTGTATATTGTACACATATATATTATATATAGGTAGGTAGAGCAGAGAATTTTTAGGGCAGTGAAACTACTCTGTATGATACTATAATGGTGGATACTTGTCATTATACATTTGTCTAAACTCATAAAATGTACACACCAAGAGGGAACCCTGATATGAACTATGGTCTTTGGGTGTCAATGTAGGTTCATCAGTTGGAACAAATGTACCACTTTGGTGATTTGATGAGGGATATTAATAATGGGGGTGGCTATGCATGCGTGGGAGCAGGTGTTTAGGAGCCCCTAAAATTTCCTGTGAACCTAAACTGCTCTAAAAGTCAGGTCTATTTTAAAAATACATATGCAGGGGCACCTGGGTGGCTTAGTCAGTTAAGCGGCAGACTTCGGCTCAGGTCATGATCTCACAGTTCCCGAGCTCAAGCCCAGCGCTGGGCTCTGTGCTGACAGCTGAGCCTGGAGGCTGCTTTGGATTCTGTGTCTCCCTCTCTCTCTGCCCCTCCCCCACTCACACTCTGTCCTCTCTCTCTCTCAAAAATAAACATTAAAATTTTTTTTTAAAAATGCATATGCGAATTTTTTTTTAAATTTTTTTTAACGTTTATTTATCTTTTTTTTTTTTCAACGTTTTTTATTTATTTTTGGGACAGAGAGAGACAGAGCATGAACGGGGGAGGGACAGAGAGAGAGGGAGACACAGAATCGGAAACAGGCTCCAGGCTCTGAGCCATCAGCCCAGAGCCCAACGCGGGGCTCGAACTCACGGACCGCGAGATCGTGACCTGGCTGAAGTCGGACGCTTAACCGACTGCACCACCCAGGCGCCCCAACGTTTATTTATCTTTGAGACAGAGAGAGACAGAGCATGAACAGGGGAGGGGCAGAGAGAGAGGGAAACACAGAATCTGAAACACGCTCCAGGCTCTGAGCCATCAGCACAGAGCCCGACGCGGGGCTCGAACTCAAGGACTGTGAGATCATGACCTGAGCCGAAGTCGGACGCTTAACCGACCGAGCCACCCAGGCGCCCCTATGCGAATTTATACTTAATGTTCTTTCCTGTGGCTATAATTTTTAATTTTTTCTTCCAGATAGAGTTACCATTACCATTGTAATTCACACAGCAATGAAAATCACATAAATAATGACCAGATAGTGAACTGTATTAAGAAAGATTTCCAGTGTGATGCTGGGTTAGTGATTTTGGCACCCATAATAACTTAAAGGACAATTAATTTGGCCCCTGAGGGTTTTACACCTGGTGGCAATACATTTTAGTGTGATTTGGAGAGGTGAGAGTATACTAGTATTTGATGGGTGAGAGAAGGGCCACTAGGCAAGGGGACGACGAAATGAGAACCATTAAAGACCAGAGACTTCTCTACAGATCAATTATAGGAAGCAGGGCGTAAGAAGGTAGAATTATGTGGAAACTTTGCACGTCCACGCCCCCTGCAGACTCTTTACATACCCTCCGGTGAAGGCGTACCCCGTCTGAAGACCAAGACTTCACGTCACAGGGCCTCGCCTAGCCCGAGAAAAACTGGCCGCCCGGTTCCCTGCCCAGCCCTTCCGGTCCCGGTTAGAGCGCGCCCGCGCGTCCCCGCCTCACCCGCTCCCGGCGCCGCGCGCGCCCCCGCCGCGCCCCGCCCCGCCCCTTCCGGCCCGGGAGTTTTGATTTCCTTGGCGGGCGGAAGCGGCCAGAACCAGACGATTCCAAAGTTTACCAGGGGCTCTGGGCGCTCGCTGCTTCGCTCGGGACGGCTGGCCGCCTCCTGTGTGCTTCCACCCGGCCCCGCCCCCCCCCGGCTCTCCACCCCTCTGCCCCTCAGGTCAGTGTCTCCCGCCGTAGATGAGGGCCAGGGTCCGAGCTATGCGCGGCGTGGGGGAGTGGCGGCGCGAGCTCGGCTTGTTCTTGGCTCTCCGGAGACTGGAGAATTTCCCCGGAACCTCACTTGCGAACCCACTTCCCGGTTGATATAGTCAGCCTTTCCGACGCCCCAGTTTTCTCCTTTGTGAGTGGGGATAATGATCCTACCTACCTCAGGGTTACTGAGGTGCAGGCAAAGCGTTTGCCGCTGAGGAGACTGCGAGAGTTGTGAATTTCCATGCCTGCCACGTTTCCGTGACCCTGTCTCCGCGAAAAGAAGTTGAAGGAAGGGTTCCAAATTAATTCTGTTCGTACAACCCAGTTTACTGGGGCAGTGCAGTTCAAAAGGAAATGTGTTGTGTGTTACCACCCCCTTTTCAGAGTCCAAATCCTTCCTCTTCCTTCGCCTTCCCAAAGTGGCTTAAGAGGCTCGCGCAAAAAGGGTTATGCCCTGACTGCCAAAGCAGTAAAAGGAGCAGCACCACCAAGAAACCGGTGGGAAAAAGGGAAACTCCTAGAGGCGAGCGTCCCAAGCAAGCACCTTGGGTGAATAATCGTACTTGAGCTTTACCTTTGGTATTTCTCTTTGGTGGTGGAACGGGGTAACGTGGCGGTGGGTTTCAGAGGTACCTGGAGTTTTGCCTTAGAAGCCAGTTTTCCCTTTTTTGTTCATATTTTGTTTTCTGTTTACTGTGTTGTTTGGGAGAAATCAGAAACTCCTTTACTACACCCTCACGGGCTTGTTTCACCAGTGGATCTATCTTTCCTCCGTATCTACTGTGGACCCACTCCAGATGGGCAAATGAGTCCCTGAACGTCTTTAGGAATGAATGCCTCTTCGTTGGTGCTCTCAGAAGCCAATGCAAGGGAGCAAGACAGGATGTTAAATGTATCAATTACAAGGCCACATTATAAGCTATTCGGTATTCTACTTCTCATTTGAAAGATCTTCAGCATCAGTATCTTACCAAGCTCATAGATGAAGTAAACGTATTACCCAGCAAGTAATACCGTAGCCCAAATAATACTATTAGTAGGAAATTGCCCCTAATTTGTTGCTCTTCTATAAAATTTAATAATAAACCTATTATCTAAGCAGTGCTTGTTTCCTCAGGGAAGTGCAACATCCCAATTGTTTATGCCCCCAGTTCTTCTATTTAGTCACACTCAGAGGACGTTCAGGTAACTGATTGGAGTCTAGTTTTCTTCATTATCCACAGGTGAGAGGCTGCCTTCCACATTGATCATACATCTCCTTTAAGCAGCTACAGAATTGGGTTCCTCCAGCCCTGTTCTTGTGTTGTATATTTCCAAACTTTTGAGGATAAACAGGGCACTTAAGAATATTTGCAACCAGCTCCACATCCACAAAATTTGAAAACCAAGTAAAATCTGTTGTCATTAAAGCAGTTTGCAACGCAAACACCAGTTTTCTTCCAAAAGCAGCAAAAATGATGATCCCTGGATTCAGTAGATATAATTTAGGCCCACGTTTATATTACTCATCCAAAAGCATGGTGTAATAGGAGGGTGGGGGGAGTAGATAAAAAGGAAAGAGAAAGAGAAGGTGCGTGGTTCCATCTTAAATTGGCACAAGTTGATCTCTGCTAGTTGACTCGAGGCCATGACCTGGAAGTTCAAAACTCACTTGGGAGAAATCTATTAAGAAAAGTTAATGGTGAATTCTTATATTCCTCATCGGGGGATGTGACTTTCAACATCATACAAATGATTTTCTCCTTTTGAGCGTGGCAGTTGGAACCTTCCAGTCCTTTATATGGAATTTAGATATGGGCAGTGGTGGCAAGTAGGATTCTTATACTTTGTGAAGCTTTTGCCCATTTCCATTTCTTTGTCTTTAGGCTTTGAAATGTCTCTTTGTGTTTCCTCTTTAACCCATGTGTTCTCAATACCCAGTATTAGTTGGGCTTTGCTCTCTAATGAACCTGATTGTCTACTTTTATAGCAGGCAACTTTGTAAACAGATTTATAACCTGACCTTCCCCCATTTCTAATCTGCTCTTTGTCCTCTCCCTCATGAAGATCCCAAAGATTTCCTTTCTTTTTCTTTCCTTTCTTTTTTTTTTTAAAAGATTTTATTTTTAAGTAATCTCTACACCCACTGTGGGGCTCAGATTCACAACTGTGAGATCAGGAGTCGCATGCTTCACTGACTGAGCCAGTCCAGGCACCCCAGGAGCCCAAAGATTTTTTTATGTTGACTATACCTTTACTGCTGTTGTTGCCTGTTTTGAAATTTCTTAGTTCCTATGTTTCCTGCCTTTTTGGGGTGGTTCCACTTCATTCCCATCTTTGCCCCACTGACAAATACTCTTTAAAAGATTTCTTAATTAGTACTGCTGTTAAGGATATATTTTATCCTGTGCCTTAGGTGCCAGTGAGAATAAATATGACCACTGTGATATCTCCTTGCCTGAAGTAACTTGCCACTCCAGTGGAAGCAGAACTGTTCCATTGTGGGGGCACCTGGGTGGCTTTGACTCTTGATCTCAGCTCAGGTCATGATCTTGTGGTTTGTGAGTTTGAGCCTGGCTCTCTGCAAATGGTGCAGAGCCTGCTTGGGATTCTGTCTCTCTTAATCTCTGCCCCTTCCCTGCTTGTGCTCTCTGTCTCTCTCTCAAAATGAATAAATAAACTAAAAAAAAGTTCCTTTGTATATCCCCAACTTTACTGTGGCCTGACTTTGCTTCTTCTGTTGCCCTACCCCATTCATGCAGGTTCAGCTAGATTAAAAATTCAGTCTGCTTATTAAGTTGGTCCAGTGCCGTCTCTTCCTAGGAAATGGCTACTCTTTATTGGATCAGAATGTCTTTTGCCCATGATCTTTATCTTTCTTGCTATAATAGCTTTGACATTGAAATTAAAACTATTTTTTTTTTAAGGCTGATGTTTTTTCTTGAGTTTGAATTTCCTTTCCAGAGCTTCTGCTATAGCGTTTTGTTCACTGACCAAATTTTTGAAGGCTTTTTACTCACTGACCATAATTTATCTTTTATCTCTAAGTAAAATGATTCATGGAATCAGAGTGCTTTATGCATTTTAAAAGGAGATTTAAAAGGATCTTTGAAAAAATATCCTTTGAGGCTCCTGGGCTTTTTTTGACTATTTCATTCAGTTTTTTCTCTACTTTGATTTAAGAAGATGCCTATCCTCACTGTTAAGGACCTCCTTTTCTAAAATTTTTTTTTTAATTTATTTTTGAGACAGAGACAGAGCATGAACGGGGGAGGGTCAGAGAGAGAGGGAGACACAGAATTGGAAGCAGGCTCCAGACTCTGAGCCATCAGCCCAGAGCCTGATGCGGGGCTCGAACTCACGGACCGCGAGATCCTGACCTGAGCTGAAGTCGGACGCCCAACCGACTGAGCCACCCAGGCGCCCCATCTAAAAATTTTTTTTTAATGTTTATTTTATTTTTGAGACAGACAGCAAGCGAGCATGAGCGGGGGAGGGGCAGAGAGAGAGACACACACAGAATCCAAAGCAGGCTCCAGGCTCTGAGCTGTCAGCACAGAGCCCAATGCGGGACGTGGGGCTCGAACTTGGCAACCGGGAGATCATGACCTGAGCTGAAGTTGGACGCTCAACCAAATGAGCCACCCAATCACCCCTCTCCTTTTCTTTTATAAACTTACCACACTTCTGAGGTTGAACGTGCGTTCTAGATCTTCCAAAGTCATGACCATTATTAAGGCTTAGTAACATGTTGGCCACTCAGCTCTGGGTGAGACGGGATGAAGAACAGAGAATGTGAAGGTAGTGAACATGGTGCTGGCCACCCATCAATCTGAGCCTTTGGTGGCTTGCTAGAGGTCTGCCTGTCGGTGAAGGGAGACTATCTGGTTCTAGAAATGAGCGCCAATACCAGGTGTCCACTACTGAGAGGCAGTAATGAAGTTTCCAGGTGGAACTTGCTTCCCAAGTCCCAGTTGGATATGCATGTACTCACTTAATTTTTTGAAATGTTAGCGAGAATGGGTCTGAGGATCCTGAACCCTATTCTGTCACAGCTACTCCACTGCTAGGTCACCAAGGGAGATTTGTGCATAGGGGTGAGGCCAGGCAAAGGGAGGATTTCATCTCTAGCTGGGCATTGGCTTCAAACCCCTTTGTGAACTTTAGAGTCCTGGTGTGCTGTGCTGGCCTAGATGGGACATTCTTTGTGCCTGACTCAGTGATCTCCGCTTTCCTGGGCCTTCTGATTCCTGCTTGGCTTTCTAAGGGGTGTCAGGGCATCTCCTCCCAAGGTGAAATCCCTAGTCCTGTCCTTCCATACCACCCTCCGGAAAGGAGAGTCCCTTAAAGAAACCATTTCTCTGTAGGTTCAGAGATCTTTCACCCCATGTCTACTCATAATGAAAGCTCCACTTTGCAACACCAAAACTCATGTCCTAGGACTTGACCTATATATAAATGTGCACTTTTAGAAAATTTTAGAAATTTGCTTCCTAGAAATTATCTTTTACTGTTTTACCTTTTTCTTCCTTCTTGGCTTCTATGAAACGGTATTCTTTTAATTCTTACTTTTCCGTTTCTTTCTGCCTTTTCCCACTCCTAGATATAGGTCTGGTGTGGGCAAGACCTTAGCTGTCTGCATTTTAAAGATTTGTCTTTCACTTTTAAGTCTTTATACTAACTGTAACTGATTTTGTGTGTGGTGTGAGAGAGAGATCCAGTATTCTTTTTTTTTCTCATGTGGCTAACCCATTGTCCCTGCTCCAAATCTGCATTTCCATTTGCTGGGACCTCTAAAAGCAGTTTCAGTTCAGTACATGTCAGCTTTTATTTTTTCCCTGGAATCTTTGCACCTAAAATTCCCTCTTTTCCCAGTGCTCATCTTCTCATTCTTTTTGGGCTAATGACTCCTGTTAAAGTCTGTCGACCAAAAACCACTAAGAACACATCTGTATTAAAAAATATTAGGTGTAGTAAGCTTGCTGCAGCAAGAGAAACCATACTTACTAGGGATTGAGAAGGGCCTTCTAGGATCTGAGTTTATGGTGGTGATTTTAAGAAAGGATTAGGGAAGCAAGAACCCGTTTTAGAATGGATACTGTCAAAGAGCTGGGGCATTTCAGCACGTGGGTATCTTAGGAAGCAAGAGGTGGGAGGATGTCATGGATGAGAAAACAGCAATCAATGTAAGAAAGGATTATTATTTTAACCACCTCCAATTTGATTGCCTGAGGGCTGATTTTCTTTTTCTCACTTTTCATCCTTTGAATCGGATCTTGACTTAAATATTACCGTCTCAGCAACCCATTCTCACCATTGTTGCTTATTTCTTTCCCAGTATTTATGACAAATTTTAATTATTTGCTTACTGTCTTTTCCGCTAGAATGTGAGATTCATGAGGGCAGGAACCACCTTTCTTTCCTTCTGCATTTTAAGGCTTAGTGCAAAGTGCAGGTCTGGCACAGTGTAGGTGCTCAGTAAACACATCTGTATGATAAATGAATAAACAAAAATTCAGGGTTGACAGTCTGATTGCAGTAGCACTTCTGTCAGATACTGCTAATCTCTAGTTAAAACCAACTAAGAGCATATCTTCCACAAATAAGACAAAGCTGATAAGAGTGTGACCTTATGCAGTCATGTACACAATAGGGCCCTACTTGTCCTTGTTTTTTTTTTTTAAATTCTACCTTATTTTAAAATGCAGGAAGACAAAATCAAACAATATCTACCAAAGACGTTTTTACAACTAATTTTTATATATTTTTTGTTACATTCTTGAAAGTATAGCTGACCCTGAACAACATGATTTTGAAATTTGTGAATCCACTTATACATGGATTTTTTTTGGTAAATAGGGTACAATACTGTAAATGTATTTTCTCTTCCCTATGATTTTCTTTTTTTTTTTTTAAGTTTATTTATTTATTTTGAGAGAGAGAGAGTGCATGTGAGCAGGAGGTGGGGGAGAGAGAGAGAGAGAGAGAGAATGAATGAATCTCATGCAGGCTCTGTGCTCCACACAGAGCACAGAGCTCCACATGGGGCTTGATCCCACGAACCTTGAGATCATGACCTGAGCCAAAATCAAGAGTTGGACACTTCACTGACTAAGCCACCCACATGCCCCTTATGATTTTCTTAATAAATTTTCTTTTTTCTAGCCTACTTTATTGTGAGAGTATAGTATATAATGCATATGAAATACAAAATATGTGCTAATTAACTATGTTATTGATAGGGCTTCCTGTCAACAGTAGGCTGTTCGTAGTTAAGTTTTAGGGTAGTCAAAAGTTATATGTGGATTTTCAACTCTGCAAGGGAGTTGGTGCCCTTTACCCCTGCATTGTTCGAGGATCAACTGTATATGTAACACACATAAGTTGAGCATAGCAATAAAATATGTATCTCATATATTTTTTTAATTGTATATCATTGGAATCTTAATTTACATTTCCCTGATAACTAATAAAATTGAATGTTTTTTCATGTTTTTATTGGTCCTTTGTGTTTCTTTATGAAATGCTTTTTATTTCATTTGCTTATTTTTTCTTTTGGGTTGCCTTCTATATTGTATATAGTATGTTCTGGATAAAAACCCATTGTTTATAAGTGTTACAAATATTTTCTCACATTTATGATTTTCTTTTTTTTTAAGGATGTCTTTAGATGGGCAAAAGTTCTTAATTTTAACATTTATTTTTTTTTACGATTAACACTTTGTTTAAAAGATTCTCTTCTGTCCTGAAATCATGACAGTATTCTTTAAAAATTTTTTAAAGTTTATCTTGCATATATAAGTCTTTGCTTGATCTAGAATTGATTTTTATGTGTGGTATGAGATAGGAATCCAGGTTTTTTGTTTGTTTGTTTGTTTGTTTTTTACCATATAGTAAATCAGGGGTTTTTTTGGTATCATTTATATGCCTAAGACTTATTTATATTTGCACTTATAAGGTAATCTCATAGTAGTTCCTTTTTCGGTCATGTACTATTTCTGTCTTACAGGTTCCTTTTGTAATTTTGTAGAAACTTCCAGGAGGACTATGAAAGATTATGATGAACTTCTCAAATACTATGAATTATATGAAACTGTTGGGACAGGTAATCTTTTTTTTTTTCCTGGAGGCAGAGGACAGGTCAACTATTTGAGAATAATAGTGCATTTGGGCAGTCATGAGCTTTTCAGTTTAACCTGTGTAGTTTTAAAATTCTTCAACTTACTTTAGAAAGAAAAAGTAGAGCAAGAGAGGAGAATAGTAGCAGGGCCCTCGTAGGTCATTTTATTTAGAATAAAAATCACTGGAGAGTTTTGAGCCAAGGAATGATCTATCTGACCTTTGTTTCTGCTTTTTTCTTTTTTTAAAAAAATTTTTATGTTTTAATTTTATTTTTGAGACAGAGACAGTGTGAGTGAGGGAGGGGCAGAGAGAGAGGGAGACACAGAAGCCAAAGCAGGCTCTAGGCTCTGAGCTATCAGCACAGAGCCCGATGCAGGGCTCGAACTCATGGAGTGTGAGATCATGACGTGAGCCAAAGTCAGACGCTTAACCAACTGAGCCAACCAGGCACCCCTGACCTTTGTTTTTAAGGGTCACTCTAGCTGCTTGGCTGTGAAAAGATTAGTTGGGAAAGGCAGGGGTAGAAGCAGAGATATGTTAAGAGATTATTGCATTAATTCAGGTGAGTGATGGTAGAGAATATGGTGACTTGGATGAGGGTGATAGCAGTGAAAGGGGTGTGATTCTGTACGTATATGTGTTTTAATTTGTTGAATATAACGATAAAATAAGCAAAGTGCGTTAGTCTTGATGGAGCTTTTTTTTTTTAATTTTTTTTTTAACCTTTATTTATTTTTGAGACAGAAACAGAGCATGAACGGGGGAGGGTCAGAGAGAGAGGGAGACACAGAATCTGAAACAGGCTTCAGGCTCTGAGCAGTCAGCACAGAGCCCAACGCGGGGCTCGAACTCACGGACCGCGAGATCGTGATCTGAGCCGAAGTCGGACGCTTAACCGACTGAGCCACCCAGGCGCCCCTGGAGTTTTTTTTTTAATGTTTGTTTATTTTGAGAGAGAGAGAGTGAGAGACCATGTGCGTGTGCGCACAGGGGAGGGGAGAAAGAGAGGGAGAGAGAGAATCCCAAGCAGGCTCTGTGCTGGGGGACTCAGTCTCACAAATCGTGGGATCATGACCTGAGCCAAAATCAGAGTTGGATGCTTAACCAACAGAGCCACTCAGGCGCCACTTGATGGAGTTTTACAAACACGTCCACCTATATGTTCCATGCTCCGATCAAGACAGATTTCTAGTCAATACCTGTCTGTTTTCCCCCAAGGTAACGACTGATGTATTTTGAAGACAGAGCCAGTGGGATTTGTTAATGGGTTGGGTATGTAGTGGGAGACAAAAGAGAAGGGCTAAGGATGGCTTCCAGGTTTTTGGAAAATGTTGAGTTGCCATTTACTGAGATGGGGAAGACCATAGCAGGGACCTCCAGAGCTTCTTTTTATTTATTTATTTTTAATGTTTATTTATTTTTGAGAGGGGGGTGAGGGGCAGAGAGAGGGGGTCAGAGGATATGAAGCAGGCTCTATGCTGACAGCAGAGAGCCCAACATGGGGCTTGAACTCACAAACTGTGAAATCATGACCTGAGCCAAAGTCAGATGCTTAACTGACTGAGCTACCTGGGTGCCCCAGGAGCTTCTTTTTCAAAATATGAAATTGGCAGTTTGTTTTAGATACCAAAGTGTAGACATTTATCTAGCATTTGATCCAGTTTTGAAAAATCATATCCTTTTGATTCAGTTTTATTTTTGTTTAAAAAAAATTTTTTTTTTAATGTTTATTTATTTTTGAGACAGAGAGAGACAGAGCGTGAACAGGGGAGGGGCAGAGAGAGAGGGGGACACAGAATCTGAAACAGGCTCCAGGCTCTGAGCTGTCAGCACAGAGCCCGACACGGGGCTCGAACTCACAGACTGTGAGATCATGACCTGAGCCAAAGTCGGACGTTTAACCGACCAAGCCACCCAGGCGCCCCTGATCCAGTTTTAAAACAGTAGATGTTTCCCATTGTCTTTTATCTCAACAACTTTATATTGTGTTGTAGCAGTTTTAATTATAAAGCAAATTTATTTGCAATGTTACTTGTAAAGCAAATTTCTAAACAGTGAATTCTGTTTTCCTACTTCTTCATTACAAAGTTAAAGATTCTATCATGGTAAAAATCTTCAGCTAGACATCGGATGAGGAGAGGTTAAAGTCATGGCTAGTGCTTTGGAAACGACAGGAAGAAAGAGCCACAAACTTCCAGGAAAATATGGATTGATAGAGCTTTTTAGAAGCATATGGAGGGGCACTTGGCTGGCTCAGAGCATGCAACTTTTGATCTCGGGTTCAGTTTGAGCCCCATGTTGGGTGTAGAAATTACTTAAAAATAAAATCTTAAAAAAAAAAAAATAAAAGCATGTGGAGAGGTATTTGTGCCTGAGTCCTCAGGTTGCTCTGATGATGATTTTAGGTTACTCTTGCTTATCTCTTCGTAACACATTTTTCTATACTTAGGTGGCTTTGCAAAGGTCAAACTTGCCTGCCATATCCTCACTGGAGAAATGGTAGCTATAAAAATCATGGATAAAAATGCACTAGGGGTAAGTTAAAATTATTTAAAAAATATCTATAGATCAGTTTTATAAATTAAAACCTGAATTTGCTCTATGTTCTAGTTACTACTTTCATTAGAATGATCTTTCTATAGCTTGTTGGGCTTTTTTAGATTGCAAGTTATGTATAAATCTCTGGTTTTAAAAAGTAATCTGGCGAAGGGGTTACTTTGTCCTTAATTTAAAAAAAAAAAAAAAATTTTTTTTTTTTTTAACGTTTATTTATTTTTGAGACCGAGAGAGACAGAGCATGAACGGGGGAGGGTCAGAGAGAGGGAGACACAGAATCTGAAACAGGCTCCAGGCTCTGAGCTGTCAGCACAGAGCCCGACGCGGGGCTCGAACTCACAGACCGCGAGATCATGACCTGAGCCGAAGTCGGCCGCTTAACCGACTGAGCCACCCAGGCGCCCCATGTCCTTAATTTTAATGCCAGGCCATGGTACATATCTGGTCTGTGGAGTCCATTTTCCTACAGATGTTTCATAGTATTACAGGTGTTTCTGGATATTAATATCTCCTGTACCTTCTCACGATCCCCTTACTAAGTGTTGATCTCTTTTATGATAGATAGTTGTGAGTTCTAGAATTTTATTCAAATTGACGTTCGAAGTTATATCATTAAGTCCTTTTTGTAATCAGCCTCTTGCTCATATACATGGGTGTTTCCAGGACTGGGCTGATTGTTACCTCCTGAAACAGCTCATTCAATATGTGGTTTTGGTTTTAATGTACATAAAGTTTATTGTTTTTATATTAAGGGAAGATGGGTCTCTTTTGATGGTCTTTTGGGCCTATTAAACCCTTTCTAGTGTTTGAAGTCACCCTGAGTGGTCTTTTGTTTCTAATTTTTTTGTTGCTCATATCATTTGGTTTCTTAGTTTTGGTCTCCTGCTGAGAATTTACTAGTCTCTTTGTATATATCTGTGGCTGTTTCTTCTTTTTGTTAAAAAAAATTTTTTTTTTAATGTTATTTGTCTTTGAGAGAGACAGTGTGAGCAGGGAAGGGGCAGAGAGAGAGAGACAGACAGACAGACAGACAGGGAGACAGAATACGAAGCAGGCTCCAGGCTCCAAGCTGTCAGCACAGAGCCTAATGCAGGGCTCAAACCCAAATACTGCGAGATCATGACCTGAGCGGAAGTCTGACACTTAACCTAACTGACTGAGCAACCTAGGCACCACTGTTTCTTTTTTTTGAAGATAAATTAGAGAACAGTAAAAAAATTATTTTTTTCTCTAACCAAAAATCTGAGTATTAAACATTTTTTTTCTTGTGGATTGAGTTAGCATTATAATTATTAGTAGTGTGCCACTGAGTAAAACAACACAAACATTTTATAAATGTTGGTAATTATCAAACATAAAAAGTAACATTTTTTAATTTAGTGAAGATTTTAATAAAGTAAGATTTTTTAATTAGACACATAGGACTTTTTTTTGGACTCCCTTGTTGGAACGAGACAGAATTTAACATCAAGTGTTCATATCTATTTACTTTTATTTTTTTCTTATTTTTTATTTTTAAGGATGTAAGTGTTGATTAACATGAATAAAAAAGTCAGAGAGAAAGTTCTAGTACAGCAGTGTCCCTCAATTCTTTGAACTACTTCCAAATTATATGCCAAAATACAGAGACCGAATCAGAAATTATTTCTAATAATCCGTCAACTGACAATTCAGGCTCTCCTTCAATTTTTTTTTAAGTTTATGTATTCATTTATTTTCAGGGTGTCTGCGCATAAGCCAGGGAGGTAACAGAGAGAAAGAAAGAGAGAATCCCAAGTAGGTCCCACACTTGCCAGCACAGAGCCCAAATCAGGGCTAAATCTCACAAACTGAGAGATCATGACCTGAGCCAGGATCAAGAGTTGGAAGCTTAACTGACTGAGCCATCCAGGCATCCCCCTGGAATGCTAACCTAAGGGGTTCTGAGACTGTTTTGATTTTTCTGGACATTGTATTATTCACCCACATCAAACTATCTTTCATAAAACCCTCAAGGCCTTTCTTTACGTACACACAGATAATTTTTTTGTATTTTTCTGTGCTGTTGAACAATTTGGCTATTGGTTGCTTTTGCTACTCAGTATTAAAGCTTTTGTTATTGGTGCTTGGAGCACTTCCAAAATAGGTTTATTGCTCATGTACTGTGTTTTGTCACAGAGTGATTTGCCCCGGATCAAAACGGAGATTGAGGCCTTGAAGAACTTGAGACATCAGCATATATGTCAACTCTACCATGTGCTGGAGACAGCCAACAAAATATTCATGGTTCTTGAGGTTAGTAGTATGGTCTAGAGACTGAAAGGTATTTGGTTTCTGTCTTAGTCCACTTGGGCTGCTATAACAAATATCACAGACTGAGTAGCTTATGAACAACAGAAATTTATTTCTCATAGTTCTGAAAGCTGGGAATTCCAAAATTAAGGGTCTGGCATGGTCACGTGAGGGCCTTCTTCCTGATCCATAGCTGGCACCTTCTTGCTGTGTCCTTAACGGTAAGAGGGACCAAAGGATCTCTCTGGAACCTCATTTATAAGAGTCCACTTATACACAGATTTTTTTCAGTATGGTATTGTAAATGTATTTTGTCTTCCTTATGTGTTTCTTTTTTCCAGCTTGCTTTATTATAAGAATATAGTGTATAATACATGTAACATATAAAATATGTATTAATTGACTGTTTATGTTATTGGTAAGGCTTCCTGTCAACAGTAGTCTTTTAATAGTTAAATTTCAGGGAGTCAAAAGTTATATGCATATATAAAAAATTTAAAAATAGAACTACCATATGATCCAGTAATTCCACTATTGGGTATTTACCGTAAGAATATGAAAACACTAATTCAAAAAGATATATGCACCCCTATTTTACAGCATTATTTATAGTAGTCAAATTATGGAAGCAGCCCAAGTGTCCATTGATAGATGAATGGAAAAAGAATATATGGTATGTGTATGTACACACACATACACCACACGCGCACACACACTGTGGAATATTATTCTGCCATAAAAAATGAAAATCTTGTCATTTGCTACAACCTGGATGGATCTAAAGAGTATAATGCTAAGTGAAATAAGTCAGAGAAAGACAAATACCATATGATTTCACTCATGTGGAATTTAAGAAACGAACAAAAAAGAGACAAACCAAAAAACACTTTTTAAAAAGATTTATTTATTTTGAGAGAAGGAAAGAACAAGCGAGGGAGGGGCAGAAAGAGAGAGGGAGAGAGAGAATCCCAAGCAGGCTCTGCACTGTCAGCATGGAGCTTGATGCAGGGCTTGAACTCACAAACTGTGAGATCATGGCCTGAGCTGAAATCAAGAGTCAGACACTTAACTGACTGAACCACCCAGGTGCCCCTCTTAACTACAGAGAAAAACTGATGGTTACCAGATGGGGGGGGGGGGGGGGGGGAGTTGGGTGAAACAGGTGAAAGAGATTAAGAGTACTGTATCCTGATGAGCACTGAGTAATGTTTGGAATTGTTGAATCACTACATCCTACATCTGAAACTAATGTAACATATATGTTAACTATACTGGAATTAAAATTAAAAAAGTTACATGCAGATTTTTGACTGTGAGAATGGTCAGCACCGCCAACCCCTGTGTTGTTCAAAGGTCAACTATACTTACATACAAATCCCTACATGTATTTTAGGTGTGTGTGAATACGTACATCTGTGTGTTTTCATATATATAGAAATATACACACACCTATATATATATATATATATATATATATATATATATATATAGGTGGCTTATTAGTTTCTGTCACACAAGTGGTTGCCTACTATAATATTCTGTACCTTGTTTTTTTTTTAATGCACTTAACATTTTAGCTTGGAGACCATCTGTGTATATTTGTAGAGGTTTTTAATGTTTTTGTTTCACTTCATTTTGCATTTCTTTATTTGTGTATATAAAGTAGGCTGTTTGTATAAATCTTATTGGATAGCATTTAAAAAATTGAGGTATAATTTTTATATGCTAAAATGCACACATTAGGTATACAGTTTGAAAAAGGTAGACATCTATGTACTTCCCACCCTAGCCTAGGGATAAAACGTACCCGTTATGCCCGAAAGTTTTCTCCTGACCCTTTGAAGTTAATCCCTATAACCCTACCTGCCTACCTGTACTTCTCAATGACCAATGATTTGATTTTGGTCACCATAGGTTAGTGTTACCTGTTGTAGAACTTGATATAAATAGAATCATACAGTCTGTACTCTTTTGTGTTTGGTTTCTTTTGTTCAGCATAATGCTTTTTGCAAGTCACTGTATCAATGTATACTCTTTTATATCTTGCTTTTTCACTTAATACTGGAGATTGTTTCATATCAGTTTGTAAAGAGCTTCCTTTTTTTTATGGCTGCATAGAATTCCATTTTATAATGGAATTTAAATAGTGTGAGCATATTTGGGTTGTTTCCAGGCTTTGTTACGAAACAATACTGCTGCAGTGGATAATCTTGAAAGTGTATCCTTTTTTAAAGATTTGTTTTATTTTTAGAGGGCAGGAGCAGAGGAGAGGGGTACGGCGGGGGGGGGGGGGGGGAGAGAGAGAGAGAAAGAGAAAGAGAGAATCCCAGGCAGGCTCCACACTCAGCATGGAGCTTGACACAGGACTTGATCCCATGACCCTGGGATCATGACCAGAGTTGAAATCAAGAGTCTGACGCTCAACCGACTTAGCCACCCAGGCACTCCCAAAGAGTATCGCTTTTGATGTTAGAGTATATCTGTAGGAACATTTTCTTTTTTTAAAAATTTTTTTTTTTTTTCAACATTTTTTATTTATTTTTGGGACAGAGAGAGACAGAGCATGAACGGGGGAGGGGCAGAGAGAGAGGGAGACACAGAATCGGAAACAGGCTCCAGGCTCCGAGCCATCAGCCCAGAGCCTGACGCGGGGCTCAAACTCACGGACCGCGAGATCGTGACCTGGCTGAAGTCGGACGCTTAACCGACTGCGCCACCCAGGCGCCCCTGTAGGAACATTTTCTAAATGTGGAACTATGAAGTCAAAAGCTATAGATATCTGTGATTTTAATTGGTACTGCTAAGGTGAAATGAAATCTTGAAGGGAAACCCCAGTTTACAGAAAGGTAGAGTTGCTCTGGAGACGGGATGGAAAGCTTAGAACTTAATATTCTAGTACCTCTTCTCCTGTAGCTTCTTATGAACCTCTGTAGAACTGGGCTCCTTCTGGTACAGACTAAAAATCTCTGGTCTTCAGGATGGAAAAGCAGTAATTGCTTCTACGGTGCACCTGGCTGGCTCAGGTGGTAGAGCATGTGACTCTTAACCTTGGGGTTGTGAGTTTGAGGCCTACATTGGGTATAGAGATTACTTAAAAATAAAATCTTTAAAAAAATCTTTAAAAAATTGTGCTTTTTTAAAATTGTTTTTGTTTTAGGGAATTACACTAAATATGAGTGCATTAAGATGAGAATGGGTTTTAATACTTTGCTATAAAAATATAAAACCCTGAGTGAACTTAAAAATCACAGTGTCAGGGGGTGCCTGGGTGGCTCAGTCTGTTAAGCATCTGACTTTAGTTCAGGTCATGATCTCACAGTTCATGAGTTTGAGCCCCATTTTGGGCTCTGTGCTGCCAGTGCAGAGCCCGCTTGGGATCCTCTGTCTTCTTCTCTCTGCCCCTCCCCTGCCTGCGTGTGCATGTGCTCTCTCTCTTTCAAAAATAAAATAAACATTAAAAAAAAAAAATCACAGTGTTAGTTGGTTCTACTTCTACTTGCTGGTCATCAAACTGCTTGAGACCAAGAGCTGTTGTTCTGTGTCCTGGAGTAATTGTTGACCTGTTTGATCGTCACAGTGTATTTTTGACTATTCTTCACTTGGTTCCCTTGCCTATAAGTTGAATTAAAGATATCTCTGAGTTAAGTATAATTTTTTGTTTTAATTCCTCTGAAGTGATTTTTGTCAGTAGTAATCATACCTGCATGCCTCTGTTGTTATTGAAGTATTGCCCCGGAGGAGAGCTGTTTGACTACATAATTTCCCAGGATCGCCTATCCGAGGAGGAGACCCGAGTTGTCTTCCGTCAGATAGTATCTGCAGTTGCTTACGTGCACAGCCAGGGTTATGCTCACAGGGACCTCAAACCGGTAAGTGACTATCACAGATGCTCACCTGAGAGTTCAACGTCATTTACCAGTTTTTACTAGTGTACTACAGGTTCTTTTTGTTTAGGGTCTATCTTGGCTTTGCTTCTTTTTTTGTTCCACTCATGATGTGTCGCTTTTCTTTCTTTTCTTTTGATTGCCGGTAGGCTTTTTTGGATCTACCTAATTGTTGATATTCTGTATGTCAGTTGTGGGTGACGTTATGAATGTCTTTGTAATCAACTGGGGAATATAAACTTCAGGATTTTATCTCTAGGAAAGAAGAGTTTTGAGTGTTTTCTTTGAGAATATTGTCATTGAGAGTATTTTCCCTTTAATACTCTTTTCCTAACCTCATCTTCCTTTAATTTTAATTCCATTACATCTCAGAGAGGAATAGTTCAATGGAATGAACAGACACTAATTTTCAAGGACAGAATAAAAATGCAAATACTTTTAAGTCTGCAGGCTCTGACTAATATGGATGGTAGTGAACATGGATTTTATGTTAATTGGTATTAGGGCCAGGAATCTAGAATTGGTTGACAAAACATGGCAATGTTACTTTCCTTTTGCCTCTGTTTATACACAGCCCTCTGATTTGAGCTCATTCTTTTGGTTTGGCACACATTGTGTTTGCTTGTAGTTGAATCTCAGGGTACCACAGAGGGGATGGTTTATGCCGAAGTGTCTCAAGGGGAAGCAGAATAGTTCTCGCCATTCCTCCTCTTTCCCTTTCCTTACTTCTTGTCATTTCATTCTTTTTTAGTGATTTTCATTCTTTTGTTCCCAGGCTGCTTGGTATAAACGATCTTAAATCTTATCTATTGGTTTTGCTGCTGCCTGGACTGTATCACACAGAGCCTCCAGCAGCAGGGCCTGCAGGCAGAGAATGTAACTGTGACAGAGGGCTTTAGAAGAGTGGAAAGTGCTTATTTTATGGAAGCAGAGGTCTGCGTTACATTTACTGAATTTGGAAAAGTGTAAAATATTTGTAACTTTGTTAGTGAAAAGCTAGATAGCTCTGTTGTCATCAGCCAGCTCCATTTGCATCATCCTCCAGCTTCTGTTGAATATCTAAGATGGCAGGCCTGTCTTATTGCCAACGTGTGGTGCAAAGCTCAAGACGTCTGTAACCTTATTGGCCAAACCCCAGGAAAACCTTTATTCGTCAAAGAAGAAACAATAGAATGGGAAGGCCAAATAGATGATCCCCAGTCATCCAGACTCTCAAGTTCATTAACTGTACAACCAAAAATCAAAAGTGCAGCAATATATGCTGCTTCAGAAGTATTCATAACTGTTGAGGTAAAGGGGAAGAGAGGAAAAAAAATCTCTGAAATTCCAACCAAAATATATTGTGTTTGTATCTTTTTATTTTTGTACTTTTTATAATGTTTGCTTTTGTCCTGAATATATATATATATATATATATTGTATAATGTATAAAGTATTTCCCCCCCAAAAGGTGTCACTCCTTGAATAAAGTCCCACAGAATACTCAAGTTTACTTTCTATTTTTAAAAACTTACTATGGGAAATACTCAGGAAATAAATGTCTTATATGTGGAAAAAAAAATCTTGTTCATTTAGAAACTGTTTTTAGAAATGGCTACAGGTAGGATGTGCTATAAGGAAGTCAATATACAGTTATGAAAATATCTTTGTTTCCCCAGGAAAATTTGTTGTTTGATGAATATCATAAGTTAAAACTGATTGACTTTGGTCTCTGTGCAAAACCCAAGGTAAGTACAGAAATAAAAATGTATTTATTTCCTTTGTAAATATACCTTTTTAAGGTATTATCTTGCACTGGCTTCCACTTAGCCTTTGTTGAGCGTGGTTGCATCCATTGAGAAGAATGTTAAATTGCATCCCCTTTAGAAGTTCTCTAGATGATTCGAATAGGTAGCCAAGATTGAGAACCACTGCTCTAGGTCCAGGGTTGGCCCTGCTGAAGCCCCCATGGATGTGCCGTGAGAGAATTTGCAGTGCTGAGGTGACATGAGGTCATTACAACATGAATTCTGAATTGATTCTGTGTTTGCAGTTTGAGTATGTTGCCACTAGGTGAAGCTTTTGTTCATTTAGATAGGAGTTTTGGGAATTTAGTGCAAATCTATTCTTTGTTATCCAAATGGTTCTATAACTAATAGTTACGTTTTGAGAGGCAATCCTCTTTCCTTATAAAAGAAGAAGGAAAAAGTCCATATGCACTATTAAATGTATATGGGTATATATTTCCTTAATTTGCACCCCACAGTTAACTGGCGTTCTCCAGCGTACCTTCTCTTTGAGGTGACTTTGAACTTTCCAGCTGCGCTGTCTGCAGAGCTCCTGTGTGACTGCCTATTGGAGGCTTCCTCCTGAGTTCTCTAATGATGGTACTCACAGTCTCTAAAATGAGCTGTCTACACTCATTAGGAATGTTGAAATTGCAGACCTGTCTTAGCCCTTTGTAGTCCCATGATTATTTCCTGCCCCAATCAGAATTAGCTAAATGCAAAGGGAAGCAGATTTTGCCCCTTCGGCTGAATGTCTGATTCTTTCTGATTTTCCTCTCCTTCCCTTGGCTCTTCAGAGATTGTCAGTGGAGCCTTGTGTCTGGGAGCCAAATGCTCTATGGCATTTTTTTGATCGGCAGTCGTATAAAGATAAAACATACTTTGAGCAGATAAACCGGTTTAAGTCATGTTCTCCACAGGAGGCAGTGGAGAACGTTTGTGACAGACTCCATTAGCTTTTATTTATGGCTGCCACAGATTCGACCCACACAGACACCATCTGAGAAAGCAGCTTTGGCTGGGAGAGGACTGCCTCTGCTTTCTGCTGAGAAGTTCACTTCTGGGCACGTTGTTGCAGTTGTAAATGAAATTTCGCAGTTTCACAAGTCATTTGCCAGTTGTAGGACTACACAAATGTTGGGTAGTCGTATCATGTTCATTATGTCTCGATGTTTCTGTGCGAGAGCAGAGGATGTCGAGCAGATTCTCATTTTCACAGATCTGGAAGTTCAGGTGTTTTTTATTTGTGTTACGACTGGGTCTAGGAAACAGACTCCTAAGGCACTGTTCTATGTAGCAGATTCCTCTCTTCCCTCTAAGGAAAGAGAAACTTTTCTGTATTTGTAAAGATTTGATATTGGAGATAGAGTCCAGAAAAGAAATAGTCCTTTTTCTTTGAGTACTTGGGAGTGGGCAGACATGGGTGCTTGGATGTTTGTTAAGCTGATTATTTTGTGAATGGATGTCTAGGAGAGTATGAACCTGACTTGATTGAGCTAAGGGGAAGAAGATTTTGTTCATGCCAGGTTGTAGTGGTATTGGAAATCCAGAGAAGAGTAAACTACACGTGTTTGCATGCATATAGCATAGTATGGGGTTGGCTGCACAGAGTCTCTCATTCTTTGAGATAATTCTTCATCTAGTTTCTCTCTGTTTGTGCCAAAGGAATGTTTATCAAGGTTTCAATTTCTTCAGGGCCGTAATTAAGGAGTATTTCATTTTTTCTTGTTGGCAGGGTAACAAGGATTACCATCTTCAGACATGTTGTGGGAGTCTTGCTTATGCAGCCCCTGAATTAATACAAGGCAAATCATACCTGGGATCGGAGGTAATTATTCATTGATTAATTCAGTATGTAATCAATATACATTTATTGGTGACCTGTAGTGAGTCAGTCATTGTGCACTGGGGATATTACAATAAGGTAAGAAATAATCTTGTTAATCAAAGAGTTCAGTTTATTCAGAGAGTAAGACTTAAAGTAACACATGAAATGAATAACTTGCAATAAATATAATAATATATATTATACTTATGAAGCAAAGGTATATTTCTGGTGTCCTTGTTTTGGTTACTTTCGTGTTAAAACAATATGTAGTTTAGACTGGTTAGCCCAGCCAGGTAGAGCACAAGGCCAGAGTTGCAGCCTCAGTTTTCAGAGATGCTTCCTGGTTAGCTCTGAGAAAACTTGGACTTTGTTCATAGCCAGGTAGTTATCTGAGGCCAGTAGTCCTTTGCAGGAGGCCCAGTCTCAGAAGGCCTGGGCACTGCCTGTTTTACTTACCATTAGCTACTGCGAGCCCGTCAGTCCTTTCCGTTCTGTGGAGTACTAATACTGCTAATATTAGTATTATAAGACAAAGTTGAGTTATCAAAAGCTCAGGAAATGCTGGATTGAATAATTTTTTTAGTTCAGGACATCTCTAGATCTTTAATATGTTCTCATCCAATGTGATCCTCTGGGAGGGGAGCATCACAGATAGCAGCTGGCCTTGATCTTACTTGCCTACAGAGTCCATTTTTTATGTGCTGCATCTTTTTTGGAACTAGTGTTATGTTGGAGAAACCTTGACGTATGCCCACTTAATTGTAAAAAGAGAAGATGGGAACTGACTTCTTTTGGTGATTTTTGATGTGGATATAATCTCAAACTTATAGAACAGTTGCAAATATGGAATGAGGAACTTCTGTATACATTTAGTCCTATTCACAGTTGTTGGCGTTTTTTTTTCATTCTGTTTGCTTTTTCATTCTCTTTCTATGTTTGTATATATGCATACTCTTTTCTTAACCAATTAAGAATAAGTTTTAGACATTATTCCCCTTTATCATTAAATACTATGTATATATTTCCTAAAAGCAAGGGCTTTCTCTTTTATACCTACACTATAGTTATCAAAATCAGGGATTTAACATTGATACAACTTATTTAATTCATAATTCATAGTCACGTGCTGTTAATTGTACCACTAGTGTCCTTAGCTATATTTTCCCTCCAGTCCAGGATTCAGTTCAGGATCACGTATTGCATTTAGTTGCTGTGCTCCTTTGGTCTGCTTTTTCATTTTATTAAAAAAAAAATTTTTTTTGGATGTTTATTATTTTTGAAGAAGAGAGAGACAGAGTGTGAGCAGGGGAGGAACAGAGAGAAAGGGAGACAGGAAATCCAAAGCATGCTCCAGGCTCCGAGCTGTCAGCACAGAGCCTGACACGGGGCTCAAACTCACAAACCATGAGATCATGACCTGACATGTCCGACCTGACAAGTCGGATGCTTAACTGCCTGAGCCACCCAGGCACCCCATCCTTTGGTCTTCTTTAATCTGGAAGAGTTCCTTATCCTTTATCTTACTTGACCTTGACATTTGTGAGGAATCCACTTATTTTGTAGAAAGTATCTCAATTTGAATTTATCTGATGCTTATGATTAGATTTAGCTTATGCCTTTTTGGCAGAAATACCACAAAGGTGATATTGTGGCCTTCTCAGTGCATCATAGGAAAAGGAACAAACTTTTGCTGAGCATTTATTATAGTCCTGGAATCATGCTAGATCCTTTTATTGTTCAGTTGTGGTATAAATACATATTACATAAAATTTACCATCTTAATTTTCTTTTAACTATCTTAACCATTTTTAAATGTACAGTTCAATAGTGTTAGGCACATTTAGGGGCACCTGGGTGGCTCAGTTGGTTAAGTGCCTGACTTTGGCTCAGGTCATGATCTCATGGTTGGTGAGTTTGAGTGACGCATCAGGCTCTGTGCTGGCAGCTCAGAGCCCAGAATGTGCTTTGGGTTCTGTGTCTTCCTCTCTCTGTCTGCCCCTCCCCTGCTGATGCTCTGTCTCCCTCTCTCTCTCAAAAATAAAAAAAAAAAAAAAAAAAAAAAAAAAGAAATAGTGATAGGCACCTTTATATTGTGCAAACAATCTCCAGAGCTCTTTTCATTTTGCAAAATGCAACTCTGTACCCATTAAATAATTATTCTATTCTTCCTTCCTCCCACCACTGGCAGCTACCCTTCTATATTCTGTCTATATGAATTTGACTACTCTAGGTACCTTATATCGTGGAGTCCTACAATATTTGTCTTTTAGTGACTGGCTTATTTCACTTCACACAGTATCCTCAAGACTCATACATGTTGTAGCATGTGTCAGAATTGTTTTCCCTTTTTTTTTTTTTTTCAAACATTTGTTTATTTTGGGAGAGAACGTGCGTGTGCACAGGGGAGGGGCAGTGAGAGAGGGAGAGAGAGTCTCAAGCAGTTCTGTGCTGTCAGTGCAGAGGCTGACATGGGGCTTGAACCCACAAACTGTGAGATCATGACCTGTGCCGAAATCAAGAGTCAGATGCTTAACTGACGGAGCCACCGAGGCGTCCCAATGCTAGATGCTTTTTATAATTTTCATTTAAATGAAATCCAAAAATCCTTTGGAGTGAATACTGTTATTCATTTCATTAAGGTAAGAAGTTGAAGAAACTGAGGCTCAGAAATTGCCTTCACAAGGTCACACACCTGGTAAACAACAGGTCAAGATTTGAACTGAGGGAGGCTTTACTGCATACCTGTACATTCTCTTTCTCTCTCTCTTCTAAATTATATGGTAATTTTTTTAAGTAGGCTCCACACCCAATGTGGTGCTTAAACCCACGACCCTGACATCAAGAGTCACATGCTCTACCAACTGAGCCAGCCAGGCACCCCAATAATTTTTAATAGAAGTTTAAAAGCATTTTTAACTGCTTTTATTTTAATTTTTTAAAAGTTTATTTATTTTGAGACAGAGAAAGAGAAAGAAGGAGGGGCAGAGAGAGAGAGAGAGAGAGAGAGAGAGAGACAGAGAATCCCAAGCAGGCTCCATGCTGTCAGCACAGACTCCCCCCTACACTGACTTGATCTCATGGTCTCATGAGATCATGACCTGAGCTGAAACCAAGAGTTGGATGCTTAGCCAGCGGAGCCACCCAGGTGCTCCTTTCCTTATCTTTTTGTTTAACCTCAGATATAACCTCTCTTTTGACCTCTTCTTGTGGCATTTGATGAGGCCATGCTAGCCCAGTATTTCCTGTGCAGCCTCTTTGCTTTGAATTGAACACCCTGGTCAAGGGTGCCATACTATCCAGGCTGAATTTATAGATCAATTATTTGACATCTCTGAGTCATAAATAGTTAATTTCTGACCTCCTGCAACTGGGAAGAAAAAAATGAGGTGTTTGCCTGAAAGTAGATCAGTCACTTGGGGCATCTTAATAATTTGATGTGACTTGGTAGACAGGACTAGGCATTAGATTTGGGTTACTTAGTATAGGTATTACTTAGATGTGATGCCGCTTGAGTTATTTTAACTCTTGTTTCTCTCCTCTTCCTACCCCTCCTGCCTTAAAAAAAAAATGCTGCTCTTTTTACCTCTTAAAATTTTCCTAAGGCTCAAGTGATAGTGGGAGCTGTGATTTCTCCTCAGTCAGCAGCCGTGTCATTATTGACTAAGGCCAAATACCGCTTGAATTAGTAGTTCGTGCTTAGGACTCACGGGACACATGGATATCTTATACAAAGGTTAAGCTCCTTTCTGGGATTTTGAGATTTGTAGGGGTGTTTGTGCTGGCAGGCTAATTTCTAGCTTCTATATTTGAGAAGTCAATCGTTGAACTTTATTAAGTTTTCTTTACGTAGAGAGGAATTTACAGCACAGCTTAGTTACATTTGTAGGTTATCAGTAGTAAATTTTAAGGCTTGTTTTGACATCCTCATGCATGTTTATATAACCCTCAACAGCACTACAGAATTGTCTTTCAGAATCAGAGACCTGGCCTCATCTCCTTTCTTTTTTTTTTTTTTTTTAATTTTTTTTTAATGTTTATTCACTTTTGAGAGAGAGAGAGAGAGACAGAGGGTGAGCAGGGGAGGTTACAGAGAGAGAGAGACACAGAATCTGAAGCAGACTCCAGGCTCTGAGCTGTCAGCACAGAGCCCGACGTGGGGCTTGAACCCATGAACTGCAGATTCATGACCTGAGCCCAATCAGATGCTCAACCAACTGAGCCACCCAGGCGCCCCTCATCTCCTTTCTTATCATACCCAGTCCAGCCCAGCCAACTGGGAATTATTTTCTATTGAACATTACAATCCAACACTGGGAGAGAGTGCACTGAACTAAAAGTCGGGAGACCTACCTGGGTGGCCAGCCATTGACTGGGTGACTTTGAACAAGCCTTCCTTTCTGGGCTTTAGGTTCTTTGTCTGTAGAACGAGCAGGTTGAATTGGATGATCTCTGCACCATTTTTCAGCTCTGTGAATATTCTGTTAAGTGTACTGTCGCTTAATATGTCTGTAATATGTTCTCAATTTTTAAAAAATTATTTCTTTCTCCCACTCAGGCAGATGTTTGGAGTATGGGCATACTCTTATATGTACTTATGTGTGGCTTTCTACCATTCGATGATGATAATGTCATGGCTTTGTACAAGAAGATTACGGTGAGTGTTACAAGGCACGCATAGAATTTCACTGTAACAGTTCTGTTAACTATTTGCTTCTATTTATAAGGCAAAAACAGGCAGAAGTAATGTATGCTGTTAGAAGTCAAGATGGTGGTTACACTTTGGAGGAGGGGAGTGATTGGAAGAGGGGTATGGAGGGGGATTCTGTTCTTTCTTGATCTGGATGTTGGTTATGTGTGTGTATTCAATTTTTGAAAACTTGCCATGGTGGACCCTCAATACGTATACTGTTCTGTATGTATATTATACTTCTGTAGTAAAATGCTTAACAGAACAAAAACAAATGGGAACACAAACATGGAAGATGATTTTTCTGGTAACAGTTTTTACTTTGTATCCTGAAATGATACCTTAGTAAGTTACTGTGTTAAATCACATTTTTCTGTTGGGTTCTGATAAAATAAGAAACTGCTTCTTTTTGAAGGTAACATTTGGCTTTAAGGTTTAATAAAACCTATAGTTAAGAGTGCTGTAGGCTTTGTTAAAATCACATATATCAGGGGCGCCTGGGTGGCTCGGTCGGTTAAGCGTCCGACTTTGGCTCAGGTCATGATCTCACAGTCCGTGGGTTCGAGCCCCGCGTCAGGCTCTGTGCTGACAGCTCAGAGCCTGGAGCCTGTTTCAGATTCTGTGTCTCCCTCTCTCTGTGACCCTCCCCCGTTCATGCTCTGTCTCTCTCGGTCTCAAAAATAAATAAACGTTAAAAAAAAAAAATTAAAAAAAAATCATATATATCAGAGACAGAAAGATTTGTGGTTGTGGGGCTTGGGGATGGAGTGGCAGTGGGGAGTAACCCTTAATGAATACAGGGTTTATTTTGGGGGTGATGAGAACATCCTGGAATTATATGGTGGTAATGATTGCACAACTTTATGAATATAAAAACTAAAAATCACTGAATTGTACACTTTTAAAGGGTGAATTTTATGTTTGTGACTTAAATTCAATTTAAAAAAACCCTCAAAACCATATATACCAAGGAAACAGTAAAATTCATTTTAAAGATTTAACATTCAAAGCAAGCTAACACAAGAAGATATGTAAAGAGGAAGAAAGAACACCGTTTTGTATCCCTGGCAAACCAGGATCAGACCAACAGGGCAACTTCCCTGTGTGTGACTTGAATTCAGTTCTGTTGAACAAATATTTCCTGAGGGTCTTCTTTGTATAAGATACTGGAAGGCATGAACAAGAATCTGTGAAACTTGTTCATTGTCCACCAGGGCCTGATTTCTTGTTGGAGACAGATACAAGGCTATCTAGAAAGGACAAAGGGTCAGGGATGCCATATTATTACAGAGATATAAATGAATGTGATACAGGAATGGGTGAGGGGTTTGGGAGAACATGTTAGAGGAAGTGAGGTTTGAGCAAGGCTTTCTAAATTTTTTTTTTTTTTTTCAACGTTTTTTATTTATTTTTGGGACAGAGAGAGAGACAGAGCATGAACGGGGGAGGGGCAGAGAGAGAGGGAGACACAGAGTCGGAAACAGGCTCCAGGCTCCGAGCCATCAGCCCAGAGCCTGACGCGGGGCTCGAACTCACGGACCGCGAGATCGTGACCTGGCTGAAGTCGGACGCTTAACCGACTGCGCCACCCAGGCGCCCCTGAGCAAGGCTTTCATAAGGGGTAGAAGTGCTTCAGAAAGGGATGTGGGAGAGAGCATGTTTGGTAGAGTAGACAGTATGAGCAAAGACAGAGGATAGGAGAAGCATGGGGGAAGATGGTCGGATATTTTATGTGGCTGGACCACTGGGTCTCTAGCACCCTTTTTAGGTAGGGAGACTACCTAAATCAACTCGCAGTTTGGGGACACAGTACACTGAATTGAAAGTGGTAATCCCAGTTGGCTCATTGCTTGCCCTATAGAACAAGTTTAAAGGCACTGAGTTCAATCTTCAATTTTTAAATTTACTTAATAGTTATTTCCTATATCCCCTTCTCCCAGAAAAACCTTTAAAATCTATGCCAAAATTAGAAATGGAATTGTAGTAGTTTCAACTCCTCGAAGGCTAGGAGTTCTAATTCTGCAGAGTCAAATGGAAGTTAGGTCGACATAGCTGTTACCACTGCTTTGGGGAGCTGTGTGCATATGCCTCTTCTTGGGAAGGAGAGATGGATGAGGCAGGAGGCTGGAGGCCAGCTTCCTGGGGCTGGGTGGGGTAGCCAAGACAGCCTGTATTTCCTCCCATCCCCTCTCAAGAAGCCCCCGCTAAGCTTCGCAGGGTAGCAGTTGTTGCTTTGGCTGAACTCGCTCACTGTGGCCACAGTTCTGACTACAGAGAGCCACACCCTACTGTGTCAACAGCAGGATACGGGAGAGAGTAGTGTTAGGATCGCTTCATAGCCTCAGCTTGCTTTAACAGAAGTAGAGTGGGAAGGAGGCTGGTCTTTGGGCAGTTCAGCAACAATTTTCCAGTTACGCTTTTTTAGAAAAATATTAGGTTGGCCTCTTCAATTATTCACTCTTTTTGCTACTCTTTTCTGTAAAGCAGAGCTATGTTTCTCGTTCTGAAAATAATTTTAGTATTATAAGCTACTAGTATATTTTACTACACTCTTTTTTTGGGCATTCCATGACAGAGAAATAAACTGACAGACAAATTTCTCCAAAGATGAACTGGAATTGGATCTGTTAGGTGGTGTAGCATGAAATCTTACACCTTTTAGAATTCTAGAAAGTGTGGGGACACATAATCATAGAATTGCACTGTTGGAAAGGATCTTATAAGTCATGTTTTCTCACCTCTGCTTTTTGTTTCATATTTAAATCTTGACTAAAACATCTGCCTTAGCTTTGTCCATGTAATTTCTCTCAGGGTGGGGGAAGCCTTAGATACTGGATGTAGAACGGTGGTTCACGACACTGGCTGCACATTAGCCTCACTTGGCTGCTTTAAAATATATTGGGTCCAGCCCCCAGAGCAATGAAATCAGAATCTCATTGGTATTACTAAAATCCAGGATCTCTGCTTTCTGTCTGTGGCCAGAATTTGGCAAGTTACTTTGCCTTTCTGAACCTTAGTTTCTTCCCCTATAAAATGGGTAGAATGATAGTTTTTACGGTATAGGGTGGTTAGGGTTAAATGAGTTAAGCCATGCACAGTATTTAGAGTAGTGCTAAGTAAATGTTAGCTAGTATTATTAACATACCTGTCTAAATTTGGTTTGCCAGTATTTTGTCCAGGACTTAAAATTTGTTCAGAGATTAAGATGTACTTTTCTTTCTCAAACTGTTTTATTTGTTTGTTTTTGTTTTCAATGTTTTATTAGCCACATAAAGTTAATTGAAGGGTTTTCTCCCATTTACTGGTTTTTTTGTTGTTGTTTGTTTTTTTGTTTTTTTGTTTTTGGCGGGGGGAGAGTTTAAAATTAGTACTTTTAGTTCCTTTGGTGTCTTATGGAATGTGCTTGTAAGTCCATCTCCACCAGGGTCTTCTTTATGGGAAGCTTTTGAAATAGCGTGTAAGTCTGATCAGAAACTTTCCAGTGGCTGCTTTTTCATCTCACTCCAAGTATAAGCCACAGGTTGCGCTGTAGGCTGTAGGCTTCAACCCTTGTGAACTGGCCTCCTATTAACCTCAGTGCCCTCATCACCTACTATTCCCCTCCTCACTTGCTCCGTGTACCTGTACTCCTTGTTTCTTTTCTTTCCTCAGTGGTTACTTGAATGTGCCAAGCATGCACCTGCCTCAGGGCATTTGCACTTGCTGTTTCTTTCACCTGAAATAGTTTTGTCCCATATGGTTGCTTTGTGCTCTCCTTTCCTTCAGGTCTCTATTTGAATGTTGTTTAATTAGAAAGGCAACCCTACACTGTATATTAACTAACTTGAATTTAGATAAATAAATTTAAAAAAATTGAAAGGCAACCATTCATGTGTGTTTGTTTGTACTTTTGTTAGTTTATTTTTTTATTCATTCATTCAGTGTTCTTTCAACTTTTGAAACAATTAAATATTTATTGAAAACCTAATCTGTGCAGGCGTTTTCTAGATACTTGGGATATATCACTGAGTAAAACAGATGGAAGATCCCTGCCTTCATGGAGTTTATATTCTGGTGGTAGGGATATAGAAAAAAACAATAAACACACTAAATAAGTAAATTATATTAAAAGATGCTACTTGCTTTGGGAAAAAGAAAAAAAATTGAGCAGGGTAAAGAGTAATCAGAACAGATTGGGGAGGTATGGAGGAAAAGGGGGGCAAGTTGCATTATTAAATATTAAGTAAGGTGGTCAGAATAATCCTCACAGAGGTGAGATTTGAGCAAGACTTGAAGGAGGTGAGAGTGTTAGTCAGTGGATATCAAGGAGGAGAATGTTTCAGGCAGAGGAATTGGCAAAGACCACTAGCTAGAAGCACCTACTGTAGTCCAGGGAGGTCAAGAGGGCTGGTGTGATGGACTGAGAAATCAGGACAGTCGTAGGAAATGAAGTCTCAAGAAATAGGATATCCAATTGTCATTGGGCTTCATAGCATGTCATAAGGACTTTGGCTTTTTCTCTAAGTGAAACAGGGAGCCATTGGAGGAATTTGAGCAGAAGGGTGATGTCTGGTTTAGGTTTTAATAGGATCATACTGGCTACTGTAGGAAGCAAAAGAGAACTAGGGAGACCAGTTAGGGTATTGTAGTAATATCCTACAGATAAGAGATGGTGGTGAAAATGGTTGGATTCTGGGTTTCTTTTATATTAAAAAAATGTATTTAATTTAAAATGTAATTAAAAAATTTTTTTTAAAGTTTATTTACTTTGAGAGAGAGAGAGAGAGAGAGAGAGAGAGAGAGAGAGAGAGAGAATCCCAAATGGGCTCCATGCTCAGCACGGAGCCCAACATGGGACTCAATCCCACAATTGCAAGATCATGACCCTGGGCCAAAATTAAGCACTGAACCACCAAAAAATTATTTTCGCTTTTATTTTTTTAAATGTATTTATTTTTTAAAATTTATTTATTTTTGAGAGAGAGCATAAACAGGGGAGGGGCAGAGAAAGATGGAGACACAGAATCCGAAGCAGGCTCCAGGCTCCGAGCTGTCAGCACAGAGCCTGACGCAGGGCTCAAACCCATGAAACCGTGAAGATCATGACCTGAGCCAGAGTCAGATGCCCAACCAACTAAGCCACCCAGGAGCCCCCCAAAATTATATTTATGTACGTATGTATGTATGTATGTATGTATGTATGTATTTTTAATGTTTATTTATTTTTGAGAGAGTGAGACAGAGCATGAGCAGGGGAGGGGCAGAGAGAGAGGGAGACACAGAATCAGAAGCAGGCTCCAGGCTCTGAGCTGTCAGCCCAGAGCCCGATGTGGGGCTCGAACCACACACCATGAGATCGTGACCTGAGCCGAAGTCAGACGCTCAACCAACTGAGCCACTCAGGTGCCCCAAAAATTATTTTTAAATTAACAGAGTAAAATTTACTTTTTGTGTATGTGTACAGGTCTACAAATTTTAACATGTATCTAGATTCGTTTAACCACCACCACAGTCATGACACGTTTAGACTAGTCCATAGTCTTTTGAAGGTATAGGTAACATGATTTGCTGATAGATAGGATGGGAGAAATAACCTCAGCGATTAGAAAGTTGGAGCTTCCATGAACTGAGATGGGGAAGACTCTTGGTAGAGCAGGTACAATCAAGAGCTCAGTTTTGGACACAAAAAAATGTGCCCAATTTGTCTAATTTCTCGAAGTTATTGGTATAAAGTTATTTACCTGTGACAGAGTATCAGAATTTTATGTACTTTTTCTGCTTATACTCATATAAGGGATTATGTATTTTATCTCTTTATGCTATTCCCTTTCCAGTTTTTTCCCACAGATGGGAGCATACAACAAACACTGCTCTGCATCTTGTTTTCCTCCCTTCACAGTGGGTCTTGGAAATCTTACCCCTTCAGAACAGCTCAGAATAGAATCGAGGTATATACATGTACCTTAATTTTTTTAACCAGTCCTAGGTTAATGGACATTTAAGTAATTTCCAAGTAGTCATTTTTTTGTACATTGTGGATAGATCTGTAAGAAAATTCCCTGAAGAGTTTCTGGGTTAAAGGGTATGTGAATTAGTAATTTTAGTAGATATTTCTAAATTGCTTCCTGATGAAGTTCTATCAGTTTTAGCAATAGCATGAAAATGCATGTTTCTCTATATCCACATCAATAAAGTGTACCTTTTTTTTTTTAAAGTTTCTTTATTTTGAGAGATAGCAAGAGTGAGTGCATGCACAAGTGGGGGAGGGGCAGAGAGAGAGGGAGAGAGAGAATACCAAGTAGGCTCTGTGCTGTCAGCTCAGAACCCAACATGGGGCTCAGTCTCACAACTGTGATATCATGACCTGAGCCAAAATCAAAAGTTGGATGCTTAATCAACTGAGCCACCCAGGTGTCACTGAGGCTAATTTTTAACAATAATGTGCATAAGTCTGTATTTCAAATAGTCTTGGTAATTTCAGGGTTTGAGACAACTTGTTGGATTTGTTTAGGTCTTTTTTTTTTTTTTACTTTGTGTTTTGGCTGGTGGGCTCACACTAACCATTGAGGTGTTAACTCGTATTATTCACTTGTGCTTATATTCCTAGTCTTTAATCTGTGGGTTTTTTTTTTTTTTTTACAAGAATCTTTATAAGCCATTTGGCTATTTTGTGAGGATTTAGTTTAAATTAAGTACTGTGATCTGTAATTAATTTAACTGGGCTCAGGTAAAGCACAGTACTTTGCAGTATATGGAGAGTGGTGCAAGATGGAGCCACTCTCTGTCTGATGTCACTCTCAGTCAAGGAAGAATTACCATATATTATAGGTTATATAGGACTAGTGAAGGTGCCAGTGCCAAATGATATAGCAAATATTAATAAAGAGTAATTTTTGTTTTTAGATAGAATATGAATATAAATAGAAGTCATAATACACTCTTCCCACATCTTACTGTATCTTTTTTGTATGTAAATTTTTAAATTTTCATTGCTTACAAATAGTATTTTGTCTTGACTTTTTTCCATACCATTATTTATTTAGTTATTTTTATTGAATTGTAATTGATGTACAATATTATTAGTTTCAGGTGTACAACATCATGATTTGACCTTTGTATACATTGCAAAGTGATCACATCAATAATTCTAGTTATCATCCATGACATACAAGTTAATACAATATTATTGCCTGTATTGCCCATTTTGTACATTACATATACTTATATTACATGTACATTACATGACTTATTTTAAAACTGGGAGTTTGTCCTTCTTGATCTCCTTCACCCATTTTGCACTCTCCCTCAAGCAGCTCTCCCCTCAGGCAACCATCCATCTATTCACTGTATCAATGAGTTGGGGTTTTGTTTTGTTCTGTTTGTTTTGTTTTTTAGATTTAAGTAAAATCATACAATGTCTTTCTCTGACTCATTTCATTTAATGTAAAAACCTCAAGGTCAATGCTGTCACAAACGGCCAGATTTTATGCTTTTTTATTGCTGAGTAGTATTCCATTGCATGTGCATGCATGTGCACGCGCACACACACACACACACACACACACACACACACACACACTCTTTATTCATCTGTTGATGGACACTTAGGTTGTTTCCATATCCCTGCTATTTGCTAATTGCAAATAATGCTGCAGTGAACATAGGGGTACATATATCTTTTCCAATTAGTTTTGTTTTTGTTTTCTTTGGGTAGACACCCAGAAGGGGAATTATTGGACCATGTAGTAGTTCTGTTTTTCATGTTTTGAGGAGCCTCCATATTGTTTTCTATGGTGGTTGCACCAGTTTATATTCCCACCAACGCTGCACTTTTTTCTACATCCTTACCAAAACTTGTAATTTATTGCCTTTTAGGTAATAGCTATTTTGACAGATTTAAGGTGATACTTCATTATGGTGCATGTGCACTTGAGACAGATGTGTATTTTGCTGTTGTCGGATAGAATGTTCTATATATGTCTGTTAGGTATATTCAAATGTACCTAACAACAAATGTCTGTTGTTCAGATCTACAGTTTCCTTATTGAATATCTGTCTTTATGATCCACCCAGTGATGAGATTTGGGGTATTAAAATCCACTACTATTGTATTTCTGTCCATTTATCCCTTCATGTCTGTTAGTATTTGCTTTATATATTTAGGTGCTTCTGTTTTAGATGCACAAATAGTTCAATTGTTATATCCTTTTGTTGGGATTGACCTCTTTACGTAGTGTATCTTCTTACATTCCTTCTGGGGTGCACATGTCCCACCTTTGAAGACCACCATTCAGGGAGAATGGATGGTTGACTCTATATATTCTTTTTTTTTTTTTTTAAAGTTTAAGAGAGGGGAGAGGGGCAGAGAGACAGGGAGAGACAGAAAATCCTAAGCAGGTTCTGCACTGTCCATGCGGAGCCTAATGTGGGGCTTGAACTCACGAACCATGAGATCATGACCTGAGCTGAAATCAAGAGTTGGATGCTTAATCGACTAAGCCACCCAGGCACCCCGACCCTGTATATTCTTTAGTAGACCCTCAATTAATGTAATCCCTCTCAGCCAAGTTATTGAGTGTGTCAGTAAATTAGGGATTATCGTCCCTGGAAATTTCCTGAAGTTATGGCTATGCTAAGGGCAAAAGTGACTGTCAGTATAACCAGGGCTAGGATTGACATTCTTTTGTGAACATGGAGTCTTCTAAGGATACTTGGATTCATGATAATGACTGTTTGGGAATTTCAGTAAGACATTGTGCCATAAAGGATCACTACAATGATTTTATCCAGGAAAAGGTTTGAATTCTCACCTTGGCTGTACAAAGTCTTAACAAAGATATCTGACTTTGAAAAGTCTAATTTCTATATACTCCGTAGATAATACACCTAGTAAAACAAAATGAGGTACTGTATGGATTTACCAACTATAAACTTTAATTTTAGAATAATTATATCTCTTCTTTATAGTGATGAGTATACAGGCTGTAATCTTTGATTTGCAATGTTAAAACGATGTAATCCACATGTAAGGACATTACTTGGCAGGAGGGCATGCATTCAGCTCTTCCAAGTAATATCCAGCCATTAGGGGCAAGTTAAACAGAAGAGGTAGGTGGGCCAAGGATTGAGGGGGGGATATATTGTTGTCTTATCCTATTGGAAAATACTGGTTGATCTGTCAGGAAATTTTTCCTACGGACCCTGACTCAAGTAAGTAGCATGATGCAAAATCCTTACAGATATGTGAATAGCTGGGAATCTGTGTTGCAGCTTAACTTACTCCTTTCTAGGGGGCTAAAGGCAAGGAAAGGTTGGTTGAAACTTCAATCAGTCTTCTTGGCCAGGTGATATAAAGTAGAGGATGGCAAACTATGCTACAAGCCAAGTCTGGCCCACCACCTGTTTGTTTAAATAAAATTTTTATTGGAACATAGCCATACCTGTTTGTTTATGTGTCATCTGTGGCTGCTTTTGCACAACAGTGGTGGAGTTGAGTAGTTGTGACAGAGATTGTATGGCTCACAAAACCAAAAATATTTACTAATCTGTCCCTTTTCAGAAAAAGTTGGCTGACTCCTGGCTTAGTTGTAGTGACCTGTAGCAGAATGATCTTTCCCAGATCCTGCCTGGTCTTTTCCTAGAAAATTGGTCTGAAATGCCCAGGCTTGTAGCTTATCAAGAGCTGACATTTAGTTAGTTTTTTTTTTTTTTTTAATTTTTTTTTTCAACGTTTATTTTATTTTTTGGGACAGAGAGAGACAGAGCATGAACGGGGGAGGGACAGAGAGAGAGGGAGACACAGAATTGGAAACAGCCTCCAGGCTCTGAGCCATCAGCCCAGAGCCTGACGCGGGGCTCGAACTCACGGACCGTGAGATCGTGACCTGGCTGAAGTCGGACGCTTAACCGACTGCGCCACCCAGGCGCCCCTAGTTAGTTTTTTTTATAGTGAGACATTTAGTTAATTGTTTTTATAGTGAAAAACAAAGCATATATGGTAAAATGCTAAAACAGTACTAAGAAGTATATAGTTAAACCCCAAAACACCCTGCTCACCTAGCCCTCTGTTTTCTTCCACAGAGACAACTAGTTAGAAATTTCTTCTATACATTTATAAGAATTATTTGTACTTATGCAAATCTTTATATATCTGTATATATCCTTTGGGATTATATAATCTGCACAGTGTATGGATCTTGCCCCCTCCTCCTCTTTAATTTTAATACTTTACTTTGAAGATTGTTTCATATTGGTACTTAGCAGCATGTGTAGGTTTTCATTGTTTGTTTAATGGCTGCATAGTATTTATTGTGAAATTTCCTTTATTCTAAGTTTGTGGACGTCATTTAAAAAGTTTTTTAATTAACACAAGTAGTGTGTGAAAACATTCTCCGTATAAAGAACTAAAACATCACTGGTAACTGAAGTTCTCTTGGCCTCTCACATAGGTAATTACAGTTAACACTTTGGTTCTTCCAGATGTTTTATTTCTATTTGTAGTCATTTATATTTTTTTCTTAACGTAAGTTGTATCATACTGATATTATTTTATATCTGTCTTTCTTTACTCAATATTGTATGTGCCATTGTACATATAATATGAACTCATTTTTACAAATAGTTTAACCATTTTCTTGTTGAACATTTTAGGTTATTTTCTAATTTTTTCACTAATATAAGTGATGCTCAGTGAGCATCCTTGTGCATATCTTCTTGCATATACGTACTGAGTAGTAGAATTGCTGGATCCTAGGGTATGACATTTGAAAACTTAACAGATATTGTCAAATTGTGCTCCAGCCTTTTTTTCCCCACATTATACTTCCACCAGCAGTGGTTGAGAGTAGCTGTTTCCCCATGCTGTCTTTAACATTATTATTTATAAAAATTTTGGATATTTATAAAACTTTTGGATCTTGGTCAGTTGAATGGGTGAAAATGGCATTTGATTTTTTAAAATTTATGCCATCTGATGTTTTATTCATGGCTTTAGTAATTAGAGTTTGAACAGAGTTCCCATATATTCCTCACCCAGTTTTCCTATTATTAACATCTTACATTACTATGGTACTTTGTTACAACTAAGGAACCAATGGTGGAATATGACTATTCACTAAACTGTTTACATTATTTCTGTTTCACTAGTTTTTCCCTATGTCCTTTTTCTGTTCTAGGATTCTTTCAGAACATCATATTATATTTAGTTATCATATCTTCTTAGCCCTCTCTGATCTGTGATAGTTTCTAGGGATCTTTTATTTTTAAATAAATAATGACTTATTTATTTTAAAACAAGTAATTTGTTGTCCTAAGACTTCTTACTCAATAGTCTATCACTTTCCTATTGATTTGAAAGGATAGTTTTATTATATATTGAATTTCTACATTTACTATTTTTCATGGTTTTTAATTTTCTGTCTATTTTTGTCTGATACATAATTATTTTAGTTGCTGTATCTTTATAATACCATTTCTTTAATGTCTCGTAGAATTAGCCTTTCCTTATTCTATTTTTCCTTGGTGTATTGTTTGTGCCACTTTGCATGTTTCTTAAATATCTCTAATCCAAATTGTCGATTAAAAACCTGAATAGAATAAGTGTTTTGAGAATTGGGTTTTGGTCTGTATAAGGTACACTTAACCTAGGTTTTGTGGTCTTATCCACAACGATAAACTGACTATTAATGCCTTACTGAAATTGAACTTTATTATGATGTTCCTCATTTACCAACTTAACTCTAAACTTGGCTTGTTTTTTTTTTTTTTTTTTTTTTTTAATTTTTTTTTTTCAACGTTTTTTATTTATTTTTGGGACAGAGAGAGACAGAGCATGAACGGGGAAGGGGCAGAGAGAGAGGGAGACACACAGAATTGGAAACAGGCTCCAGGCTCCGAGCCATCAGCCCAGAGCCCGACGCGGGGCTCGAACTCACAGACCGCGAGACCGTGACCTGGCTGAAGTCGGACGCTTAACCGACTGCGCCACCCAGGCGCCCCTGGCTTGTTTTTTTTTTAAACCTGTCTGGACCTAAGTGTCCATACTGTTTATTTGCCTTTGCTTGCTGCTCTTTCAAGTTCACATTTATGTGGCAGCCATAAAGGGCATCGGTACCCTTGATTATTAATATATTATTTCACTGCTACAAGGTGAATGTATCAACACGTAATAATCTTCAGTGTTCTTTACATTTATTTATTTGTTTGTTTATTTTAATCCTTTGGGAGGGTAATTTGATATTTTGGTAAATCAAATATTTCTTCTGTGGAATAAATATGGTATAAAATGTCTAATTCTTGTTCCGTAGAGATTTAACCTTCCTAATTAATATTATTTACTAATGCTGTATATTCTTTGTTTCCCCTACTCTGAATTTCATCTTTTAGTTTTTCATGTATTTGCAAGTTGAAAATTGATTCAAATTAGGACTTTTATGCATTATTGTGGAATTTAATTTCACACATTATAGATTTTGAAATTTATTGTAATCTTGGCTCAGAACTATTGTTCCGAGGCGCGGTGTAATACAGTCTGCTGGTTGAATCTAATTAAGGTGTCGTATCACTCGCATGCAGTATGTATCTTTGTCTAGAATGTTCTAAAATTCCTCAGTTGGGAATAACACTTCCTTCGGTTCTTGGTCGATAGAAAACCCCAGCAATATTTGATATACTATATGTAACTATTTAAGAAGCAGACTTTGTTTATCTTTTGCATTTTTTGATTATTTTAACCAAAATGCTCAGTTGCAGTTTCTAGCATGATTACCGACAGATTGGGCATTAATCTTATTAATGTCACCTATATTCATTTACCATCACTGTGTTCAAAGACAAGCATGACCATACTCCAGTTTGGGGTACACAAATATTATAGAAGTATAAATAATTTAGTAAATGAAAGTTGAATAGCTTGCAAGTAAAATTGCTTTCTAACAAGTATAATTTATAATTTTAAAGAAAATGAGCACATTATCTTTTTATGAGATTATATTTTACAATTATTGAGTTGACTATATACTGTAATTATGTGTTGGAGAGATGGCCTGCTTTCTTACAACCATGTGAAAACGAGCAATTTCAAGCTGTCTAGAATTCCCAGGATTATCTTGCTTGGCCCACAGGGTTTTTTCCCCCCTCTTTCTTGGTTTCTGTCTCTGTTACCCATTTCTTGCTCTCATTTGCAAGGTAATTGTCCCTTAAGTAAACAGGAATTCTCTAAAGACTGAGCAGAAACCAGGGTTAAGTTGCACAGCCCTGGCCGACAGGGCCTTTTGTGGACATGTTCTTCTCCAGCAGAATTGCTTGTCTCGAGGTCTTTTCTATTTGCTCTTTGCGTATGCTTCCAATATTTAAATAAGGAGCCTTTTCTCCCTGTTTACGTCTAGGCTTCCTTAGACTTTCCAGCACAGTACAATAGAATAAGTATTGTATGTCTCTCCTAGTCCCATCTCCACCCCTTTTTACAGTGTTTTCAACTGAGGCACTATTGACATTTTGGACTACATGATTCTTTGCTGTGGGGGCTGTCGTATGCATTGCAAGAAGTTTAGCAGTGTCCCTGCCCTTTACTCACTAGATGCCAGTAGTAACTCCCAAGTCATGACAGTAAGAAATGTCTCCAGTTGCTAAGAGAGTAGATCTTAAAAGTTTTCATCATAAGAAAAACACTAAGCAAACAAAACTAGTAACTATGTGTGGTGATGGGTATGAACTAAACTTATTGTGGTAATCATTTCATAATATATACATATATCAAATCATTATGTGGCACACATAAAAAAGTCTCCACACAGTGCTAGATGTCTCCTAGCAGTGGGGAACAAAATCGCACCAGCTGAGAACCAGTGCCTTATGATATTGAACAAATGCTTGAATTCCCTGGCTGAGACTTAGATTCTTCATCTGTGTTATGTGGTTAATAATCCTTGCTTACTCCACAGGTTAAAATACAATAAAAATGTATTTTAAAGTATCATGTACAAATAAGAGGTTGGGGTAAGCCTGGCAGCAGAACTCGGCTCTGAATTCCGTTTCTGTCATATCCCAGTGCAGAGAATGAAGCTAAGAATGTCAGGTCTTGGTGATGGGTCACAGGCCTCATGACTTCCAGTAGATGGTACTCTGCAGAGCTCTTCTGTCCAAACAGGGAAAGTGGGTGGGTACACTTCAGGAAGTAAAAGGAGCAGCGCTTGACTAGATGATGTATGTGTTCCTTCCCAGGCTGTCTGGTGGCAGCTGCAGTGGGGCAGGGCTCCATTGGGAGGACATGTGGCATTCCTCAGAATGACTAGCCTTTCTCACGATACTGAGTATTTAGCACTCTGGCGTGCATGGTTTTTGGCCAGCCTACCCATCTCTGGTCCATTACTATTTTGGGCATCCCTATCTCCTTCCTGTGTATTTCAGGTTCAACAAACATTTATTGTGTCTAATGTGCAAGGCATTGTGTTGAGTGCTTTCACATATTCTCTTTTACTCCTTTTATAATCCTATAGGTGGAATTACTTGTTTCACAGGTAGTAACAACAGTAGTGGTAATACTAGTATTAGTAATAGAGGCAGCAGTAGTAGAAACTAACATACATGGAGTTCTTACTGTATGCCTGGCACTGTGCTCAGTGCTTTTCTGTATTAAAGCACTGAATCCTAGCAACATTTTTTTGTGTGGGCACTATTATTTTGCTTCTTTTTACAGGTGTGGAAACCAAGGCACAGTGAAATTCAAAGGCTCATCCACACGGCTAGTAAGAGGTAGATTTTGGATTCGAATCTAGGCAAATTGTCTCCAGAGCCTATTTTCTTAGGAAACAGTGTCAGAAAGATTAAGTAACTTGTACAAGTTCATGGAACTACTATGAAGTAGGCTGGGATTCACATGATGACTCTGGTCCATCGCCGTTTCCAGCGTGCCAAGCACCACACTTATCATTCACCTGTTCTTGCCTCTTTCTGGGTAGGATAGCTTCTCTGGTGCTAACCTATAGCACAATAAGAGGATCTATTAGAAGTTAGGTCATGAATTCAAGATGGGATGATAAAAGGGGTGATAACAAGAGACAGAGAGGAACTTGGAATCAGCCTGGTGGAGCTTTTCTTATTCAGTACTTTGGTCTGGAAGGTACTTTCTGAATTTAAAGTCATAACATTTCTTTTATTTTGATAGATCTGGTGATGGGCCTATTATCTGTGTTGGAGCAGACCAGAAAGGGCCAGAACCTAGAACCAGACTTATCCCCGGGGTAGGCAGGTGCTGGTGGGAGAGAAGTATGTGAGGAGTTAAACCCTTATAGATGGTGTATTAGTTTCCTAGGGTTGTTGTAACAAAGCACTGCAAGGTAGTGCCTTAAAGTAACAAAAATTTATTCTCTCACAGTTCTGGAGGCTAGAAGTCCAAATCAAGGTGTCGATAGGGCCATGTTCTCTTTGAAGGTTCCAGGGGAGAATCCTTCTTGGCCTCTTTCTAGCTTCTGGTATTTTCTGGCAATCTTTGGAAGTCCTTGAATTGTAGACGCATCACTCTAGTCTCTGCCTCTGTCTTCACACGGCCTACTTCCTTGTGTGTTTGTGTCTTTGTGTCCAGATTTTCCTCTTTATAAGGACACCAGTCATACTGAATTTAGGGTCTACTCCTACCCAGTATGACCTCATATTAATTCAATTACATCTGCAAAAGACTCTATTTTAAAATAAAAATGCATTCACAGGTTCTGAGTGGACATGTGTTTTGAGGAGCAGCATTTAACCCAGTGCAGATGGTATCCAGGGAATAAGCAGCAAAAGGCTCCACAATCAGCTTGAGGGGAGACCCACCAGAGTACATGGGGGTTCTGACCAGTGAGTGAAGCATGACAGAGGATATCTAGGAACAGGTTGTGATCAGAGATTCAGCTAGGTCAAAACCATTTATTTGATCAGTGTAAGCAGATAGGAGAAGCTTTACCCTAGGCCGGTCTCTACTTTCTTTAGGACAATGGCAAGAGCAAGCCAAACTGTCTGAGAGAACAGGCAAATGATCAGGTTGTTAAGAAAGAGAACAAGTTAAGACACCCAGGATTTGAATCATGAGAGGCCTTGGTCTCAGGAATAAGGAAAAGCTCAGGCATGAGGGTGGGACCAACTAGGTCAGGGCCAGTCCCTCAGCAATTGATTTACTGCTCAGTCCTAGAGAGTTGGCAGAAGCAGCTAAAAATCTCCACTTCCTAGGGATGGGTCTGGAGGCCAGGCGGCATGGAGCAAGGAGTGAATGAAAGTCTTTATCAATGTAATTTGGAAACAGATTGTCAGTTTTCAACACTGGCTAGTGTTAAGGTGCCCTAGTAAGGTGGAAGTAATAGTGGGCTCTCTGGATGATACTGAGTGCTGGACAAAGGATCTTGAAAAACTTAATGATATTAAATGTCATTTGTAAAATGAAAGAAAGCTCTTATCCTTCCTGGGAAACACTTTGTAAGGTTAGCCTCTCTGCTCTCATCAGAGAAGCTGAGTCAGAGACTGAGTTGTTTTGACATTGACACCTTTTCTTTTTTTTTAAAAATTTTTCTTAATGTTTGTTTATTTTTGAGAGAGAGAGAGAGCGAGCACGAGTTGGGGAGGGGCAGAGAGAGAGGGAGACAGAATCTGAGAGGGAGAGCTTCAGCACAGAGCCCGATGCGGGGCTCAAACCCAGGAACCCTGAGCTGATGTTGGATGTCTAAGCGACTGAGTCACCCAGGTGCCCCATCGATACCTTTTCTTTTAAATTTTTTTTTTTTTTCAACATTTTTTATTTATTTTTGGGACAGAGAGAGACAGAGCATGAACGGGGGAGGGGCAGAGAGAGAGGGAGACACAGAATCGGAAACAGGCTCCAGGCTCCGAGCCATCAGCCCAGAGCCTGACGCGGGGCTCGAACTCACGGACCGCGAGATCGTGACCTGGCTGAAGTCGGACGCTTAACCGACTGCGCCACCCAGGCGCCCCTCGATACCTTTTCTTTTAAAATTTATTGCTTGATAATGCTTCTTTGGAACTTTGATTATTTCTTTAATACAATTAAAATCCAGCCTGCCATGTAGTTCTAGGACTCTGAGCAACCCATATTGTGTCTGTTTCTCCTCTTACCTTGGGGTTGGGCTGATTTCTGTGAGGATTGTGTCCTAAACAGCTTATAAGAACAGAGAACCCCAATGCTTGTGCTAGTCAATGGCTTCTCCATCTACCTGCCTCTACTCTTCTAGCCTTATTTAAACACTAGGCTTTAGGGGCGCCTGGGTGGCGCAGTCGGTTAAGCGTCCGACTTCAGCCAGGTCACGATCTCGCGGTCCGTGAGTTCGAGCCCCGCGTCAGGCTCTGGGCTGATGGCTCGGAGCCTGGAGCCTGTTTCCGATTCTGTGTCTCCCTCTCTCTCTGCCCCTCCCCCGTTCATGCTCTGTCTCTCTCTGTCCCAAAAATAAATAAAAAACGTTGAAAAAAAAAATTTAAACACTAGGCTTTATGCACGCACGTGCATGTTCATGTGTGCTTGCCTTTGTCTCCCTGGATGTATATCATGTTTATTTCATTTTTATTTTTTTTTGAGAGAGAGAGAGGGCGTAAGTGAGTGAGGGGCAGAGAGAGAGAGAGAGAGAGAGAGAGAGAGAGAGAGAAGTGGGGTCCACCTGAAGCGGGCTTGTATTCACCCGAACTGGGGATCAAACTCACCCGATGTGGGACTTGAGCTCATGAATCGTGAGATCATGACCTGAGTCGAAGTCAGATGCTTAATGACTAAGGCACCCAGGTGCTCTTGTATATTATATAACTCAGGATCCTTTAAAAAAAATTTTTTTTGACATTTATTCATTTTTTGAGAGAGAGAGAGACAGAGCATGAGCGGGAGTGGGGCAGAGAGAGAGGGAGACACAGAATCCGAAGCAGGCTCCAGGCTCCAAGCTGTCAGCACAGAGCCTGATGTGGGGCTCGAACACACAAACTGTGAGATCATGACCAGAGCTGAAGTCGGTCTCTCAACTGACTGGGCCACTCAGGTGCCCCTCTGACTCAGGATCCTTATTCAGTACATTTTGTCTTCTGTCATTAGTTTTGGTGACCCTCTGGAATTTGCCAGTAGTCTATGTCCCTTAGTTCCCAAAATTATTATAAGCAATTCTGTGATGAATGTTACTGTTCATATATTTTATATACCAAATTGTTTGCTTAGGATAAATTGCTAGAAGTGAAATTGCTGGATCAAGGATATGCAGTTTTGAATGTTTTTTTAAATGTATTTCACAATTATTCTCCGGGAAAGCTTATATTCTCTAGTTGTATATATAAGCAAGCCCTCTTGTTCCTGAACTCTTAGTAATACTAAATGTTTTTCTTAAGTTTGTCAGTTTGATAGATAACAGATGGTACCGTATTCTTGTTTAAATTATTACTTTTTAATTACTTGATTATTTGGACATATTTTCGTGTTTATTGGCCATTTAAAAGTTCTTGTTTTAGGAATTACCTGTGAATAGTTTTTGCTCATTTTCCTTTGGAGTGTGCTTTTCATCCTCTTCCTTCATTTATTAAACAAATATTAATTGAGTACTTTTTCTGTGCCAGGGCCAGGTACTGTTCTTTGTGAGCAGCCCTGATAAGATCTCTGTGATTAAGGAGCTTACATTCTATTGTAGTGAGACAGAAAATAAACAAATATGTAATATGATGAGTGGGGATAAGGACTGAAGGTAAAGTAGGCATGAAAGGGAGGTAGCAAATGATTGTGGGGGATGCTGTGTTATGAAATGGGTCATGGGAGTCCTCACTGACACCACTAGTATATAATAAGTGGAGACCTGAAGATAAAGGCAAAAGCTCTGCTGATTTTGGGGGGAAAGCATTATAAGACAGAGGAGACAACCAGTGCAAAGGCCCTGAGGTTGGACTGTGTTTGACATGTGACCATAGTTTGGTGAATGAAGGGGAGAGTTAGGAGGTGAGTCTGAGAGGCAGACTCAGCAGCAAGGAGTTGAATGGATGTGGGGATGTAGAGCATGCATGCAGGGCTTTGGAACCAGAGTAAGGTATTTGGATTTTATTCTGAGTGATCTGGGGGAGCACTGAAGAGTTTTGAGTGGTGAAGTGGCATGTTTTAAGAGATGTTTTAAGAGAACATTGGTGGTAGTAAGTGGAGACTAGACTGGGAGGTGGTCAGTAGTGGAATCTGGAAGATCAGTCAGGAGCCTCTTGCAATATGCCAGATGGGAGACACTAGTGGTGTGGTGGAAGTGACAAGGGATTCTGGATAGATTTTCCAACATAGAACCAATGGATTTTGCTGATGGAGATGATGTGAAGTGTGAGAGAAAGAGGAGTTAAAGATGACTCTGGTTTTTGGCCATTTGAGGAGATGGGGGAAATGTGGGCAGAACAGGTTGGCTGGTAAAATCTTAGTGATTTGTAAGAGCTTTTTATGTGATGAAGTTTATTAATATTTAGTCATTTAGGTGGAAAAAGTTTTTTTTCCTCAATTTGTTGTTAGTTAACTTTGTTAGTGCTGTTTTGTTGTACAGAAATGTCAACTGTTAGTCTTTACAGGTTTTGGTTTTGCTGTCATGTTTAGAAAGATTCTAAAATAATCACCTAGTCTTGATCCTCTATGGTTTTGTATTTGCATTCACTCTTTAATCTGGATGGAGTTAATTTTGGTATAAGCTTAATTAAAATCTTAATTTTTTTTTTGGCATTTTTAATTTAGGTTTGTTTTATTTAAGTTTAATGTTAATTCCATGCTGTGTTTCAGTAAGAACAATACAGATTCTGTATCTGTGGCTCCAGTCAGATGTCCAGTAGTACAAATTAGCTTCAAGTTACACATACTGAACAAAAGAGGTTGGGCGAGCGAAGTAGGGAAGGGGGGGCCCAGGGGGGAGAGGGAAGGAGAAGAAACAAAGAATTGAACACGCATGCAGGCTTTTCCATACCACCTTCAATGCTAACCTGCTTTAGAGGGAGAGTAAAAGCAGGCAAGAATGAGCAGCCACGGATTGTTGAACTGTTACCAGCACCATGCTTTTCAGCAACATTTCAGCAGAGTTTGAAACACTTTTTACAGCAAAACCATTACAACTCTCCGAACAACTTTTAACCACCTCAAGCTAACACCCAATTAATTTTAAACATTGGTATAAAATTCAATTTAAACAATTAGAAAAAGGAAAAATAATACCACAATGCCTCATAGTGTGATTAACCTCTCTCTTAGATGCTCGCGTCACCTAGAAGTCTAATAGCTTTCAAATATCATTTCCATTTCTAATGGTGATCTTGCCCCACCTGGCAGGAGACAATACAGTAATGCTGAAAAAGCCTCTATGCAGTCCTGTTAGTGTCTTAAAGAACCTAAAAGCTGGGACCAGTAAAATCCACAGAAATTCACTCTTGCCTTTAAGAACTTTTGAAAACGGTTAAAAAAAAAAAAAAAACAAACAAACCAACAGGGCAGGAACCTAAATTCGGAGACCAAATGTAAAAGTCAGATTTGGTGGTTCTCAGTGACAATGGGGGAATTTCCAATGGGGGTGGGATGGGAAGGAATGGGGTGGTCAGAGATGGTTTCTCTTGTTGGCTTTTATGTCTCACTGATTTTCGTCTTCCACATCCTGCAGCGCTTCTTTATTCTGCTCTTCACCATCACCCTGCATGTCTGAAGTCCATAGTGTCAGATTATCACGTAACAACTGCATGATAAGTGTAGAGTCCTTATAGCTTTCTTCACTCAGCGTATCCAGTTCTGCAATTGCATCATCAGAAGCTGCTTTTGCCAACCTGCAGACACGGTCAGGGGAATTAAGAATTTCATAGTAGAATACGGAGAAATTGAGAGCAAGACCTAAGCGAATAGGATGCGATGGTGGAAGTTCTGTCATTGCAATATCACTAGCAGCTTTATAAGCCACTAGGCTGTTCTCCGCAGCCTCCTTCCTGTCATTTCCTGTGCAATCCTGTGCCAATCCTGGCAAATTCAGCCAGATACCTGTGGTAGTCCCCTTTCATTTTATAATAGAAAACCTTGGACTCGCCAGTGTTAGCTGCTGGAATGAGGTGTTTGTCCAGTACATCCAGAATGTCACAACAGATTAACTTTAGCTCAGTCTCAACCATTTGCCGATATTCCCGAATCATTTTTAGTGTGTCTTCTCTTCCCTTGTTTTCTTTTTTCTGTTCAATGCTGCTGATTATTCTCCAGGAAGCTCTTCCTGGCTCCAATCACATTTTTATATGCAACAGATAGGAGCTTTCTTTCTTCAACTGTCAACTCCACATCCATCCCTGCTACTTTCTTCATCGATTCCACCATTTCATCATATCGCTCAGCGTGCTCGGCCAGCTTCGCCTGGTACACCAGATCCTCCCGATTATCCGTAGCGGAAGTGGCTCCGGAAGGGTCTGCGCGACGGCTGGAAGCGGATAGTGTCTCCGACTCTCTCAGCCTCTCGCTCCGTGTCTGGGCAGCAAAAATGGCGGCGCCTCCAAATCTTAATTTTTTTCAAATAATTAACCTTTTATTCTAGCATCATTAAACAGTTTGTTCTTTACTAAGAGAAATGATTGTATCATTGCCTCTGAATTGGGAAAGGGGTATGTAGCAAGTTGTGTAAAAAGATATTTTATTACATAGTAGTGTTTGGCAAGCCCCTTGTCTTATCTTTGGCTGATGACTTGGTGCCTATAATTTCTGATTATCCTAGATTGTAAACATTTGTCTCCTGAGTCTCTTTGATCCCCAAAGAAGGTACTTGGCTTAGAAAATGGCTTGCGTCAGTTTCCCTCATTGATTGTGAATTCTGTCCTGTGGATGAAATGTGACCTGTTTTTAACCACAGCCTATGACTTGCCACCAAATACTATTTTCTACTACTTAATTTTTTGTCAACTGATAATTGTTCTGAGATTATGAACTAAAATTTGCTCTAGCAATGCAAAAATTGACTACAATGTATACTTGTTGTCCATTTAATCACACTACAGATTCCAAAGCCCTCCACATTTATGTATTCCATACATTCTCTCTGCTCTAGTCCTTCTCTGATATGTGGATAATTTAGAGGGGACGATATTTAATTTACTGAATTTTCTTCTTTAGGGTAAGAAATATATTTCCTATGTTGTTAATAATGTTTACCAAATCTTATAGTTGGGTTAAGTCTTTAAGCTTGGAAGTACACCTCCAGCATTTTGTTACTTAGAAATTTATTTCAAGGCTGATTGAACCTAAATCTCTTAACTGTTTCTTTGTTTTTTTGTAGCGAGGGAAATATGAGGTTCCTAAGTGGCTCTCTTCTAGTAGCGTTCTGCTTCTTCAACAGATGCTACAGGTAAACTTTGTTATTTATATTTAAATAATAGAAGTCTACTGCAGTTGATTGATCCAACTTTAAGATGTCTGTGGTGCTGCTGTATTTGGAAGACAACACCGTTTTCCTATTAGCTTAAAAAAATTCCATTCAGTATATCTGCTGCCCTCTACTAGATGCTTTCTTTTCTTTTTATTTATTCTAAAGTTTTATTTATTTAAGTAATCTCTATACCCAGTGTGGGGCCCGAACTCTCATGACCCCGAGGTCAAGAGTTGTATGCTCTTCCAACTGAGCCAGCCAGGTGCCCCTTTTTGAAAATGTATTTTTATTATTCTTTTTAAGTTAGATGTTTTCTTAATTATGTTGCAAATGCATTTTCTTTTAGACCTCTACCATGTCTTTGCTGATGTGGTTTTCCTTCCTTTTTCTTGAGCATTGTCTGTTTTCTCTGATTAACTCGACCACCGTGTTCCATTTTCTTGCTCCTGCTCTTGCACATTAAGTGTATAGTAGATAGGGAATAAATGCTTGAATGAGCTGATACACAGTCAAGTGGACCCTATGACCTAATGCGATGATTCTCAAGCTTTAGCACGTATCAGAATTGCCAGGGGCTCATTAAAACACAGACTGCTAGGTGCCACCCTGAGAGAGTGTCTGATTCAGTAGATCTGGGGTAGGACTAGGAATTTGCCTTTCTAACAAGCTTCCAGATGCTGCTGATGCTGCTGGTCTTGGGACCACACTTTGAGAACCATTGATTTAGGGGAATGGCTTCTGAGGTCTAGGTATCTACCCTGGCAATCAATAGGCATGCCACTAACCTGGTTCTCATCTGTCAAATGGGGATTCTGACACTGGCCTTACTGCTCTGTAGTGTTATGAGGGTAAAATGAGATAAATAGGAAACACTTTGAAAATAGGAGTACCTTATTAGTGCAATATTTTTTTCATTATTATGTATTCAGAATATCTTCCAGTTTTTCCATCTATTAAGCCATCTCCAGTTTTTATTCAAAATTTACTTCAGGCTCACCCACCTTGATTAAGTAGGGCCAGACTACCAAATCTCCATAATGAGATTGAAAACACCTCATCTTTCTTCTGGACTCCAAAAAACTTAATCTTTGTTGATTAATTTTCCTCTCCTCACATTTGAAAATTACAAATGGAAAAGAAAGGTGTGCTTTTCAACTTGTTCTATGTGATTGTAAGCTCATCAGAGGTAGAGATTGCATATTCACTATGAATGCCCTGCATTGTGGCTGCTTGAATATTAAATTGGTGAATATTTCCTGTGAATAGGTTTTCCAGCAAAGACTATTACATCATACAATAGATTGACTGAACTTCATGAATAATGTCCATACCAATGAAGTTCATGTTTGTTAAACATTTATCTTCTAAGCCCGTGTTGGTTGCTATAGTTTTCTTGCCTCTATTGCCTTTTTTAAAGAATTTATTCCAAGGCCATTTTAAGGTCTTTGACAGCGTTTTTGTGATGATAAAGTTTACATCTGTTCTGATGAATTTTGAGTTCTCAGGAGTAAAGGAGTTCTGTGTTCCCTATTTGAAATGTTAACCTCTAGCTACTTCTCAATGGCCACTAGGTGGACCCAAAGAAACGGATTTCTGTGAAAAATCTATTGAGCCATCCTTGGATCATGCATGATTACAACTGTCCTGTTGAGTGGCAAAGCAAGAATTCTGTAAGTAAAATGAAGTCTGGTAGAATTTTTCAAAAAACCTTGTTTGATCTTTCTGTGGATTCAGGAACTACACTGATGTGGTTTAAATATAAAAGAAAATGTAGTTTGTAGACTTGTTCATCAGATTGGTGTTTGTGAGGCTTGTAACCTAATTATATATTTGCCTGTTAATCTCTAGGACAGTGGCTCTTAACTTAGGCCGCACATGAGAATCATTGGGACCTTAAAAAAAAATGTCAGGGCATCTGGGTGGTTCAGTTGGTTGGGTGTCTGACTTCAGCTCATGTCATGATCTCATGATTTGTGAGTTCTAGCCCCGTGTTGGGCTCTGTGCTCACAGCTCGGAGCCTGGAGCCTGCTTCCGATTCTGTGTCTCCCTTCCCTCTGTCCCTCCCCAGCTTGTGCTGTCTCTCTGTCTCTTTCAAAAAAAATAAATAAATATTAGAAAAAAAAAAAATGCCTGTGCCCCATCCCAGAACAATTAGTGGATATTTTTAAAACCTTCCATGTGTTTCTTGCCTGTAGTCAGGATTGTGAACAGTGCTGTGGAAACCAAAGCAAGTTGCCTAACTCTGCCAAATCTATTTATTTGTCTATAAAAAGCAGATTAAACCAGTTCTGTCTACTTCCCAGAGTAGTTATGAGGTTATAGTGGTTCTCAAACTTTTAAGTCGGAGGACTCCTTTATACTCTTAATATTTATTGATTGATTCATTTAAAAGTAACAGTAGCGAACCTATTATATTTTGTCTCAAATTAATATCTTCTGAAAAATAACCTTAAAAAATAAATGTAGCGAAAAGAGTAGCATCTTTGCAAGCTTCTTTGTAGTCTAGCTTGATAGAAGACATTTGGATCTCATCTGCTTCTGTATTCAGTCTGTTTTGATATGTTGTTTTGATTGAAGCATATGAAGAAAAAGCCTCACAGATATGTACTAGGAAAAGAGATAAACACTTTAAAAACTTTTACAGATAATTAGGGATATTCTGTGATAGTCCATTAAAACTTGACAACTGGTAGTTTCTGAAAGGTTAGTTGATTGTGGAATATGAAAGCACATCAATGAAGCTGTCGTACTCTGTTCCATTCAAATCCATCGGTCTGTCCATTGGATTCCTTCCTCATGTAATATTATGCATTGGTCATTTGGAAACTATTGGTTCACTGAGTTATGCATATCTTCCAAATGTTAACACCTTTCAATCATACACTAGAAAAAAATCATATTCCTTTTTTTAAAGTTTATTGATTTGAGAGAGAGAGAGAGAGAAGAGAGCACACGTTCTAGTGGGGGAGGAGCAGAGAGGGGGGGAGAGAGAATCCCAAGCAGGTTCTGTGCTGTCAGTGCAGAGGCTGATGCAGGGCTCAATTCCACAAACCGTTAGATTGTGACCTGAGCCGAGATCAAGAGTTGGATGCTTAACCGACTGAGCCATCCAGGCACCCCAGAATCACATTCCTTAAAATCACTATTGATCTCATCAGAAAAGTCTTTAAGATTTGGAAAGCTGTTAAACTAATAGTGGCAGGTACAAAGTTTCCAAAATGTTAATTTTTGCTTGAAAGCTCAAATCATATCATTGGCAGCAAATACTGTCAGTTTGTTTTCCTTGAAGTGGCAAATTCATTTTGTTCATTTTTGAGAAAATGCCAAATACCCAAGTCTAAATAATTATAGTTTGCCATTGTTCTTTCAAGTAAAAATGGTGTTTTATGAAGAAAACAGGTAATTCAACTCATAACTCAGTTACACAGGCACTTTTCCTCTAAGAACCATCATATTTTGGTATACATAAGTGCTTTATGCACAGTTCCCATTTTGTCACACAGAATATAAAAAATACATGTACTCAGTGTCCAAGATTTAATAAAATTAGTACTTTTTACTGCTTCGTCAATGATATTCTTTTTTTTTTTTTTTTTTGAATGTTTATTCATTTTGAGAGAGAGAACGTGCATAAGCTGAGGAAGGGCTGAGAGAGAGAATCCCAAGCAGGCTCTGAGCTGTCAGCACAGAGCCCAACGTGGGGCTTGATCCCACGAAACGTGAGATCATGACGAGCCAAAACCAATAGTCGGATGCTTAACTGACTGAGCCACTCAGGCGTCCTACATTAATGATCTTAATTGAAACTGACTTAAAAAAATTTTTTTTGAACTGTAAGTGCATGACAAAGAATATAGTATTTTAGTATAGTTTGGTGCCACTGCGTTGATTTGTACTAAGGCACAGCAGTGTTATTCATCATTGCTTTTGCACCATCACTGCAAATGTTAACATTGTGAAAAATGAAAAACAGTATTATTATAAAAAACAGTTTTGAACTTGGAGATCCTCAAGGGGTCTGTGGACTACACCCTGAGAACTAGTCTAATATATATATGAAATATATATATGTGAGTTATTTAAATAATTATTATATTAATATTTAAGTCTTTTTTAACCAATAGCAACTTGAACTTGGCAAAAATGTGACTATTGCAAAAGGATATGTGCTTTGATATTAACTGTTAGTATGTAAAATAAAATCTCAAAATTTAGTGACTTAAAATGATTATAACCTCTAATTTTGCGGATCAGCAATTTGGGTTGGCTCAACCAGGCAGTTCTTGTGCCCGTCTTACCTGGGTCACTCATGTGTCTGTAGTCACCTGTGACTTAATTGTGGCTGTATGGTCCAAGCCTTACTCAGAAGATCAGCTGTTTGTGCTGGCTGTTTGTGGGGCTGCATTGTGTGCAGCAGGCTAGTTGGGGGTTCTTGAAATGGTGGCTGGATTCCAAAAGAGGCAAGAAAGTGGGAAGGCTCTAATACTTTTCAAGCATTTTCCAAGTCTCTGCTTGCATCATGTTTGCTTATATCCCAGTCACCAAAGTGAGCCACATGGCAAAGCCTGGAGCCACTATGAAAGGTGTACCATTCTAAGTCCAAACAATTCTTATCCCCTATGTATAGATAAGGAAATCAAGAAATGAAAAATAATGACTTAAAAAATAAATTTGAAAGAGTGGCATCGCTTTACATCTTTGCAGATTAAGTCTGACTTAATAGAAGACACTTGGATTTGTATCTGCTTTTGCATTCAGTCTGTTTTGCATTCTGTTGTTTTGATTGAAGCATACGAAGAAAATGTAGCCTCACATAGGTATGTGGTTAGAAAAGTATTTTAATACTTTAAAGGAGAAGTATTTTAATGGCCTCTTCAGATAATTTGGCATGTTCTCTGATAATCAGCTAAAACTTAGGCAGCGTAGTGGGGTATGTGCATGGGTCAACAGAATAGCTTGGATGTTTCTCAGACATGTCACAATATGGACTTGGTACAGCTGTGAGGTATTTGCTTTCTGGAGTAATCACCTTAATACATGCAGATACTCTTCCCAGTGAGCTACCTGGTCTTGGAAAAATAAATGAAGCTTGTTTTTAGCTTCTTCTTACTAGTTTGCCCACTGTTAGAAATCCCTTCTGATTCTCCTATGACTGTCAGCTCCTAACGTTTTTCTTCTCCATGTTCCCTTCAGTCCTCCAGGACATCTTTAGTATTTATTGAGCAAATGCAGTTAGAGGGGCAACTTAATTCTTTTTTTTTTTTTTTAAGTTTTTATTCACATTCCAGTTTGTGAACATACAGTGTAATATTAGTTTCAGGTGTACAACATAGTGATTCAGCACTTCCATATAGCACCCAGTGCTCATCAAACAAGGGTACTTCTTAATCCCCATCACTTATTTAACCCATCCCCCCACCCACCTCCCTTCTGGTATCCATTAGTTTGTTCTCTGTAGTTAAGAGTCTGTTTCTTGGTTTGCCTCTCTCTCTCTCTCTCTCTCTCTCTCTCTCTCTCTCTCTCTTTTTTTCCCTTTGCTCGTTTGTTTCTTAGATTCCACATATGAATGAAATCATGTGGTATTTGTCTTTCTGTGACTGACTTACTATGTTGTTGCAAATGGCAAGATTTCATTCTTTTTTTATGGCTGAGTAATATTCCATTGTATATATATATGTATATGTGTGTGCGTGTATATATATGCATGTGTGTATATATATATGTATATATATGTGTGTATATATATACATACGTATATATATATATATATATATATACACACACACACATCTTCAATTGATGAATTGATGGACACTTGGAATCTTTCTGTAATTTGGCTATATGCTGCTATAAATATTGGGATGCATGTATCCCTTTGAATTAGTATTTTTGTATTCTTTGGGTAAATACCTAGTAGTGTGATTGCCAGATTGTAGGGTAGTTCTATTTTTAACTTTTTGAGGAACCTCCACATTTTCCACATTGGCTGCACCAGTTTGCATTGCCACCAATAGTGTACAAGTGTTCGCCTTTCTCCACATCCTTGACAACACCTGTTGTTTCTTGTGTTACTGATTTTAGCCATTCTGAAAGGTGTGAGGTGATAGCTCATTGTAGTTTTGATTTGCATTTCCCTGATGATGTGCAGAGTTGAGCATCTTTTCACACGTCTGTTGGCTTTCTGTGTGTCTTCCTTATAAAAATGTCTATTCATTTTCTGCCCATTTTTTAATTAGATCATTCATTTTTGGGGGTTTTGAGTTTGATAAGTTCTTTATATAATTTGGAAACTAACCTTTTATCAGAATATGTCATTTGTAAATATCTTCTCCCATTCCCTAGGTTGCCTTTTAGTTCTATTGATTGTTTCTTTTGCTGTGCAGAAGCTTTTTATTTTGATGTAGTTCCAATAGTTTATTTTTGATTTTGTTTCCCTTGCCTCAGGAGATATATCTAGAAAGAAGTTGCTACTGCTGATGTCAAAGAAGTTACTGCCTGTGTTCTCTTTTAGGATTCTTATGGTTTTAGGTTTCATATTTAGGTCTTTAATCCATTTTGAATTTATTTTTGTGTATGGTGTAAGAAAATGGTCCAGTTTTATCCTTTTGCATGTCACTGTCCAGTTTTCTCAATAGCATTTGTTGAAGAGACATTCTTTTTCCCATTGGATATTCTTTACTGCTTTGTTAAAGATATAATTGTGGATTCATTTCTGGGTTTTCTCTTCTGTTCTATTGATCTATGTATCTGTTTTTGTGCCGGTACAATACTGTTTTGATTACTATAGGTTTGTAATATAACTTGAAGTCTGAAATTGTGATGTCTCCAGCTTTGTCTTTCCTTTTCAAAGTTGCTTTGGCTAGTTGGGGTCTTTTGTGGTTCCATACATAGTTTGGGGTTGGTTCTAGCTCTGTGAAAAATACTTTGGTAGTTTGATAGGGATTGCATTAAATGTGTAGATTGCTTTGGGTAATATAGACATTTTAACAATATTTGTTTGTCCAGTCAGTGAGCATGGAATGTCTTTCCATTTCCTTGTGTCATCTTCTTCAATGTCTTTCATCAGTATTTTATAGTTTTCAGAGTACAAGTCTTTTATCTCTTTGGTTAGGTTTATTCTTAGGTATCTTATGTGTTTTTGGTGCACTTGTAAATGGGATTGAGTCCTTAATTTCTTTTTCTGCTGCTTCATTATTGGTGTATGGAAATGCAGCAGGTTTCTGTACATTTTTATCTTGTGACTTTAGTGAATTCGTGTATCAATTCTAGCAGTTTTTTGGTGGAGTCTTTTGGGTTTTCTATATACAGTATCATGTCGTTTGCAAATAGTAAAAATTTGACTTCTTCCTTGCCAATTTGGATGCCTTTTCGTTTCTTGTTGTCTGATTGCTGTGGCTAGAACTTCCAGTATCATGTTGAATAAAAGTGATGAGAGTGAACATCCTTGTCTTTTTCCTGACATTAGAGGAAAAGCTCTCATTTTTCCCCATTGAGGATGATATTAGCTGTGGGTTTTTCATATATGGCCTTTTATTATGTTGAGATATATTCCCTCTAAACCTACTTTGTTGAGGGTTTTTATCATGAATGGATGTTGTACTTTGTCAAATGCTTTTTTCTGTGTCTACTGGTCGTATGGTTCTTATCCTTTCTCTTATTGATGTACTGTGTCACGTTGATTGATTTGTGAATATTGAACCAGCCTTGTAACCGACTAATAAATCCCATTTGATCGTGGTAAATGATTTTTTTAATGTATTGTTGAATTTCGTTTGCTAGTATTTTATTGAGAATTTTTGCATCTATGTTCATCAGGGATATTGGCCTGCAGTTCTCTTTTTCAGTGGAGTCTTTATCTGGTTTTGGTATCAGGGTAATGCTGGCCTCATAGAATGAATTTGGAAGTTTTCCTTTTTTATGTTTTGGAATAGTTTGAGTAGTATAGGTATTAACTCTTTAAATGTTTAGTAGAATTCTCCTGTGAAGCCATCTGGTCCAGCTCTTTTGTTTGTTGGGAGTTTTTGATTACTGATTCACTTTCTTTGCTGGTTATTGGTCTGTTCAAGTTTTCTATTTCTTCCTGTTCCAGTTTTGGTAGTTTATATGTTTGTGGGAATTTATCCGTTTCTTCTAAGCTGTCCAATTTGTTGGCATATAGTTTTTCATAATATTCTCTTTTAATTGTTTGTATTTTTGTGGTGTTATTTCTCCTCTCTCATTTGTGATTTTATTTATTTGAGTCTTTTTTTGATCAGTCTGGCTAGAGGTTTATCACTTTTATTAATATTTTTCAAAGCACCAGCTCCTGGTTTCATTGATCTGTTCTATTTTTTTTTTTTTTTTTTAGTTTTTATATCATTTATTTCTGCTCTAAAATGTATTATGTCCTTCCTTCTGCTGGCTTTAGTCTTCATTTGTTAACCTTTTTCTACCTCCTTTGGGTGTAAGGTTAGGTTGTTGAGCAGCAACTTCATTCTAACAACTATCAACACTGAGAGCCTAAGAAAAGCAGAGTGTGCAGGTGTGAGAACGGTGCAGTAGCAGGGCGGGGAAACTGGGATGTGCCCCTTGTGAGGTGGAGGGAGTGGGTGGTGCAAATGCCTGTGTTCAACCATTGGGGGTCATTGTTTCTCCATGTGTGGGAGGGCTTTGCATGTCTTCTCAGCCATAATCCTAATAGAGGATCCACTATACTTGCAGTAGAACAGATGCCTAAATGAAGAAGGTCTCTGATTTCACCAACACAAAAATTATTTTAAATTTGGGTGCAGTATAAAGTAAAATATATAGTTTTGAGTGTTCAAAGAATTTGTAAATTTTCTTATATCTTAGTATAGTAATTATTTTTTACTGAATACTTACTATAATCATATAGTGTGCTATTATAGTAAGAACTCTCTATGTATTATACCACAATGTAATACAGAGCCCTTAGGGTATTACCTATAAGAGTCAGGTGATATTCTATGGCTTTGTGTTTTTAACTCTTTTAACTCATTTAATCCACATACCAACCCTCTGAGGTAGATAGTATTGTTGTCCCCATTTTGCAAATGAAGCAACTGAGACACAGAATCATAAGGTAACTTCCCCAAGATCAAACAATTAGTAAGTGTAGAACCAGGATTTGAACCTAGACAGAAGGCCTCCAGAATGAAATGGATCTGGTAGGTCAAATAATTCAAATTTAGGGCCTGCATCCTGCATAGCTGTGGCCTTTGTGACGAGGACCAGGCCATGCATCTGGGTTCTGTTGAAATAGCTATTGGAGCAGCGTCATGGAGAGGTGGCACTGTGGTGTGACAGAACAAACTCTGGGCTAGGAATGAAAAATGCCAGTCTTAGGCACATCACAGGAATTTTTCTGAGTATTTTCTCACCTCTAATGTGGGTATTCTAACATCAGTCTCTTGTGTATATTTGGGTTATATTTTCCCCTTTATAGAGTGCCTTTACATGTTGTGTCATTCATCTGTCTCGCCTGCCTTATAGTATTGCTTCAGGGATCAAATGAGTTATATACAGAAGAGCTATAAGGGTTTATTGTTGCTTTTCAAAGTATTTGCTTTTTCTCCCTCATTATTATGTTTTGTCAAGAGTGAATTATAAAAAATAATTCAGATTTACTTGGATATTTAATGTATAGGTGCTATTCTATAACTCTATGCATGATCTCCTTCTATCATTTTCACACATAACTCTAGTACCCAAGTGTTGTATCAAATAGAAGTTATATTCAGTTCCATTTTCTGCCCTACTGAACAGGAAATGTAGTAGGCACGGATAATCCAAAATAATTGGCTAGCTTTTGGTATTCATTTTTGTACTTAATTTAACTTGAGTCCGTGTGGCTGAGAATTTAGAGTACGGATCTTCCTTGACTTAAAGGGTTACACCCCAATAAATCTGTCGTAAGTTGAAAATATCTTAAGTCCAAGATGCATTTAATACACCTAACCTGCTGAACAGCATAGCTTAGTCTGACCTACCTTAAACATGCTCAGAACACTTACATTAGCCTACAGTTGGGCAAAATCATATAACACAAAGCCTATAATAAAGTGTTTAATATCTCTCGTAATTTGTTGATTATTGTACTGAAAGTGAAAAACAGAATGATTATATGGGTACAGAATGGTTGTAAGTGTATTGGCTCTTTACTCATGTGGTCGCGTGGCTGACTGGGAGCTACAGCTTGTTGCTGCCCAACATCACAGAGAGGATCATACCGTATATTGTTAGCCTGGGCAAACATCAAAATTCAAAATTTGAAGTATGGTTTCTACTGAATGTGTATCACTTTTGCACCATTGTAAAGTTGAAAAGTCATAAGTTGAACCATTGTAAGCCTGGGACCATCTAAAAGTATTGAGCCTCTTTGGAAAACCCAGCTGGAGACAAGCCATATCTATGTATTTAATGTTTATTTATATTCGAGAGAGAGAGAGACAGACAGACAGACAGACAGAGTGTGAGCTGGGGAGGGGCAGGGAGAGTAGGAAACACAGAATTTGAAGCAGGCTCCAGGCTCCACAGAGCCCAATGTGGGGCTCAAACTCTCGAACCATGAGATCATGACCTGAGCTGAAGTCGGATGGTTAACTGACTGAGCCACCCAGGTGCCCCTAGATAAGCCATAGTTTTAAGACTTGATGTCTTGTCTACCACACTCTTCATTCGTTCCAGTTCAAGAGTCCAGTAAAGAAGCTAGCACCTTCTTCCTACCCTTCCCTCCTTTCCCACACACACCTGTGGTAAAGGCACAAAGTAGGAGGCTATGGGAGAGAGAGAAAGATTGTTTGTTTGTTTGTTTGTTTTTAGGATAGTAACTTACAATTATGGAGGGAACCCCAGAAATCTTTTCCTTCTCATTTGAGCAGTGGTGGCATCAACTGGTGTCAAAGAAGATGCCCAACTGGTGGTAAAGTGTCTGGGCTTCTGAGGTTGGGACCTTCCTGAAGAGGGAATCTATAGTAGGGGAAACTGCTAAGGTCAAAGCAATACAGTGAAAACTTACCTTAGCATTTTGGACTTTTATAGAGCCATTAGTATAAGCCTCTGTGTCTCCACATTCTCTGTAGCCCGTGAGGTTGTGCTTATACAACGTTCTTTCTAGTGTTCTTCTGTTTTCATGATGGCAGCATGACTTTCTCTTGAGTCCGTTATTACAAGTATGGGATCCGGAACAAGGGAAGGTTCATGATATTGCTCTGCTTTGCTCTGGGCAAACCTCTCTCGGCATACTATGTTTGGTTCTCAGCACTTCACACTGAGGGTCAGTGACAACCTAGTGTGTGTGATCTAAAGAAAGGGCCAAGATGGTAAGGGACGTTAATCATTGGAATGGTGGTTAAAGAAAGTGGAAAAGAGAAAACTTGAAGAGGAAATGTTGTTATAATAGGAATATTCAAATTTCTGAAAAGCTCTTACACCAAAGAGGAAGTAAAATTATGATTGTTAGTAAAATTCGTTAACCACTTGTTGGGAGTCTACTCTGTTTAGATATTGTACTAGGCATTCCACGTATGTTGTATGTATTGCAAGACGAAGTTCCATTTCTATTTTATAGATGATGGAACTGATGCTCCGAGAGGTATAGTAACCTGCTGAAGGCCACACAGTTATTTAATGATTTCACAATTCAAACCAAGGTTTTTCTGATTCCAAAGCCTGTTAGCTGTAAGAGTGTATGGACTCACAGCAAATACAGATCATAGGGAGACAGACCTTAGGGGACAGGTGCGAGAAGCTAGCCATCCCTGTTCCCTGGAGAGGAGGGCTAGGGCAGAAAGTGAGAGATCACTTATTGGGACTGTTGTGAAGAGAATTCATACGTGGAGAAGATGAATTTAAAATTACATTCCTTTGAATCTCTTCCACTGTGATCTCCTGAACTCCTGTTCCAGGTCCACTCTAGGCCCATTTGGCCTTTTGGTTCTCAGTGATTCTCATTTGGTTCTCAGAACCTACTTCTGTCCCCTTGTGCATGGGTCAGCATACTTGGATAATTTCTATCCTGAAGCAAAATAAAGCTTGTACAGAGGCTGTTTTTTTAAAATCATGCTTTGCTAGTACCTTCAGCATAATGGTGATTGTGTGTCACCTATGGCACCATCACAAGGGCTTCTTGGATTGTTGTGGAACCCAAACACAGCTGTAGGTGCACTGTACTGCAAGTTTGAGCCACTCTGACCAGTCTGTTGTGTAGCCACTGATTTTAGTGCCTAGATGCTCTTTGCTGAAGATGCCATGCTGGCCTTACCATGTAGGGAAGGAGCATGTAGGGCCTTGGCTAGATAACAGTTTTAGCAATCGATCACACGGTGATGGAATGTGAAAGGCTGGGAAAGAACTCTTCTTCCTGAACTGCTTATTGTCATCTGTTGATATCTTAAAAAGTTCTGGAGAATGTTTATTGTTACTGAAGAATTTGACGGACTCCTGTTTTTTTACATATTGGCATTGATTTTACAAGGCAGTTTTGCTAGTTTAAAAAGTTTAAAAACAAATATATTTATAATTTTTTGTTAATAAAATTTGTATTTTTTTGTAGCTTATTCACCTTGATGAAGATTGTGTAACAGAACTAGCTGTACATCACAGAAATAACAGGCAAACAATGGAGGATTTAATTTCATTGGTAAGAAATATGACATGAATTTGAGAATAATATCTTTTGTTTTATTGTTCTTTATTGATAAAAGAAATATTCTGATAAAGTACATGGAAAATAGTATAGCATTTTTCAGACCTATGATTTTATCATGGATTAACTATTCCACTCAATTCTTTTCTCATGTCTGCTGGAGATCCTCTTTAAAAATGACATTGATTGGGGCGCCTGGGTGGCTCAGTTGGTTGAGCGTCCGACTTCGGCTCAGGTCACGATCTCGCGGTCCGTGAGTTCGAGCCCCGCATTGGGCTCTGGGCTGATGGCTCAGAGCCTGGAGCCTGCTTCCGATTCTGTGTCTCCCTCTCTCTCTGCCCCTCTGCCATTCATGCTCTGTCTCTCTCTGTCTCAAAAATAAATAAATGTTAAAAAAAAAAAAAAAACCTAAAAAAATTAAAAAAAAATGACATTGATTTGGGTTTGACTCTTGATTTTGGCTCAGATCATGATCTCATGGTTCATAGGATCGAGCCCTACATCAGGCTCTGTGCTGAGCATGCAGCCTGCTTGGGATTCCCTCCTTCCCTCCCTCCCTCTCTCCCTCCCTCTTCCCTCTCTCCCTCCCTTTTTCCCTCTCTCCCTCCTTCCCTCTCTCCCTCTCCTCTCTCTCCCCCTTCCTCCCTCCTTTACCCCCCCATGCATGTGCACTCTCTCTCAAATAAAGTTTAAAATAAAAAAATATGACATTGATTAAAGAGAATTACAGTGGGAAAAAAAAATAAAGAAATAGAAAAAACTAGTCCACAGAGAATTGACAGAGTTCTGATTTTACTACTTGAAATTCTATACATGGAACTATGATTCTGCTGTAGGAATAGGTAAACACAAAGCAACTTTCTTCTTACCCGAAAGCAACTCCATAGCACCACATCACCCCTAAGCTTGTGAAGCAAATACCATGAAATCATTATCAAGTTATTTCAGAAGCTTAATCTCTAGATCATACATGTGTTTTTTTCCTAGAGATGGAGGCACTCATAGTTGACATAGTTAACAGTTGAACCTGTTAGGCAGGGATTGAGCCCATCTTTGCTCCTGGTTCAGTACTGTCTTTCATTGTCTCTGATTTGTGGTTTGTTTTTTTTTCTTTCCTAATTTGCAAGTTAAAGACTTAAGCAAAATTTTTTTTCTAAACAAAGCTTTGCTAAGCCACAATTCTTTTCAATGAGGAGGAGATATAAAAGATTTCTTTTGGATGACGTAATAAGCAAAGGTTCTGGAATGTGTATGCAAAACAGAATGATAATGTGTTTTGCATGGAAAATGCCTTTGAAGGAATGACAAGGATTGGGAATTGCTGCAAGGCCCTTCCTTAGTCTTTTATAATGAGAACTTGAAGTTTCCATTTAAGCAACTTAAAAATAAAAGTATGACTTTTTCTTTAGGATGATCTTTCATAGAAGACTTTCAGGTACCTAAGATTTCTTTTAAATTTTTCATTTTAGAAGTTTTTAAATGCCTACAAAAGTAAACAGTTTAACATTGATCTTCCACGTACTCATCATCCAGGTTCAACAGCTAATGACATTTTGCCAGTTTTATCTATATCCCAGTCCCCTCTCCCATTTGCCTTTTCTAACTAGGATATTTCAAAGCTCGGCCCAGACATCCTGTCATTTTATTGAGAAAAGATTTGGTGTGTGATCACAGACTTTCATTTATTTATTTTTAAACGTTTATTTATTTTTGAGAGAGAGAAGAGAGAGAGCCGAGCAGGGGAGGGGGAGAGAGAGAGAGAGACACAGAATCCGAAGCAGGCTCTAGGCTCTGAGCTGTCAGCACAGAGCCCGATGCGGGGCTCGAACCCCCAAACTGTGAGATCGTGACCTGAGCCAAAATCAAGAGTCGGATGCTTAACTGACTGAGCCATCCAGGTGCCCCATATCACAGACTTTTAAAATCTGAATCCTAAAAGTAATATACTTAGAATTTCAAGAACTATTGAAAAATTATCTTTAAAATAGTATCCTTTATGTGATCTTTACATAATTTTCAAACTTAAAAGGGAAATGGGAATAGGAATTATTTTCTTTACTTCTGATATAGGAAAAGTAGATAATGAAGCACGATATTGTTTTCTGGTGTTACATCTCTAAAGCTCTCAGTGATTCTGAAAGCTAGGCATGAACAACATCAAGAATGCTGTGAAAAAAAGGAATAGTTTTTCTTCCTTTGGACTCTTCTCTCATTCTTAAATGTCTGCTTATACTTACTTTCCAGTCCTAGGGATGAGTAGAATATAGGCTATTCATTCTAAATGTGAGATTCTCAACCTTGTGTGAATCCTCTGGGAATCTAAACTAATCCTGATGCCTAGGTCCCACCCCCGGAGATTACGGTTTAATTGGTTTGGTGTGTGTCCTAAACATCAGAATTTTTAAAAGCTTTCCCAGTGATTGCAGTATGCAGCCAGGAGTTGAGAAGTACTACTCTAAATTCTTGCTATTCAAAGTATGCTTTGACCAGCAGCATTAGCGTCACTTGGTGCTTATTAGAAATGCAAACTCTCAGAGCCTACTTCAGACTTATTGAATCAGAATCTGTATCTTAATAAAATCCCTAAGTGATACATATGTACATTAAAAGTTGAGAAGAAGCATTGGTCTCAGTCAGTGGTTTTCAACTGGGAGTGATTTTGCCCCTCGGGACATTTTTGGTTGTCACAACTGGGGTGTGTGTGCATGATAATAGAATGTAGTGGTTAGAGGCCAGGATGCTGCTAAATATCCCACAATGCACAGAACAGACCCTCACAAGAAAGAATTATCCAGGTCAAATATCACTAGTGTTGGTTGGAGAAATCTTGGTTTAGGTAGTCTCAGGGAATTCACATTGGTCCTAAGAACTTTCCAGTTTAAGGAGCCTCAGGAACAGCAGGTTTGAGATCAGCTGTGTCTGTTATACTTGTTTTTGGCACCTCAGGAGCTTTGCCTTTACTTTGGGGTCTGGTTAGACAGGACAGACAGAGATCAGGTTAGTGTGATCCGTCCTGGGATGGTGCTGCTGATCTTTGTGCAGAGAGAGAAACACTATTATTGTCAAACATTGGCCTCCTAGAAGTCCCGCTTTTATATTATATACATGAGCACTCTTAATCTGCTTTTTATATGCAGCAGTTAGAGTTTCACTGTGTCATGATTTCGGGCTATCCCGCTGTAGCCTGCCCGAGAGCTTCCAGTAGTGGTGCCAGAGCTTCCTTCCACCTGATTGCTTTCCTTACTGCTCCCCTCTTCTTCCAGCTGTGAGTGGCTGTGATTTGTGGGGGCAGCCAGTCATCTGGTATGGGGACTTCATTGAGGGTCACAAGTGCACATGAGAACCAATTCAGACCAAGACAGATCCCTTCCCCCATCCCTGTAGGGCAAATCTCCCTGTATTCTGGTGGCAGAAGTTTAAAGGCCTCAAGGACCAAGGTCAAGGGAATGATAGTGAGCCACTCCTCAGTTTCTCAAAACACTCTGTACCAGTAACTTGTCTGCCCTCAGCCCAGGTGCCTGGGCAGTTCTTTAACATTTAGCCTGTGTGAGCAACAGCTGGGGATTTTTAAATGTTTTTTCTTTTTTTAAAAATGTTTTTAGTTGTTGTTGTTGTTTTTAGAAATGCAACCTTCTTCATAATAGGTAAACCTGTTGGAGCTGCCTAAAAGATAATGGAGACATTGGTTGTGTTAGACTTGTGGATTGACATCACCTGAAAATGTAACTAATGTGCCGATTCATCTGTTATTGAACACAGAACTCCCCTGTGCATCTGATTGTGACGAGTTGTATGCAGTGGCTATGGCCAAAAAAAGTTATAAAAAGGATGCTTTTTTTTTGCTTAGGGGTAAAGAGGGGTTAGAGTATGGTTGTAAAACTCTGAGGCAGCTTTAGAAGACTCCATCTAAAACTGTCCAGGTATTGTTTACAGTGCCTGGATTGTGCCAAACCATTGTTGGTACGCAAATGGCAACTTGTTTCTGAGCCATTCTGTAATCAGTTTATGGCATCTCTTTCAAAGAGGTAGGGCTATCATACATGAGACCATAGATGTGGCAGGTGGGGAAAAAAAAATCTTGAATGTAGTTTTTGGAAAGTGGAGAGTGGTTATAACTAGATAGTTTTTACCCAGTTCCCAAGTACCTTCTCCATGAAACCTTATCTGACCTTCCCCTGATCCTGTCTGGATTAAAGGCAACATTCTGTGATAATTTATCACAGTATTTTATACCTCTTCCACTCGATTGATAGGTCCATTATAGATTTCAAAGCATACATGATGACTATGGCCATCTAAAATATTAACTGATAAAATTTAATAAAAACAGGGTTTTTATTTAGACCTTTTTGGTAGTAGACCTTTTTGGATCATGTGCCTTTTGAGGAGATACATGCATTAAATATTATTCAATGTTGGGGCGCCTGGGTGGCTCAGTCGGTTAAGCGTCCGACTTCGGCTCGGGTCATGATCTCACAATTCGTGGGTTCGAGCCCCGCACTGGGCTCTGTGCTCACAGCTCAGAACCTGGAGCCTGTTTTAGATTGTGTGTCTCCCTCTCTCTCTCTACCCCTACCCTGCTCACGCTCTGTCTCTCTCTGTCTCAAAAATAAATAAACATTAAAAAAATATTATTCAATGTTATTAAAATTTAATGCTCTTATAGGGTAGAGTCTCCTAGTCTTATGAGTGCATTATTTAGAAACTTTCAGTTATACATAATGGATTGAACAGATATGTTTACATCCAACACTTGCTAAAACCTCACTAAAATAATAATAAAGGGGTAAAAAGGTAAAACATTTCGCAAGCGTGATTGGAATAAAAGAGGAGACAAAAAGTAATGTGAGTAAAATTTTGGGAGTTATAAAATAGGTAAGTGGCAGCTGACATAGCATTTTAGAGAAAGCTGAAAGCTAAGTGCCTGCACTGGGAAAAGAAAATAAATTGATTAGGACCTTAGGCTCCAGAAAAGCTTAGGAATCAGAGGTACTCAGAACCTCTGAAGTTAGGGAAGTAAGTAGGGTAGAACAGGAAGATTGGTTGAAAGTCTGTATGAGAAACAATTGGACCCCTAAATCCCTTTCTTTACTTTGAGCTGCATGATAGCCACGTCTTCCTCACCCCAGCGGAAGATAGGAGATATTGACCAAGAGGCACTGTTGTACCACACACAGCTTGTCCATTTTGAAATGGACGCATGGGCACATGCAGTCCTCAAATTTAACAGTGAACCACTACCTCTAACCCCTTTCCCTCTTCAACTCTGAGAATGCTAGAACCAGGAATTTATCCTGTTTGCAGTGGGGGTGGGGAAAATATTGGAAGACTCATTTCTAGGGAAAAGCCAAGGGGGAGGACCTACTATACCTAATGGTTGGGAGTTTAGATTCCTGTCTGTTCATTATAGAGGGAAGCCCCCAAGCTGATGAGCAGCCTCAAACTACACACAGACCCTTTAATTAGCTGTGCTTTATAATTCCTCCCCTTTAAATAGAGACAGGCAGCCAAAGATTACTAGACATTTGAGGAAAGCCTCTAACATGAAAATCAGAGATCAAAACAAGTGGTGGGGACCAGGGGTGGGTGAAGAGGAAGAAAAGTAAAGATATTCAGAAATAGAAGATAATGCAGGGAGTGGAAGAAAATGGCTAAGAAATGATAATTAATATTCTCAGAGATAAGAGAAGCTATTTCTTTTTCGAAATAAGAATAAGATGACTAAAAAGGAACATTTCAAGAGATAGCTCTTGAAAGTTTAAGATATGACGACAGAAATGAAAAGCTTAGTAGAAATGATTGAAAATGAAATTAAAGGAAAATCTTTCAAAAGTAGAACTTAAAGACAAAGAGATGCATAAATAGAAGAGAATGGGTAAGAAAGGTCCAACATACAAATAATAGAAGTTGCAGGAAGACAAAACAGAAGGAAGAATGGAAGAAAGCATCAAAGAAATAATACAAGAAGAAATATTCCAGAACTGAAGGTTTCTAAGGTAGTAGAACTGAGTTTTTAAGAATGAAGGGGCTTAGCCAGGGTTTGGAAATGTGGATGAAAATAGATCTCCACAAAGTGGAATTTCAGAAAAGTGGGGGAAAAGGGAATATCCAAAAAATATCTAGAGCCAAAAACAATCCCCAAAAGATCATAAACAAAGGCTTGGAATTGGAAAGACTTTGGATTTTTCAGTAGTTATATAAGAAGTGAGAAGACCATGGAATAGTGTTTTCAAAACTGAAAATTATTATCATCCTAAAATTATATATTCAGCCAAACCAGAATCAAGTGTGAGGATGAAATGCAGTCAGTCACCAGGCATGCAAGATCGCAAAAAATTTACCTCCCATCCATCTACCTTCAGGAAGTTACTGGAGAATATATTGCACCCAAACAAGTGACCAAGAAAGAGGAATCCTTAGGATCTAGGAAACTGGTGACACATTGTAGAATAGAGGTGAAGGTAATCCCTAGACTGACAGTTAAGTTGCAGGTTGAGAAAGAAGCCAGTCCAGAGTGGAGCATGGAATGCACACATCAGGTGGAATGTCTCCAAAATGGCAGCGGAGTGGGGGCCAGATCGGCTGGTGTATGTGGACATGTTGAGGGGAGGTGAAGAGTGCTGGAGAGTGTGCAGATGAATTAGCAAGACGAATAACTGCCTCTTTTTTATTTAACTTCAGGAAAAACCAAGATATTAAAGAAGGAAATGCGAAGATAGTACCCTGCATGGTTTAGGTGCAATTCCATATTGGTTGTTAAGATATTAGAATACTTATATCCTCACTGGTAAAGAACTGCTGTGAGTGCCCTCCCCGTAGCCCATTACCTCCCTTAGGTCCCGTGGGCACCTCCCTCCAGTCTCCCCTGGAACCCAGTGATTAAAAGGTTAATAATTGTCATGGCACAGGTCCCCCAGGACCCTACTCAATCTCAGCCTCTGTTCTAATTGCTTAGAGTCAGGGTACCAATTAAATATTTCGAACATTACCCTTACTTAGTTGTGAATACTATTTACATAATCATAGTAGTATAAATATTGATTTAACTAAAAATTGTCATAAAATTATAGTGGGAGGATACAGGGAGGAAGAATGTATGGGGCAGGAAGGAAAGTTCTTATTTTCCATACTAGGAAATTCATAGATAATATCTGAAGCTGAAGAAAAATTTTAAAGCCATTAAATTTAAATTAAATTATAAGCAACATAGAAACATAGACCAAATAACTTAAAGTATTTAAAAGTGGTTCCCTCTGGGGAGTGGAAAGTGTGTGTGTGTGTGTGTGTGTGTGTGTGTGTGTGTGTGTGTGTGTGTGTCTGTCTATGTCTGTGTGAGAGAGTGAAGGAGACACGGTACAAGGGACGGTTATTTTTTCTGAATGGAAAAAAGTTAATGTAAAATAAAACATTATTTCAAAAAACAACTTTCGTCTTGTAAAGAACTTTGATTTTCTTTTTTCCAGTGGCAGTATGATCACCTCACAGCTACCTATCTTCTGCTGCTAGCCAAGAAGGCTCGGGGAAAACCAGTTCGTTTAAGGCTTCCTTCTTTTTCCTGTGGACAAGCCAGTGATACCCCGTTCACAAACACCAAGGTAAATGTTAGAACCTTTTGTGTGAACACTGACTGCTCTGGCCTCACGCCTGCTCCATTCATGAGTGGGTCCACCACTGGTGTCAAGGAGCCAGAGGCAAGACATTTTATGATTTAGATATTTTTGGTGAGGAAAATTTTTGGTGAGTTCAATTCAGAACTTGAACTCTAAAAATTTCAAAGTTAACATGGCATGGAAATAATCCTCTCTTCCCCTTTGTTTTTCACGAAAATAAGTTTTGATTGTTGTAGAAGAATTTTAAGTCACAGATAAGCTAAAGGAAAATAGAACTTATGCATAAACCTACTCCCTGTAGATAATATAGTTTTATTTGACTATGACTTTCCATTCTTTTTTGGTGTGTTTATTTATATAATTTATTTTAAATGTTCAGTTTTGAGAGGCAAAGTGTGAGCGGGGGAGGGGCAGAGAGAGAGGGAGACACAGAATCTGAAGCAGGCTCCAGGCTCTGACCTATCAGCACAGAGTCTGACACGGGGCTTGAACTCATGAACCACAACACCATGGCCTGAGCCGAAGTTGGACGCTTAACTGACTGAGCCACCCAGGTGCCCCTATTTATATAATTTATACAAGTGCTTTTAAAGGACACTTGTATTATTGGGTTGGGGATAAAAATTTTTAAAAATTATTGGGAGTAAGATTTCTGAAAATAGGATGTATTGTCTTTTATATGACATGAAATACTTTAATGAATATTTTGATACTCATTTATGTTGATGGTTTAGGTTTTTGTTTTGAGCAATAGTTATAGCTCATATAACTCAAATACCTTGTATGAATTTGTTGTGACCATATTTTTTCTACTTTTGTCCTTTTTGTCTCATTTTTCTTTGTCATGAGTGTTTAGAATGATGGAGAAGCTTTACATTTTTGGAAGCACCATGTCATTCCTAAGAACTCCCATTAGTCTCTATCTTCTGAGTTTTTGTTACCTCCCATGGTTTAAAATACTGCCTTCCAAATCCTTTGCTGGATGCGTGTGGGAACTTTGGAATATAATCAGTCTGATTAATTTAGGTTGCAATTTAAATTATTCTAGCACTAGGAAATTGTACTTTTATTATTCTCAGAGAGAGAGGTAGTTAGCTCTCTTTATTTAATCCAGTATAGCCCAAATGGCTATGTGTGAGGTGATTTTATTTCTCTGCCTCTCAAAATTATGTCAAAAGAAAAGCTACCTTTTTCATGATCTTGTGTTGAATCTCCCTCTGACCTCCCTGAATTCCTTTAATGTTTCATTTAGATCTCTCTCTTTTTTTAAAAAATGTTTATTTATTATTGAGAGACAGAGACACAGAGCGTGAGCAGGGGAGGGGTAGAGAGAGGGGGAGACATAGAATCTGAAGCAGGCTCCAGGCTCTGAGCTGTCAGCACAGAGCCTGATGCGGGGCTCGAACTCACAAACTGCAAGATCATGACCTGAGCCAAAGTCGGTCGCTTAACCAACTGAGCCACCCAGGCGCCCCTAGATCTCTCTTTATGGCACTTATCAATCATGTGCTGCAGGTATAGGGAATCTTATGTCCCTTCCAGACCCTGTCAGTCTCTGCCTCTCTCCTTTCCTCCCTAGTTGGTCTTTTGGCCAAACTAAGCACTAAAAGTGCCAGGAGCTTTACTTAAAAGTGTACGGGTTTGTTTTTTTTTTAAGTACCAGGAGCTACACTTAAAAGTGTAAAGGGATCTCTGAAGTGAAATAATGTCATTCCTGGGATGGTTTTCTAGTCTATTCTTGGAGAGTTTTGTTGGATTGGTGAATACACCATGCCCAGACAGATCTTTTACCCATGGACTCCGTGAGTTGTCCTGTCACTCATCCTGCCCACATTTCCAGACCCTTTAAACTTTCAGACTGAAGTGAAGATCTTGGGGTCAAAGAGAACACAAAATCATGAACTCTGTTTCTGATCAAGGTAATTGCAGAATGGCGTTAGATAAGTCTGTACCTAGAATAAACTTCAGCAAAATTTTTACATTTATAACACCTTTGTTAACAGTTCTGAGATATTTTCCTAAGCCATTGAATTTTCTTACATCTGGATTGGCCCAATCTCAGTTCACCTGCTTCTAAGAATTATGAAGTATTCAAGTATCTGGGAAGATACTTACTCTTCTCTTTCAACTAATGAGCATTGACCCTGATCGTGTAATTATTTGGGCATTATTGAATCAATTTTTATGGTAGGTAGATATTTTAATAATAAGCAATAGTGTAGAAATAAAATTTTGGGTTATTTTCTGCTTTTTATGCAAATCATTAAAACTTGAAACATAGTTTCTTTGTACTGTTCTCCCCTTTGGTAGAATCACCCTTTTTTCTCTGAGGTGTTGTTTATAAGAAAGTAAGTAATCCTGAACTGCTAATCAACAGATGGCATTTTCAGCAAGACAATAATACAGTCTCATCCAGGAATCAGATTGGTTAAAGATTTGGTTTGGCTAAAGATTGAGAGGTCAAGAGGGCGAAAGTAAGAGGAAGAGAAGGAGGGAGTGAGTTGGGAGGGTAGGTGAGAGCTAGATTGTAGAGAGCTTTGAAATGCCATGTCAGAAGGGTTAGACTTTATGCTATAGGTAATGGGAACCATTGATTTTTGAGCAAGATAGGATAAGTCACTTGACAGGACTGTAATTTTGAAAAATGTATCCAGTGGTATATAGACTTGTTCAGTTAGGGATGTGTGTGTGCTGTTACTCTCTATGGCAGTGCTCGGGATGGCCATCGTTCGTTACTTTTCTCCACTGAGCCTAGATTTAGCTTTAGTATTTTTCTCCGGCTAGCACTCCATGTAGCCAGTTCTAGTTGATGATAATTGGAGAACTCTGTCATCCCTGGTTGAGAGGGTAGAAACACTGGTGGCACAGACCATACTGTCTGTTTGAATAGTTCAGGTCTGAGAAGATGTGTCCTTGAATTAGAACAGTGGCAGTGGGACTGGAAAGTAAATGGTGACGTATGAGAAATTCAAGTAAAATTGTCTGGCTGGCTTAACTAGATGTTGAATTTCGGAAATGGAAGGAGGGAGAAATAAAAGATCCAATTACACTCCATAGTCTTAGAATTTAGGGTGTGTCTAGTATACCCTTAGTTTATGGAGGCGGGGGAGATAAATGACTGTGGGGGTATTGTTAGCACAGGACCCCAAATACTCTGTCCCCAGGAGACCTGTCTTAAAGCTAGTTTATTCCTACTGGGAAAAATTGCTACATATTCTGCATGTATTTGCAAAAAAAGAAACCTGTATTTCAAAGTCATTTCTTTTATGTTTTCTACTTTGTTAGAACGCTTTTTTTTTTTTTTTGAAACACTTATTTATTTTTTGAGAGACAGAGTGAGCAGGAGAGGGGCAGAGAGAGAGGGATTCACAGATTCCGAAGCTGGCTCCAGGCTTGAGCTGTGAGCACAGAGTCCAATGGGGGGCTCGAACTCACGAACCATGAGATCATGACCTGAGCCAAAGTCGGATGTTTAACTGACTGAGGCACCCAAGCACCCCAGAGCTTTTTTATTTGTAGATTTGCAGTCGAGTTGTTTCTCTGGTGTTATAGTGATTATCTGATAATAAAGCCAAATTTATCTTTGGCTAAAGAGTATATATGTAAACATGTTCCAAGACATGTTTGAGAGTCAGAGATTCTCCTCATAATTTGTGTTGGCATTTTTTGACTTCCTGTTTTCTGTCCTGGACGGTGAGCTCCTTTAGTATACTATCTGATTTGTTTCTGCTTCCAGGGCCTTGCCCTGTGCCTCGAACATAATCTTTTAAAAATTGAACCATGATGGCGTTGTCTCTGAGTTCTTCTATTTTTTGAATAGTCAAAGAATCTGAGTCTAGAAGATATGACAACAAGTGATGAAAATGATGTGGCTGGATTGATAGACTATGACTGGTGTGGAGACAGTTCATCAATAGGTGTGACCACCCCACAAACACCACAGGTTGGTTATTTATTTTACTATTTAAAGCAGTGTATGTTGCCTAAATTATAAAAACATCTAGACTCTAATGTGAGTATGTATAGTAAGTCTGTGTAATATACGGTATTGGGTGTGTGCTTGCAAATTTAATGAATTCCTAAGCCATTGAAGACATTATTGAGAGATTTGTTGGAATTTGAACAAAAGGGAAGCCATTTATTTCCAAGTTGAACAAAGCCAAGATTCCATTTTAGAGCACTTTACTGTTCCTCTTTTCGCTTGTCTTTTTTCCCCCTGCCCTCCCTTCCCCTCCCCTCCCCCTTTCCAAAAATGAAGTACAGCTTACATATAGTTAACTATTTGTTAACACTGTTTTAGTGTGCAGTTCTGTGTGTTTTGACAAATGCATACAGTCCTGTGACCACCATCAAAATCAAGAACAGTTCTGTTGCCCCCTCTCCTAGAGTCCCTCATTGTAGCCATCTCCCTATTCCCCCCAACTCAGAGTAGCAACTGATCTGTTTTCTTCTCCTTTTGATAATCTTTTTTTTTTTTTTAATCTTATTTGGCATTTGTTGAACTTATTGGATGTACAGTGAATGTTATTCCTCCACTCTCTCTGAGGGGGCCACGGAGAGTGCACTCTCTTTGACAGCAGTGAAATACAGGAGCAGGTGTGCATGTTTCTACTCAGGGAAGCTCACTAGAGACTTAGAATCCAAAGTTTTTACTGGGGCTGGTTACACAGGCTCTCTATGTTGGTGGAATTCGTCACAATCACAGAAATTCTAGACTTCTAGAAGAAAAGCTGTCATTCATCATAAATCACACTGCTTGTAGTCTGTATAGTCTGGTACAGCAGGGTTTGGTGCTCCAGCCATACAAACAAACTTATCCCAACAATGTTGGGAATTTTCTAAAAGCTAGGTTACCTAGCTTCCATCCAGGACCTGCTAGGCTAACTCTTGTGTGCAGCAGGGCCCCTATTACATATGTATAAGAGTGCTACCACATATATACTTAGGAGTGGAATGAGTATCTTCAGCATTAACAGATAATGCCAGATTTTTCCCCAAAGTGGTTTTATTAAGTATACTTCAACCAGAAGTAGAAGACTGTTCCCATTGCTTTACATATTTATTAATAATTGATATTTTTGGGGCGCCTGGGTGGCGCAGTCGGTTAAGCGTCCGACTTCAGCCAGGTCACGATCTCGCGGTCCGTGAGTTCGAGCCCTGCGTCAGGCTCTGGGCTGATGGCTCGGAGCCTGGAGCCTGTTTCCGATTCTGTGTCTCCCTCTCTCTCTGCCCCTCCCCCGTTCATGCTCTGTCTCTCTCTGTCCCAAAAATAAAAAATAAAAAACGTTGAAAAAAAATTAAAAAAAAAAATAATTGATATTTTTGGCTATTTAATATTTTAATATTTAAATATTTTCTAATCTGGTGAGTATAAAGTTATATCTCCTACATTGAAAAGTCCATTCTTTCACCACCAGATCTACAGTGGTGCTTTGATCATATATCAAGTTGTCATAGGAGTGTATCTGTTTCTGGGCTATATTTTGTTTTATTGATTTTTTTTCACCAGTACTACACATCTTAATTACTTTAATTTTGTAATAGTTCTTCTCTCTGGTTGGCCAATTCTTCTTTAAGAATGTCTTGGCTACTCTTGTCCCTTTGCATTTCCATATACATTTTAGAATCATTTGGACAAACTTCACATACACTCAAAAATTGAAATAGCATTGAATTTAAGATTCAACTTGGGAAAAATTGAAATCTAGACCCTCAAATCCCCCTATCCATAAACATAGTATATCTCTTCATTTATTAGGTTTTAGTTAATTGCTTTTAATAAAGTTTTATAAATTTCCCCAGAAAGGTCTTATATTTTTATTAGATTTATTCCTAAATACTCTTATTTTTTTATTGCTGTTGGGAGTGGTAGGTCTTTTAAAATCACAGTTTTGTATCTGTTACTGGTGTATAGATATGAAATTGATTTTTGTGAATGATCTTATATTCAGTAACTTTCCTAAACTCTTAAATTCTTATAATGTGTCTGTGTATTTTTTTGAGTGTTCTGTGTACAAAAGTATATCATCTATGGGTGGCAGTTTTGTTTCTGCTTTCTAATTCTTTTATTAACATTTTTTTAATTTTTTTTTTTTTTTTTTTTTTTTTGAGTGATTGAGAGAGAGACTGTGAGCAGGAGAAGGGCAGAGAGAGAGGGAGACACAGAATCCAAGCTTCAGGCTTCAGGCTCTGAGCTGTCAGCACAGAGCCTGATACGAGGCTCGAACTCATGAACCATGAGTTCATGACTTGAGCCAAAGTCAGATGCTTAACCAACTGAACCACCCAGGCACCCCTCTTCCTTTCTAATTCTTAAACCTTTAATATCTTTTGTTTTTTTTATTACTGCACTTAGTAGACCTAGCAATATAGCAGACACTGTTTTTCCAAGTTGTAAAAAAGAATACTTCTTTTATCATTAAGTATGATGTATGTTCTCTCTTTCCCTCTTAAACCTTCCCCTTCCCACTCTCCCTCACTCTCCTTCTCCTTGTCAGCCTTCCTCTCTCTCCACTGTACCTCCCACACTGTCTTTTTCAAGTTAAGACCTGTTTTTCATTTAGTTCTGGTCTGCTAAGATTTGTTTAAATTTTTCTTTTATAGTGTTTGTTTATTTTTGAGACACAGAGTGTGAGCAGGGGAGGGGCAGAGAGGGAGGGAGACATAGAATCTGAAGCAGGCTTCAGGCTCTGAGCTGTCAGCATAGAGCCTGACGCGGGACTTTGAACTCACCAATATGCGAGATCATGACCTGAGCCTGTGTTGGACGCTTAACCAACTGAGCTACCAGGCATCCATCCCTAAGATTTGTTTAAAGTCATGAATCTTTATTGTAGAAAATACCTATTGAGAAAATCATCTATTTTTGTTTCTTTCACTAGTTGATATAATTAACTGCATTAAATAATGTAGTTTGTTATATGTTATATCAATAGTTATGATGTTAAGCCAGTCTTGTATTCTTTATATAAGCCCAGTTTACTATCTTTTTAATACACTGCTGGAGTTAGTTTGCTAATATTTTGTTTAGAATTTTTGCTTCTTTGTTCTTAAATGAAAATGTCCTATAGTTTTCTGTCTCATATAAGTCTTTTTTTCTTTTGAAAATTTTAGTTTTATTATTACAGACATTATACATGGATACATTCATCTTGTAAAACATTTAGACAATATAGAACAATGTCAAATAATGCATGAAAGTCTTTCTTCTCTACTTGCATTCTATTCCATCCATCTGATTTTGGTATTGTGATTATAGTAGTCTTCTAAAATGAATTGGGATGTGTTCCTTTTTTATTCTCTGGAATGGTTTTTAAGAGCTAGGGATTGTATTTTCCTTGAATGCATATAGGACCATGCAGAAAGTATGAATTTGGTCCCTAAAATTGCAAATTATTAAAGGAGAATTTTGCTTCTCCAGAGTTAAGCCTAGGACAGACAACATTGTTGTGCTGTCCTCTTTACAGGGCGGATTTATATTTAATTCACAGTTTGATTTTAGATTTTTTAAAATAATTTTTTTAATGTTTAATTAATTAATTATTATTTTTAATGTTTATTTATTTTTGAGACAGTGCAAGAGACAGAGTGCAAGCAGCGGAGGGGCAGACAGTGGGAGACACAGAATCTGAAGCAGACTCCAGGCTGTAAGCTCTCAGCCCAGAGCCTGATGTGGGGCTCGAACTCACAAACTGCGAGATCATGACCTGAGATGAATTCGGACGCTTAACCGACTGAGCCACTCAGTCACCCCAATGTTTATTTATTTTTGAGAGAGAGGGAGAGAGAGAGAGGAAGAGTGGGAGGGGAAGAGAGAGAGGGAGACACAGAATCTGAAGCAGGCTTTAGGCTCTGCACTGTTAGCACAAAGCCTGATGTGGGGCTCGAACCCATGAACCATGAGATCATGACCTGAGCCAAAGTCAGAGGCTTAACTGACTGAGCCACCCTGGTGCCCCTAGTTTTGTTTTGTTTTTTAAGTCTATTTGTTTTGGAGAGAGAGAAACCACAAGTGGGGGAGGGGCAGAGAGAGGGAGAGAGAGAATCCCAAGCAGGTTGTGTCCTATCAGCAGGGAGCCTGACAAAGCCTTGTCGTGGTGGTCGTGGGGCAACCGTGAGATCAAGACCTGAGCTGAAGTCGGATGCTTCACTGACCGAGCCACCCCACCCTGCCTTTCATTTTAGTTATAGCCCTCTCTGGCTTTTCATGAGCACTTTGGTTCTAACTTACCACCTTGCGTAGGCCTAAGGCTTCCATGGCTGTTAACGTCCGTGCTGCCGGTTATCCGAGGTGGTAGGTAGATGGCCTTAGAGCAATGGACAGCTTCAGCCTTTATTATATCTCTGGATTCATGTTCCTCTTCTTAGTTTAGCCTCTGAGGATTTTCCTTACTTTTTTGCAAGCTCAACCATAAATCCAAAATGATTAAAAACTATTTTGTATGCAACATTTCTGTTAAGAGTATTTTAACATGGTTTTTCTGCTGTAATCACTAAACACTTAGTTTTTGGTACACATTAGAGACAAACCATGGGAATCTAGGCATGGGAAACAATTCCTCAGGGATTTAATTGTGACCATTCTCAGTATTGCCTGAGATCTGGGTGTGTTTGATTTAACACTCAGCCTAAAACATGTTGAAAATGATCTGTCAGTAGAACAGACTAAAGTGATCAACGTGTACTAAAGAGAATTGAATATACATTTTTAAATTTCCTGGTATTGCCAATAATATCCTTTTGAGAGTATTTCATTTTAGTAAAAATGGTGCATGGTAATTTGCAAATGATTAAGGCATGTTGTAGAGAAATTGACTTTTCTTCTTCTTCATTGTGCTTTATCCAGTAACTTTTTTTTTTTTCCAGTTTGCCAAGCATTGGACAGAATCAAATGGTCTGGAATCTAAATCATTAACTCCAGTATTATGCAGAACATCTGCCAATAAATTAAAGAACAAAGAGAATGTATATACGCCTAAGTCTGCTGTAAAGAATGATGAGTGCTTTGTATTTCCTGAGCCAAAGACTCCAGTTAATAAGAACCAGCATAAGAGAGAAATACTCTCCACACCAAATCATTACACTACACCCTCAAAAGGTATTTGCTATATGTACTGATCAGTGGTAAAGTACCTTCAAATTCTATTCTTACCATCTAAGCACATAATAGGTCAGAAATGGCTAGCATTGCCCTCAGGAATTTATGCTTTTTTTGTCCTATATTATTTGCATTGGTTGAAATGAAAGCATATTAGTCAACTTCTATTGATATTTCTTCTCTTTTTCACATATGTAAAGTTGAAGTATAGCATCATAGAATATCAAAGCCGAAAGGCAAGTTAGAGCTCATTTCATCCACCTGTTTTTTTCACAGCTGAAGAACACAAGGCTCAGATGAGTGATTTGCCCAAGGTCATATATCCAGATTTAGACTTTGTTTTCTCCTTTGCCCCCACTTATGGTGACTAAAACTGAAGTCTCTGCTGAGCCCTGAGATCTCACTCATCTGGATCTCTAGTTCTGGTATCTGATCCTGCTCTTGCTCATATTTCAGAAGCACTCATAGTCATGTCCTTCTAGAGATCTAGATCTGCGTCCAGATATTACAACTTTCTCATTGTCCTTGGTTTCCTTATCAGCTCAGTCATCACCAATTATTTAAGTGGTTTCTTTTATGACACCTCAGTGTTTTCTTGCTGGCCTCATTTAGGCGCATTCTATTTTGTCAGTTCCTAGAACTGAACCCAGTTTTCTAGTGCTGGGTCTCATCAGGATAAGACTGTAAGCATCATGAGAGTAGAGATTCTGTCTGCCATTTTTGCAACATGGCATAGTATATGGTAGGGGTCGTCTTTATTGTCTGGTACTTAGTAGGTGCCCAGTGCCTGGTATATAGTGGGGCCATATCTGTTGAAAGAAAGAATGAATTAGAGAGAGCCTGAAGGAGTTTTATTTATTGTGATCTAGTCTATGTCACTTTTTAAAAAATTGTTATTTTTAGAGAGCGTGATCGTGAGTGGCGGAGAGGGGCAGAGGGAGAGGAAGAGAGAGAGAGAGAGAGAGAGAGAGAGAGAGAGAGAGAGAGAGAATGAATGAATCTTAAGCAGGCTCCACGTACAGCTTGGAGCCTGACACAGGGCTCGTTCCCACGACCCTGGGATCATGACCTGAGCCCAAATTGAGAGTCGGATGCTCAACTGACTGAGACACCTAGGTGCCCCCATGTCACTTTTTAAAATGACTCCTAAACCTTTTTGGGCTTTTTTTCTAGCAATTGTAACCTACTCTTGTTTTATGTTAAGAGTCTAATGAACCCAAACTCTAAGACCTTGCCATGTGAAGTGCTGCTAAATCATGTCCTGCCATTGTGCTTCTAATTTGCTAATGGGCCTGATAGCCAGTTCCAGAGCTCTACTTCTTGTAAAGATATTATGATCAACTTTGTCAGAATATTTACTGGAAGTTCTGTTATTCTGTTAATTGCATTCTCTCGTTCATCAGCTCAAACAACACTTTCCCCAGAATTGTGAAGCTAGCTAGTTTGGTGTGATAAGTATGTATAGCTGCCTGGGGTTGTTATGAGGGTTCAGTGAGGTAACGTTTGGATACTAAGGTCGGATGTTACTAGTAGTAGCTGCTATTGCATTTTTTTCCTAATGGGGTATTTCTCTTCTGTTACTTGTTAATATAGCTACAGTATCGTTTGTGAATCGGGGTTGGGTAGGGAGATAAGATGGACTTTAACTCATTGAGGGATTTTTTTTTTTTTTAATTTTAAATGTTTATTTATTTTTGAGAGAGACAGAGACAGACTGTGAGCGGATTAGGGGCAGAGAGAGAGGGAGACACAGAATCCGAAGCAGGCTCCAGGCTCCGAACTGTCAGCACAGAGCCCGATGCGGGGTTCAAACCCACGAGCTGTGAGATCATGACCTGAGCTGAAGTTGGAGGCTCAATAGACTGAGCCACCCAGGCGCCCCAGAGGGCTTTTTTTTTTTTTTTAAGCCTTTGATGCTTATAGTTCCTTCTATTATTGAGTATGTGTTTTTAACTTAAAAAAATTTTTTTTAATGTTTATCTTTGAGAGAGAGAGAGAGACAGAGTGTGAGCGGGGGAGGGACAGAGAGAGAGAGAGGGAGACACAGAATCTGAAGCAGGCTTCAGGCTCTGAGCTGTCAGCACAGAGCCCGACACGGGGCTTGAACCCACAAACCATGAGATTATGATCTGGGCTGAAGTTGGATGCTTAACCAACTTAGCCACCCAAGCGCCCTGTGTGTTTTAACTTTTTATGTAATTCTGAAAGTTTTGAAACATGGATAGTTTGGAATTTATAATCTTAATGTATCATCAGTTTGCATAGAAAACTTCCTCTCAGTTTGTGAGAAAGATTGTGTTGGTCTAAAGTTATTATTGGCTATTTTTCTTTAAACATAAGAGCCACCTACAGAAGCTACTGGCTAAAGCCCCGATTGATAGCTTCCATTAGTGCTGTGTACTTTACTTTCTTTCATCTGAGTCATTTTTCACATAAGCATTAATCACTTTTCTTAATCTGGTACAATACAGTCAGCAATACTTCATCAACGAGTAACTATGTATAATAGTAGATACTCCTTGTATACAAAGATGAAAATATTTTCAGAGATACTGTTTTCTTGTTCTCATGGAACCAGTGAAAATAGTCCTGATAGTCATAAACAAAACAAAACAAAATCTTTAATGTCATCTTAAAAACTTGATATCATATGCTTGTTATAAAGTGTTGTTCCTTTTAAAGGGTATGTAACTTTTAGATCATAAACAAAAAGTTAACTAAACAGTGGTAACCAGATTTGTTATTGTGAATTTGTCACAAATTATCTGGATACAAATACCCTACTAGAATGAAACACAAAATTCTAGAATAGAATTTATATTCTAGAATATAAAAATAACAAAAGCTCACACTGTTTAAAGCTTTTGTCAAGCCTTCATGGGGACTGTTCTCTTTGCCTAACAGGAGTTGAGTAGGGCAAAGAATTGAATGAATACCTCTCAATACTATTTTGAATTAAAAGCACAAATTGGATCCTTGTATAAATACAGATTGACTTTTGTTTGTAGAAAGGAGAATCAGTAGTCATAAAATCTGTATTTATATGATCTATTTAAATTTGTCATATAATATTTATAATAAAATTTTAATCATGGACTCGGTTTTGCAGTGAAGGAAAAGAAGAGCCACACATGCAAAGCCAGAATGATTTTGTTTTTATTATAAATCACATGGAAATAATTCTTTAAATAAGTAGAGCCTTAACACCACTGGCCAAGTGATTACAGTATTTCTGAGTCAATGAATAAGTGATGTATGCATTATTGACAGAAATTTTGAAACCATAATATGTCAGCTACATATGGTTTGTGTTTGTTGTTTTTCTAATAGCCAGAAACCAGTGCCTGAAAGAAACTCCAGTTAAAATGCCAATAAATTCAGCAGGAACAGAGAAGTTAATGACAGGTGTCATTAGCCCTGAGAGGCGGTAAGTGTTCTGTTTTTTAGATTCTTTGATCTCTAGTATATGTAGCCAGATTTTCTTTTTTCACGTATGATCAGCCTGATTAAGGTAACAAGCCATTGTGTAAATTATGTCGGAGACTGCAGAAATGTCTAGCTGAATGCGAATGGTCTATGGCCATTACTGTAGCTGTTGTTGCTGCCTTCCTCATGGGGAAGAAATCTGAAACTCTTCAGCAGTAGGACTGGCATCTTAACGTACAGCAGCTTGGGAAGACAGTGGCTCTGGCCCCATCCACATAGTCCCCTTTCTGAGGCCCATCTTTTCTGATGCTTCTCCTGGTAGAGTGTAGACATCCACTGATAGCAGTTCTTCATATAGTAAAGATACCAACTGGTGTGTCAAAGAAAACTCATCCCTCTTGTATGGACATGGATTTGGCAGCATTGGCGTCCCTTCATTGTCTTTATTTTTTAATTTTAAAAAATGTTTATATTATTTATTTAAGTAATCCCTGCGTCCTGTGTGGGGCTCGAACTCACGACCCTGAAATCAAGAGTTGCATGCTCCTCTGAGCGAGCCAGCCAGACGCCCCTCATCGTCTATAATAGCTATTTTTTTATTTTTATTTTTAAATGTTTTTAAAGTTTATTTTGAGAGAGAGAAAGATAGTATAGGCACATGAACAGGGTCAGGGGCAGGGAAGAGAGAGAGGGAGAGAGGATCCCAAGCAGGCTCCACACTGTCAGCACAGAGCATGACATGGGGCATGATCAGACACTTAACCAACTGAGTCACCAAGGCACCCCTATAATAGCTATGTTTTATTTATTAAAAAAATTTTTTTTAATGTTTATTTATTTTTGAGAGAGAGAGAGAGAGACTGAGTGTGAACAGGTGAGGGACAGAGAGAGAGAGGGAGACACAGAATCTGAAGCAGGCTCCAGGCTCTGAACTGTCAGTACAAAGCCCGACGTGGGGCTCAAACCCACAAACTGCAAGATCATGACCTGAGTGAAAGTCGGATGCTTAACCGACAGAGGCACCCAGGCACCCCAGTGTAATAGCTATTTTTTAAAGAAGGATCCATTTTGAGGGCAGTTGAGGAAATTAGACTGTGAACTAGATATTAGACAGTACTGTGGCATTATTATCAATTTTCTTGATGGTATTGTGGTTATGTAGAAAATGTCGTTATTTGTTGGGTATGTGTGCTGAAGTGTTTCAGAGTGAAGTCTCATAGTATCTTCAGATGGGTTACCTTTAGATGGTTCAGCAAAAATGTGCATATATTTAATGTATTCATTTATATATGTAGAGAAGGCAAATGTGGTGAGACATTAACAACTGTTGAATCTAAGAGGGTATATATATGGGGTTCATTGTACTCTTCACCCAACTTTTCTGTATATTTTTTTTTAAAAAGCTAGGGGAAAAATAGTTTTGCCAAGGGGCAGTTGGCTGAGGGGAGGGGTGATGGCTGTGTTCCAGTGGGAGATGGCTTTTGTGTTTCCTGAGTAGTGAGATGGACTGGCCTTGGCATTCGCCTTGGCATTCGCCTTGGCATACTTGAACGGCTTGTGACAGCCCCGACTGGCAGGAGGCCCAGTTTTACTCATGGATTTTTTTTCTTTTTAAGATGTCGCTCAGTGGAACTGGATCTCAACCAAGCACATGTAGAAGATACTCCAAAAAGAAAAGGAACCAAAGTGTTTGGGAGCCTTGAAAGGGGATTGGATAAGGTTATCACTGTGCTTACCAGGAGCAGAAGGAAGGGCTCTGCCAAAGATGGGCCAAGAAGACTAAAGGTAAGTGCACTGGAATTCTTTAGTATGGATTTCAGAAGCTGGCTGCTAACCAGACTATTTTTCTTTTCCAAGAGAAGTACTGAATGAATGAATGAATGAATGAATGAATGATTTTTTATTTTATGCGTTTTGATGCAGTGGGCTTTGAGAATGCAGAGGTAAATTATACAAACTTGCTCTTTCCAAGGAGCGAATAACTATAATCCAAATATTCAAGTGGAGAGATTAATCACAGAAGCAATATGGAGGCAGGGAAACATGGGGCATATGGAGGAACTGAGAGCTGCCTTAAGGATGGGGACTTGAGCTTAATTGTCATATCTCTGACATGTAGAAGAGTCTCTGACACATGGATATCTCTGTAGGCCCTCACAAAATATTTGAATGCATGGGAAGTGAATTTGAACTTTGAGTGTGGTGTATGTGAAGAAAATACTGAGCAGCACACTGGGAAGGTAGGCTGAGAGGTCCTCACAGGCCTAAGAGGTTTGGAACTTTGATAGTCCTGTCATGCTTCAAAGGCTTAATGTGTCAGTGGTATGGGCGATATGTTCAATGGGGAAAGGAAAGGGAAAAGAAGTGATTAGTAGATATAAAATACTTCTTACTCTCTTGGATTCTCTCTGAGCATTCCTTCAAACATCTAATGAATGACATTTTTGTTTGGGGGAAGTAAGAGGTACAGGTATAAATAAGACTCCACTTGGAAATGACATAGCCCATGTCATTGAGGATCTCATAGAGTGGCAGTGAAGACAGGCAGGGATATTACTCTGTGCTGTAATAAAAACATGTTCCAAGAGGAGGGAAGAGGAGATGGTAGTGCTCTGTGATTTGGGGACTGGGTCTCTTCAGGTTTTGCACTGAGACTCTCATTTGGGACAAATCTGGGCCTGTTTGGGGAAGGAAAATGATGAGCTGTTGGATAGAAGTGTGCTTCCGGGGAGAATATTCAGATATGTCCTGTTTTAAAGTGGAAGAAGATAGGACTTATCCATTAATATCTGTTGCCTGTTGAACTTGTATAATGTACTGAAAAGTTTTGCATATGGTTGTTTATTAGGTATATTTTGTTCTTTTGTTCTAAGATTTCTGTAGATGGAGACAGTTATGAAATATTTCAAACACTGACATTGGGATCAAGAACACCATAGTGCTGGGGCGCCAGGGTGCCTCGGTTGGTTAAGTGTCCAACTTCAGCTCAGGTCATAATCTCATGGTTCATGGGTTCAAGCCCCGTGTCGGGCTCTGTGCTGACAGCTCAGAGCTTGGAGCCTGCTTCAGATTCCATGTCTCCCTCTCTCTCTGCCCCTCCCCTGCTTGTGCTCTGTCTCTTTCTCAAACATGAATAAACGTTAAAAAAAAAAAAATTAAGAAAACCATAGTGCCATTTTCCTGAAAAACATTAGATAAAGAAAATTAAGGAAACATGTCCAATCATATACATTATTGAGAAGCTAAGCAGTTGTCAAATACTAGTGGATAATACCCTAAAAATGTTCACCTGTGTAAATTGGTTGGCCCCTGAATGCATTTTCCAGTAGGAGCTGCTAAGATGTTAGTTGATTTTCCAGGGATTCTCCACTACTTCCAGGATGTAGGAGAAAAACCACAGATTGGGAATGAGAAGACCTGAGTTCTAGCTTCAGCTTCGTACTTTGTAGCTTGGATAAGTCGTTTTATCCCTGCCTGCCTCAATTTCCTTATTTGTAAAAACTGGAGATAATTTCTACCCCAGCACCTTCATAGAGCCGGGATGCATAAATAAAGCTGCCTCTGTGAAATATACGCGAAATGCTCTATTATATAAGGTATTCCAGTTTTTTTAAAAATTTTTATTACTGAAGTATAGTTGACATACCATGTTACATCAGTTTCATGTGTACAACATAGTGACTTCATGATTGTGTACATTATGCAGTGCTCACCATGATGAGTGTGGTTATCATCTGGCACCATACTATGTTATTAAAATGTTTTTGACTGTATTCCCTATGCTGTACTTTTCAGAGAGAGAGCATATGCACAAGTGGGGAAATGGGGCAGAGAGAGAGAGAGAGAGAGAGAGAGAAAGAGAATCTTAAGTAGGCTTCATGCTTAGTGTGGAGTCTGATATGCGGCTCTATCCCACAACCCTGGGGTCATGCTTGAACCTAAATCAAGAGTCAGATGCTCAACTGACTGAGCCACCCAGGCATACCAAAGGTGTTCCAGTGTTGACTGAAATTATCATCCATGTTGAGCATTTTTAACCCTAATGTAGCAGAACCATAGTCCTCATTAACACACATCTAACATCAGAAACTTGATCTAACTTTGGATCTGTAACCCTTTTAAATGGTTTAAGTTTTTGCAGAACTGCAGGCCTCGCTTTAGGAAATTTGTTTCATTTTTTCTACCTACTTCTTTTTATTTTTTAATGTTTATTTATTCATTTTTGAGAGAGAGAAAGAGAGGCACAAGTGGGAGAGGAGCAGAGAGAGAGAGGGAAACACAGAATCTGAAGCAGGCTCTGAGCTGTCAGCACAGAGCCTGACACGGGGCTCAAACCCACAAACCGCGAGATCATGACCTGAGACAAAGTCAGACTCTTACCCGACTGAGCCACCCAGGCGCCCTTCTACCTATTTCTTACATTAAAAAATTATAAACTTAGAAAAGTTAGAAGGATGGTACAAAGAACACCTTAGTTTGTTAAGATGAAGATCATGTATAGTTAAGCCTCTTGTAGGCTTTTTTACAGATTGTTGAAAAAAATCTGAAATTTGAACAGATAAATTAGGATTAATTTTTTTAAATGTTTATTTATTTATTTTGAGAGAGAGAGAGAGAGAGAGAGAGAGAGAGAGAGCATGTGCACAAACGGGAGGGGCAGAGACAGAAGGAGAGAGAGAATCCCAAGCAAGCTCCATGCTGACAGTGCAGAGCCTGACATGGGGCTCGATCTCACAAACCATGAGATCATCACCTGAGCCGAAATCAAGAGTTGGATGGCACCCAGGCGCCCCAGATTAATTCTTTATTTTACACAAGGAATCGCTTAAATTGTATTTGGAAGTGTTCTGTATATTATCTTGACAAAGCCAATTTAGTTTGGTGAAACAGCCCTGGATGGGGACCCAGCAGACAGAGGGTCCTTGTCATAGCTGTGCCACTTGTTCCTTTTATAACTTGAAGCTGGGTCCCTAAACTCTGGTCATTGAACACTCACCTGCAGATGGGCATATCACCTGCACTGCTATTTATCTGGTATTTTCTTTATACTGACTCTTAAAAAAAAAAAAAAGATTTATAGAGGTATAATTGACCTAAATAAATGATCTGTACCTCTTAAAAATGTGTGATTAATATACTTTGGCATTATATAGACACCTGTGAAACTGTCAACACAATCAGGAAGACTAGCTTTTTAAAATCTTAAGTCTATTTATTTAAAATTTGTTTATTTATTTATTTTGAAAGTGAGCGAGTGAGTGCAAATGGAGGGGCAGAAAGAGAGGTGAACAGAGGACCTGAAGTGGGCTCTGTACTGACAGCAGAGAGCCCAATGTGTGGCTCAAACTCATGAACTGTTAGACTATGACCTAAGCTGAAGTTGGACTCAAATTTTTAATTTTTTTTTACATTTATTTTTGAGAGAGAGAGATTGAGAGAGAGAGAGAGAGAAACAGTGCGAGTAGGGGAGTGGCAGATAGAGAAGGAGACACACAATCTGAAATAAGCTCCAGGCTCCAAGCTGTCAGCACGGAGCCTGATGTGGGGCTTGAACCCATGAACTGTGAGATCATGACCTGAACTGAAGTCAGACTCTTAACTGACTGAGCTACCCAGGTGTCTGATCTTAAGTTTACTTTTAAAGCAACTATATGTTACTAGTTTTTGCTGATTATGTTTTTCTAAATCAGATTGGAACAAATATATAAATACTAAATAAAAATACAGTTGACCCTTGAATGACATGGGTTTGAACTGCATGGGTCACTTACATGTGTATTGTTTTAAACAGGTATATTGGGAAAATTTGGGGGGGACTTGCAACAATTTGGAAAAACTCAAAAACGGCGTGGCCTAGAAATATCAAAAAAATTAAGAAAAAGATATGTAGATGTTAGTCTATTTGATCATTTACCCTACCATAAGATATAAACAGATATAAAAAGTTAAAATTTATCATAACTTATGCACACAAACACATACTGTACATGGTGCCATTCACAGTTGAGAGAAATGTAAACAAACTTAAAGATGCAGTATTAAATCATAACTGCATAAAATCAACTGTAATATGCTTTACTACTGTAATAATTTCGTAGCTATTCTTCTGCTGCTCTTGCGGTGAGCTTGTGTTGTGAGTATCTGCTTAAAAACGCCGTGTGATGCTAATCGTCTCCATGTGAGCAATTGGTCCCTTCAGTGAATTGCATATCACAGTCAAAAATGATCTTTTGTGGTTCTTGCATATTTTTCACATTTAAATACGTTTAAAATGTATAAATCACGTGTAGCGCAATGCCGTACACCTTGAGTAACACCAGAGGACCTGTATGAAGTGCCAGTAGTGATGCTGGATGTGCTCCCGAGAAGCAGAGAGAAGTCATGACTTTACAAGAAAAAGTTGAATTGCTTGATATGTACCATAGATTGATGTCTGTGGCTGCGGTTGCCCACCATTTCCAGATAAATGAATCCAGTGTAAGGACCATTGTTTAAAAAAAAGAAAAGGGAAGCTCATGAAGTCATTGTGGCAGCTATGCCAACAGGCACAAAAACCTTGCATTTTTTGCAAAATACTTTTTTTTAATCTCGTATTGAAAATGCAGCTTTAACGTGGGTGTAGGATTGCTGTAAGAAGGGCATACCTCTAAGCTTTATATGATTTGAGAAAAGATGAAGTCATGTTATGACTACTTAAAACAAAAAGAAGGTGAGGTATCTAAAGCTGGAGAATTTAATGCCAGCAAAGCATGGTTTGATGATTTTAGAAAGAGATTTGGTTTAAAAAATGTTAAGATAAGGGGCACCTGGGTGGCTCAGTCGGTTGAGTGTCGGCTTGGGTCATGATCTCGCAGTTGACTAGTTCGAGCCCCGCATTAGGCTCTGTGCTGACAGCTCAGAGCCTGGAGCCTGCTTCGGATTCTGTGTCTCCCTCTCTGCCTCTCCCCCGCTCATGCTCTGTCTCTCTCTGTCTCAAAAATAAAGATAAACATTAAAAAAAAAAAAAAAAGTTAAGATAACAAGAGAAGCAACTTCTGCTGACCAAGAGGCAGTAGATACTGGTTCCCAGATGCCATTAAGAAAATCATTGAGGAAAAAGAATATCTTCCTGAATAGCAGACAAAATTACCCTATTCCGGAAAAAAAAAATGCCACAAAAGACATTGACTAGTAAGGAAGAAAAAGAAGCACTAGCCTTTAAGGCAGGAAGGGATAGGCTAGCTCTACTATTCTATGCAAATGCAGTTGGGTTTATGATCAGCACTGCCCTTGTCTTATAAAGCTGCTAACCCCTGAGTCTTGAAGGGAAAATATGACCATCAACTGCCAATCTTTTGGTTGTACAAGAAGATATAGACAATAAGAACTCTCTTTCTGGATAGATTTCATCAATGAAGTCAAAAAGTACCTTGCCAGTAAGGGACTGCCTTAATTTTTTTATTTTATTTTATTTATTTTTAGAGAGAGAGCAGGGGAGAGGGGCAGAAGGAGAGAGAGAGAGGGAGAGAGGGAGGAAGGAAGGATCGATCTTAAGTAGGCTCCATGCTCTGTGCAGAGCTGAACGTGAGGCTCCATCTCACCACCGTGAGATGATGACCTGAGCCGAAATCAAGAATCCAAATCAGATGCTTAACCGACCGAATCACTTAGGCGCCCCAAGGACTGCCTTTTAAAGTTCTTTTGAACAAACTGAGGGTTGATGGCGGGTGGGAGGGAGGGGAGGGTGAGTGATGGGTATTGAAGAGGGCACCTTTTGGGATGAGCACTGGGTGTTGTATGGAAACCAATTTGACAATAAATTTCATATATTGAAAAAAATAAAAAAAAACCCCAAAAACCCCAAAAACAAACAAAAAAATAAAGTTCTTTTGATATTGGACAATGCCGCTGACCACCCAGAATCCTATGAGATCAACACTGAAGGTGTCGAAGTGGTGTGCTTGTCCCCAGACATGGCATCTCTAATTCCTCGTCTAGAAGAGGGGGTCATAAGGACCTTTAAGGCTCATTACACACAGTACTATGGAAAGGGTTGTCAGCATTATGGAAGAGAATGTCATGAAGGTCTAGAAGGATTACATCATTGAAGATGCCATTGTTGTAACAGAAAAATCATGAAAGCCTAAGCCTAAAACAAATTTCTGCTGGAGAAAACTGTCCACATGTTGTGCATAACTTCACAGGGTTTACGGCAGAGCCAAACAGAGAGATTATGAAAGAGTTTGTGGATATGGCAAAAAAGGGTGTTTGTGGGGCTTCAAGATATGGGGAGAAAGTCAAGAGCTGATAGACACCACGCCAGAAGAATTAACAGAAGATAAGTTGATGGAGAGAAGTGATCTGAACCAGTGACATGATGAGGAAGAACGTGTAGAACAAGCAGTGCTAGAAACCAAATTGACATTAGACAAACTGGCAAAAGGGTTTTGATAATTCAGGACTACTTTTTACTTCTTTTCTGACATGGAGCCTTTTATGATATGGGCACTGAAACTGAAGCAAATGATAGGAGGAGGATTGGTACTGGACAGAAACATTTTTTAGAAAAATGAAAAAGCATAAAGTCAGACAGAAATTACAACGTATTTCCAGGAAGTTCCACCAAGTGTGCCTGCCCCTTCTCATCCCCTTCTGCCTCTTCCACCTCTGCCACCCTGAGACAGCAAGAACAACCTCTCCTCCTCAGCCGACTCAGCATGAAAAAGAGGAGGATGAAGGACTTTATGATGATCCACTTCTACCTGATGAGCAGTAAATAATCACCATGACATACACTTAATAAACTTACCTGTGGTGTATGTGTGTGTGTTATGTGAACGTGTAGTAACTGTATGACAAGAGCCATAGGAGACGTTTTTGTGCCATCATCATCATTACCTGAGTATTCCTCATGTAGAACCTTGTGTGCAAGACTCATATGGAAGTGGATAGCCTATCTTTACTTAGACACAAGGTGAGTGGTATTTAATATAAAATTAATAATGTGTTAGTTTTCTTACTGTTTCGTGACTTTGTTTTCAAAGAATAACATTACTGTACAGTATGCTTCTCTTGTCTTTGGAGAAACTGCTTATCAGCCTACCATCACCAGTAGGTGTTTTTAAAAATATATATAACAGTGTTTCTAATACTGTATTATGAATGTGACTGTATTACTGTATCCCATAGAATATTATAACCATTTATTCATTAGTGTGTAGGCTAAGCTACTGTGAAGCAATCATATTGATTACACCAGGCTACCATGAAGCAGTCATACTGCTGGTTTTTCGTTATCAATGCATGAGTAAATAAATAAATACACCTGTAAATAAATATGAATTTCTTTTCCATATTATCTTTTCATTTTTGATATCTAGTGTTAGTAATACATGTAACATCCGTCATGTTTTGTATCATATAAGACAGTATTTTTGTAGGTACTAATAGAAGATAGAGGATTCATCTTGTAAACAGTGTAAACTTACAGTATTGATAAATATGGTACAGTACTGTAAATATATGTTCCCTTCCCTTTTAAAAAAAAATTTTTTTTAACGTTTATTTATTTTGAGAGACAGAGAAATAGAGCACGAGTGGGGGAGGGGCAGAGAGAGAAGGAGACACAGAATCTGAAGCAGGCTCCAGGCTCTGAGCTGTCAGCACAGAGCCCGATATGGGGCTTGAACTCACGAACCATGAGATCAGAACCTGAGCTAAAGTCGGACGCATAACCGACCTAGCCACCCAGCCTCCCGCTTTCCTTTTTATTTTTTTAACATTTTCTTTTCTCTAGCTTATTATATTGTACAAACTTAGAATATAATACACATAACATACAGAATATGTGTTAACTGATTGTTATGGTATCTGTAAGGCTTTCGGTCAACAGGCTATTAAGTTTTGTGGGAGTCGAAAGTTATATGTGGATTTTTAACTGCATGAAGGGTCAGTACTCCTAGCCCTTGCGTTTTTCAAGGGTCAGGTATATATTCAAACCACATTTCCTGGGCCATTTGTTTCATCTCTCACAGTTTACATCTTAGGACAATTAATGTTTCTGGCATAGCATAAGAAGGGAGAAACAAGTAAAGCTCAAACAGATAGATGTTAATTAATATTTATGTATTTCATTAAAAAAAATGGGTGGGAGAAGAGGATGAAAAGTTAAAAAGGATGATATGGATGTACTTGCTAGTGAAAGTTAATTTCTCCAAGCTTTCCAGTGCCATCTTATTCCAGCTTACCAAGAATTGGTTGTAAATTCAGTATTTTTCTGGAAATGCTTCCATTTGAACTGGTGCTATAATGATTTTGGGATCTCTGAGTTAGGTAGGATGGTGTCTGTGTTGATGTAAAGATTTACTTCATAGCCCTTCTTTTTCTTTTTTAAGCTTCACTATAATGTGACTACAACCAAACTAGTGAATCCAGATCAACTCTTGAATGAAATAATGTCTGTTCTTCCAAAGAAGCATGTTGACTTTGTACAAAAGGGGTAAGAAGCACACTTAGAGGCTGTTGCATTTATTTATTTTTTTAAACATTTTTTTAACATTTATTCAATTTTTGAGACAGAGAGAGACAGAGCATGAATGGGGGAAGGTCAGAGAGAGAGGGAGACACAGAATCTGAAACAGGCTCCAGGCTCTGAGCTGTCAGCACAGAGCCCGACGCGGGGCTTGAACTCACGGACCGCGAGATCATGACCTAAGCCGAAGTCGGACGCCTAACCGACTGAGCCACCCTGGCACCCCAAGGCTGTTGCATTTATTACTTGATATCTTTTGAGCTTTGAGAAGACATGTATTGATTCTTCTCTTTTTAAAAAAAATTTTTTTCCCACCTCATTTTCATCAAAAAAGCTCTTATGGCAGTGTCATTGTTCATAATTTAGCTTCTTTGGTTTTGTATGAGCTAGTGCCATATTGTCACCACTTTCAAAATTAGACTTTTCAAAATAGGAAAAATCTGAACTCCTTCCAGTTTTTTTTTTCCAGTCGAGACACCTCAGACCAATCAGGGGTTTATAGAATCCTTTCGTTTATGACTTGCTGTTGGACAGGACTGGGTTTTCACCATTTTAGGAAATTATTTCACCTTAACTCTCCCACCGTTCAGTGAGCTGCCGGCAAAGCCTCTGTGGCTGTGATCTCATGGTCTGAATGGCCAGACCTCTTCTCGTTACCTAAGATGTTCATATTTCTAAGTATTTCCAGTGATGTCTTTCAAATTTCATTATTGAGGCAGATAAAAAGAGCCACTAATTGATATAAAAAACATTTAACTAGATTTCAACGTTCAATAAAAAACATTTAACTAGATGTTCAATTTAGAGGAAGATTTTAAGAAACAATCTTTTGCAAAAGTAATTTTACTTTTCATTATCTGTACATGTTGGTAAGCATTCCTTACCTGGACCCTGGCTTTCTTCTTTAGGCATCATCAGAACACATATAACTCGCTCTGACCCGTTCTTCACGCTTGCAGTTTAGCGGTGGGTCCAGAACCTCTAGCCAAATCTATATTAGAAAGCCTTCAGTAATTCCTTCAGCATGTGATCTTTCTATCAGACTGCCAACTAGCTGTTAACCAATAATTTATCCATCTAACTTACTCATCAACAGCAAAGTGTCTGCCTTGATCCCTTTTTTTCCCTTTTTATCTCTTCTGTTTAACTTCTTTGTGACAAAGAAGAACATCAAAAGCTAAGTTTTTCAGGGATGTGATGTTACTAATCTCAGGTATATTCTATTATTATCTTTTTTCATTCATGAAGAATTGGCTTTTCTCTCCATATGACTGAATTGCCCTATGCTTCATCTTCCCGTCAGGAACCTTAACTACAGAATACTTCTTTTGGCATGTCTGATGATGACTGCTCATTTTTAAGAGATGAAGACCCCAAACACATAACTAAGTAAGAGAAAGAATGATATTTTGTAAAACCTCAAATACATAACAGATACAAGTAATTTCTCCACGCTTCTGTGGAACAGTATCTAATCACGTGCCCCACATATTTAGGGAACTGATATTTAAAATTGATCCTGTTGTCTATTATTTAGTAAGACAAATAAAATGAAAATATTTTGCAAACTAATTAAAAAGTTGATTTACATGAATTCAATTTATGTAACTTTGCAGGAACATACCTGATTCTTAAGTCTTAAGATGTCTTTAAGACTTCATTTGGCCTGGGCTTTTCCATTTTCAGAATTGTTATATGGCAGTTCTAATTTTATTTATACACACACACACACACACACACACACACACACACACACACACACCATGTGTTTCAACCATGTAAATGGACCATCTCCATGGGCTTTCTGTTATAACTCTGCCATAAAGTGTAATGATCATAACCTCTTATTACTATTAGAAAAACCTCAGAAACACACACCCTTCTGACAGGTTGGTGGCTTCAGCTTTATTTATATGAAAGAATTTTCTGATGAGGTGCACACAAAAAAATATTCTTAATCTTCCCCGTGCTTTCCTTTGTTGTGAACATTGTGGAAATGGCCTACTGTTCATGGATTACACTGTTGAAAGAGTTGCATAAGGAAGACCAGAAGATTTCTTGAGCATAAATGGCATTGGTAGCTATGAAAAGAAGGCTTTTCTTTGGACAAGAGAAAGTTCTGGTAAAGCCTTTCATCTTTATTCTTTCTTAAGATCTTAGTTCAGCTTTTGCAAAAACACTAGTCATGCTCCATGATTAAGGTATAGCTAAGTCATTTGGAAACTGTAAGCAGTAAGATATTGCTTAATGAAATAATGGTTTGTTTTCTCCACTGGCCTCCTATGGGCTTAGAGATTTCTTATACAGAATATTCATGGTTCTGCTACTAACTGGCTTCTTATCTTGTTTTCATAGGTATACACTGAAGTGTCAAACACAGTCAGACTTTGGTAAAGTGACAATGCAGTTTGAACTAGAAGTGTGCCAGCTTCAGAAACCCGACGTGGTGGGTATCAAGAGGCAGCGGCTTAAGGGTGATGCCTGGGTTTACAAGAGATTAGTGGAAGACATCCTGTCTAGCTGCAAGGTATAACTGTTGGCTGGTTTACCCCTGCTGGATGAATGAATATGGGTGTGATACAGCCTGTGTGTAGAATGGTATGATTGGTTTGATTTTTAAAGTCCACTGGAACTCTAGACTTGTTTCTAAAGAGCTGTCTTAAAGACAAATATCTTTTTGTTTTTAAACAAAAGATATTTTGCAGATGAGTCTAAGGCAAGCCCATCTGTCATTATCTATTACTGTCTTTTTTAATCATGTGGTTTTGTATATTAATAACTGTTGACTTTCCTAGATTCACTTCCATATGTGAAATTAAGCTCTCAACTATGTCTCCTTTTAATGTGTAATTTCTTTCTGAATAAAATCATTTGTGAATATGGCAGGCTTCTCCTTTTCTTTGTATTTGGTTTTGATACAAATAAAACCTCAAATGGCTTCCTGACAATTAAGTAGAGACTATTTGGAGATGTTTTATCTGTTATCAAATATGCCTTGGGCAGAAAAAACAGATAAGAATTCATTTGCATAATTTTTTCCTGTCTCTGATTTAAGTAGGATTTATTGAGATCGTTAACTAAGTCACAGCTGTGGTTACCAGAGTTAAAAAACACATTTAATATGTTGAATAAAAGAGTATTGACTTCAGTAAGTGTGTTCGGTCAACAATGATAAGTATCTGAACTGTGAGCCCCCATGAAATGTTACTTTATGGTAATTTTCCTTAAGTCTCAATGTTGGCCCCAAATTTGTATTTTTATTTCATTTTATTGGTCTCTAAAGGCTAGCACTCAAGTTGTATTTGTATGGATTTTACCAATTAAACTAGTTGGAGAAAAAATAGCTGACTACTTCTAGTCCGTAGTGAGGGAGTATTCTGTCACTCATTTATTCAGTAAACATTTACTAAATGGTTTAGGTCCTGGGGCTGAAGATAATACTGTCTAGTAAACTCAAGGAGTTCAGAATCTATTAAGGGGAGATGCTTAAACTAGTATTTATAGCATAGAGGGGATGACCAACTTTGTCTGGAGGACTAAGGATGATTTTTTGGAGGAAACAGTATTTGTCTTGAAGGATATATAGACGTTCATCAGAAAGAGAAGAGGGAATATGACATTCTTGACAACAAGAAGTGTATGTGCAAAGGCATGGAAATCTAAAATGGTCATGCCGTGTTGAGGGCGGAGGCAGAAGGTGGTGCAAGGGGGAAATAGTAGGAGACGAGGGTTAAACACTAAGTTGGAAGTAAGTGACAAAAGAATTTGAAGGAACCTCAATGCTCCAATAAACTGTTTTGGCAAAGGGAAGCCGTTCAAGGGTTTTACATTTTTTATAATAGCTCTATTGAAATATAATTCACATATTGTAATATTCACCTCTTTAAAGTGTACAATTCAGTGGGTTTAGTTATAATCACATTTGTGCAGCCATCCCCATAATCTAATTTTAGAACATTTTCATCATGTCAAAGAGAAACCCTGTATCCAGTAGTGGTCACTCCCAGTTCCCCCACCTTACAGCTCCTGGCACCCACTAATCTACTTTCTGTCTCTGGATTTGAGTGTTCTGGACATTTCATATGAATGGACTCATACAATATGTGCCTGTTGCGTCTGGCTTCTTTCTCAAGATTCATTATTTTCTATCATGTGTCACTACTTCATTCCATTTTACAGCTTAATATCCCATTGTATGGATATATCACGTTTTGTTTATCCATTTATCAATGGGTAGACATTTGGTTTGTTTATACTTCTTGGCTATTGTGAATAATGTTGCTGTGAACATTTGTGTACAGATTTTTGTGTGGTCATATGTTTCCAGTTCTCTTGTGTGTATGTATACCTAGGAGTGGAATTGCTGAGTCATTCAACATTTTGAGGAACTGACAAACTGCTTACCATTTTATGATCCCACCAGTGATCTATGAGGGTTCTAATTTTTCTCCGTTCTCTATAACATTTGTTATTGTCTGCCCATTTTATTTTAGCTCTGTGAAGTGGTATCTCATTATGGTTTTGATTTGCTTTTCCCTAGTGACTAATGATGTTGAGCATCTTTTCATGTGCTTATTGGTCGTACATCTTTTTGGAGAAATATCTGTTCAGATCCTTTGGCCATTTTTAATTGGGTTGTTTATCTTTTTATTATTGAGTTGCAAGAAGTCTATAGCTCCAGCTGTAAGTCCCTTATCAAATATATGATTTGCAAATTTTTTCTCTCATTCTTGTAGGTAGTTTTTTTACTTTCTTGATGGTATCTTTTGAAAAACAAAAGTTTAAAATTTTCTAAAGTCCATCTATTTTTATTTTTATAAAACATAAGAGAAGAATCACTCTTCTGTCCCAATGGCAGATGGCATGGTCTGGAATAGTGTTTTTCAAAAACTTTTCGCCATGAACCACAGTAAGAAGTCTGTTTTACTTTGGGATGCATTACACATAAATATATTTATAAAACACTGCTTAGCCTTACTATAAGCGTGATACTATTTTCTATTGTTTTTTCCTTTGTAAACATCTATCTTACAATTGCAGTCCTTACATTGGAGTTTCTTAGTATATTTACTTTAAAAATTAAAATTAGGGGCGCCTGGGTGGCGCAGTCGGTTAAGCGTCTGACTTCAGCCAGGTCACGATCTCGCGGTCCGTGAGTTCGAGCCCCGCGTCAGGCTCCGGGCTGATGGCTCGGAGCCTGGAGCCTGTTTCCGATTCTGTGTCTCCCTCTCTCTCTGCCCCTCCCCCGTTCATGCTCTGTCTCTCTCTGTCCCAAAAATAAATAAAAAATGTTGAAAAAAAAAATTTTTAAAAATTAAAATTAAAAACAATTTTTTTTTGGTATTAATTCAGCCTAGAAATGCTGTTATTGGCTCCATCAGACTGGATCAAGTAAAAATAGATACCCTGACTGCTATTTAGCCTAAATCTTCCTTTTCTTTAAGGAAAAGAAATGTTAATGTTTGCCATATCATCTAAAATCTATCACTTAGCTCAAATATTATAGAACCACTTGGAAAATTAAAGGAGTATAGTTGTGAGTTGAGGAAATGAGGCTGCTTTTGTTCGTTTAGATCGTTGGTGCTAAGCTAAATGTGCATAGTTTTAGGTTGGCTTCACTTTCCGTTGTCCAGCCACACCTGGACTTCTTTGGAGAGTGTGTGTGCATTTTATGTCCAGAGGAAGGCAGTGTGAAGTGGGGAGGGAGCCTCTGAGGAACGGTTGAAGGAACTGGGAGTTTGGGGAACAACTTAGGGCACCAACCTCCGAATACCTGAATGTCTGTCATGAAGGGAGAACACGAGGCTTGTTTGGGTGACAGTGGCAGACAAAGTCCAGTGAGAAGTTGGAGGTAGAGGTTATATCTTACTCATCTTTGTGGTCTCCGTATTTACTCAGTATATACTTATGAAGTTGAACCATATTGAAGTTAAGCTTACAGTAAAAGGGTTTTCAGAAAAAGTCCAAGCTTCCTGACAAGAGAAAGGGTGCTAGGAATTTGGTGGTTTCCCTGTCATTGGAGGTGTTCAGACATGTTGGACAGCCATTCATAGGACAGGTCATAAAAGGGATTTAAGTATTGAACTGAACCAGTAGTCCTGAACCTCCTATCTGAACCTCTGTCTGTGATCCAGATGACAGTGTGGAAGATAATGAATCACTTGTTTGCATACTGGGAATAGAGTGACCGAGAAACTTTGGCAGCAGCACTGTAGGTAATATTGAATATTTTACAAATTGGGAATGATAGAATGGTGAATGAGTCGTATGAGCAATAAAGGATTGTGTTTGTTGGCTGTGATAGGGAAAAAGAGAGTAATGATCATAGTACCTAGTATTGAACACCCACTATGTGCCAGCCACTGCACTGGATGATTTATGTCAGGCATTAGTAGACTATGGCCTATGGGCCACCTCTATAGCCTCTTTTGATAGTTCTATTGAAACTCATCTTATCTATGACTGTTTCTGTGCTACAGTGGCAGAGTTGAGTAAATGTGACAGACTGTATGTCCTGCAAAGAATATTTACAATTATAAAGTGTTTACAGAAAAAGTTTGCTGACCCTTGATTTAGATAAATGTTTTAAAATCTAAACATATGAACTCATTTAGTCTTTACACTAACTCTGCATGGTTGGGGGTATCCCTTTTTACAGAGGAGAAAGCTGAGTCTCAGGCAAAGTAATAACTCTCTCAAGGTCGTAAAACCTGTAAGTGTATTGGATTTGAATCAGGCATGACAGGCTCCAAAGTCCATGCTCTTTCCTATACTAGAAACAGACGTAATACCTCTCTCCTGAACTTGTATCATATAGGAAAGCATTATTATATATGATACTTATCAAAAGATTGCTTCTTTCTATAGCAGCAATCTTACACAAACCGGTTAAGATGTAGGAAAACTTGGCTAATTCAGACCTTATTACAGTGTAATTTACTACAGCTGAGTGTGTTATGTGATTCTTCTTGGTGAAGGTAATTAGTAAGAATATAGTCTACTAAGGAAATAAGAACTGAAAGACTTTCAGCTTCTTGGTTCCACAGTGATTTTATGCATTTTTTAAAGAGCTTGTTTTTGATTATTGTGTAATATGGGCCTGTAGAATTATATATTTTAAAGCCTTTCTGTAGGTTCTGGGTTAGGATCCGTTTCCTTACATTTTCTAATTTCTGGAGGCTGCCCACATTTCTCAGTTCATGGCCATCTTCCTCCATCTTCACACGAAGGCAAGTTGGGTCCTTTTTGCATCACATCACTCCCTCCACAGTCACGTTTCCCTCTGACTCAGAACTCTTCTCTCCCTCTTCCACTTTTAAAGACCGTAATGATTACATTGGGCCCACTCATGTAATGCAGGAGTATTTCCCTGTCTTAAGGTTAGCTGTTGGCAACCTTAATTCTGTTTGCAATCTTAATTCTCTTTTGACATGGAACATCATATTCCTAGATCCCAGGAATTAGGATGCAATGTCTATGGTGCAGGGGCATTCTGCCCGTCACAATTGTCAACTGATTTTTGACAAAGACACCAGGACAACTCCGTGGGGTAAAAGAACAGTCTTTTCAACAAATGGTGTTCAGGGGCACCTGGCTGGCTCAATTGGTAGAACATGCAACTTTTGAACTTAAGGTTGTGACTTCATGGTGTGGAGATTAGTTAAAAAATAAAATCTTAAAAAAAAAAAAAATGGTGTTCCGGTAATTGGATATCCACATGCAAAAAATGAAGTTGGACCCCTCACACCATATTGAAAAAATTAACTTAAAATGGATCAGAACCTAAATGTAAAGGCTAAAATGATAAAAATTCTTAGAAAAAAAATGTGGGAGTAAAAGAAACCTTTGATTAGGCAATGGTTATATAATAAGATATGAAAAGCAGAAGCAACAAGTGGAAAAATAGATACATTGGACTTCACCAAAATGAAAAACTTTTGTGCTTCAGAGGACACCATCAAAAAAAAAAATGAAAAGAGAACCTACAGAATGGGAGAAAATATTTGCTAAATACATCTGATAAATGACTTGTATCCAAAATATAAAAGAATTCTTGTACACCTGGGTGGCTCAGTCGGTTAAGAGTCCAACCCTTGTTTCAGCCCTGGTCATGATCTTACAGTTTGTGAGTTCAAGCCTTGCAGAGGGCTCTCTCTCTGTGCCCCTCCCACACGCCCCTCCTCTCAAAATAAATAAATAAACCTTAAAAAAAAAAAAAAGAATCTGAAAACTGTACGAAAACAGCACAATTTTAAAAATGGGCAAAAGATCTGAACAATACTTCACCAAAGTAGATACATGGATGGAAATAAATGTATGACAAGATGCTCAACATCATTTGTCTTTAGAGAATTTCAAGTTAAAATAAGATGCCACTACACACCTATTACAATGGCTAAAATCCAAGAAGTGGACAATACCAAATGCCACAAAGGATGTGGAGCAACAGGAACTCTCATTCATTGCTGCTGGAGTGCAAGATAACACATCCACTTTGGAAGACAGTTTGACAGTGTCTTATAAAGCTAAACATAACCTCACTATGTAATTCAGTAATTGTGCTCCTAGGTCTTTGCCCAATGGATTTGAAAACCTAGGTCCACAAAAACTTGTGTGTGAATGTATATTCATAATTGTCAAAAATTGGAAGCCACAAAAATATTCTTCAGTATGTGAGTGGATAAACAGACTTTGGTACATCCATATAATTGAATATTTTTCAACAATAGAAAGAAATGAGGTATCAAGCCACAAAAGGACCTGAAGGAATATTAAATGCATATTACTAAGCGAAAAAAAGCCAATCTGAAGAGGCTACCCATTGTACGATTATAATTATACGGCATTCTGGAAGGGGTAAAACTATAGAGACATTAAAAAAAATCAGTGGTTGCCAGGGGATGGGAAGTAGTTTTGAATCAGTGAAGCATGGGAATTTTTAGGGTGGTAAAACTATTCTGTATGATACTGTAATGGTGGATAAGTACTATTACACATTTGTGAAATCCTATCAAACTTTATAGCACAAAGAGGAAACTCTAGTTTGTCTGAATCTGTTCAGGCTGCTATAGCAAAGTACCATAGACTGGATGGCTTAAACAGCACCTATTTAAGGGGCTCCTGGGTGGCTCAGTCTGTTAAGCGTCCTACTTTGGCTCAGGTCATGATTTCATGGCTCGGGAGTTCAAGCCCTAAATTGGGCTCTGTGCTGACAGCTCAGAACCTGGAGCCTGCTTCATGTTCTATGTCTCCCTCTCTCTCTGCCCCTCCCCTGCTCATGCTGTCTCTCTCTGTCTCTCAAAAATAAACAAACATTAAACAGCACTTATTTTTCACAGTTCTGGAGGCTGAGAAATCCCCCAAGATCAAGGTGCTGGCAGATGCCTGCTGCCTGGTTCAGGCAGCTGTCTTCTCCCTGTGACCCTACATGGTGGAAGAAATGAGGAAGCTCTCTGAGGTCTCTTTTGTAAAGGCACGAATCCCATTCATGACGGCTCCATCCTCATGACCTAATCACCTCCCAAAGCCCTACCTCTGGACACCATCACATTGGAGATCAAGTTTTCAACGTATGAATTGAGGATGGAGGGCAGACACAAACATTCAGTCTGTAGTATTACTGTATGTGAATTACATCATTTGAGAAGCTGGGCTATCTCAGGAAGGAATGTATACTGTGACAAGAGAAACTATTAAAAAATGTATGAAATAGGGGCGCCTGGGTGGCGCAGTCGGTTAAGCGTCCGACTTCAGCCAGGTCACGATCTCGCGTTCCGTGAGTTCGAGCCCCGCGTCAGGCTCTGGGCTGATGGCTCGGAGCCTGGAGCCTGTTTCTGATTCTGTGTCTCCCTCTCTCTCTGCCCCTCCCCCGTTCATGCTCTGTCTCTCTCTGTCCCAAAAATAAAAAAAATAAAAAACGTTGAAAAAAAAAATTAAAAAAAAAAAATGTATGAAATAGCCTCACTGAAGGGGGTGGGGGGAAAGGTACAGGTCCGAGTAACTTTGGAAATGAGGAGAGTGTGTAAGAATCAAGACAAAAGGAGTCACACATAAACATTGATGACAAAATGGTTTCCCATGAGAAGACAGGTTAACAGTTCTGATACTTGTATACTGGAATTGAAGTAGATGGGTGGTAAATGGTAGAAGCTAGATTTCTCACTGTTGGCGTGGGAATTTACAGATAAGCAAAGGAAGGGGGCTAGAATGATCGATGCCCATGTGGTGATGGATTAGGGAAGGAGACATTAGTAAGAACTCATTTACCTTAATATAGATACAGATGGTTGCATATAGAAATAGTTATAGATATGTATATATTTACAACTTAGTGTTTCTTTGTTCTGTTAGCTGAGAAGCTCTGAAAGGCACTCTGGTAGCAACAAGCAGACCTACTGCCCAGATCTTGGTTTTTCATACCATTCTCCAATAAAAGGTACTAGGACTCCTTGGAGAAATGGCTGACCCTAGGACTGAGGCAGGAAATATGCAAGATGGGTCTGAAACAGTGCCAGAAAGTAAGGAAATGCTGATAACGGCAACACTCACCTTGATGGGAATGTGTCAGTAAGTGGAGAGAACTTGGAGCTGTTGGCAGATTTTTAAAAATGTAAGATTTTTGAAATGACAGTTATTGTGAAAGCTCTGTTACGTCTGAGCAGAGAGATCTTGGGCAGTTGCTTGGCTTCAGGAAGCTTTAGGTTTTCAGCTGTTAAAGGGGAAAAAAAACTGACTCATAATACAGGATCTGTTCAAAGTAAGCCCAGAAGATGAGTTTCACAGCATCCTAACTGCACTCTATGTGGAGTGGTCTTGTTAAAACATAAATCTGTTATGTATGCCCATTCCCAGTCCTTCCACTACTGATCTTAATGCCTTCCAAATGATTAGCCCGTTGACTCAAGGCCATTTGTTGAATATGCATTCATTCTTGACTCACTTTTAACTTCATTTAGTTCAGTTATTCAGTTGACATTTATTGAAATTGAACTCCACAGTTGGTGCTAGGTGAGACATGGGAAAGAATACATGTATTGTACTGCCATCAGGGTGCTTAGGGTGTCCATGAGGAACCTGTTGGATAGCGCCAAGATGCATTGAAGTTCTCACATGCGGTTTCGGCATCTCCTTTCCACGGGATCCTCTAAGCCAACTTCCCAAGAGCCACCTGTTTCTCATAGCATATGCGAAGGGTCTAGAGTATGACCTCTTGTTCCTACTTTAAGCATTTTGAAGACTTCTCTAAGACCAGCTCTGGCGTTTTGTATCACTGTGAGACTGTGCGCTTTAGCAGGAAGAACACTAGATTCTGGAACTCAGGTACATGGACTTCAGAGCTGATTCTGCTTATGACCTTAGGTAGGTTTCTAGCCATCTCTAGGTTTGTTTTCATAACCATGATACACACATGCAAACACATACAAACCTCTTAGGGTCTCTCCTAGCTGGTGCCACAAATGACATTGATGTTTGATGTGTAATTAGGAGTGACGATTTAAAGTTTCAGCTACGATAAGTAGCTCCAACAGAGCAGCTACAAACACCTCACCATGTGACATAAGTGTATACTAAAAATACAACAGTCCTTACAAAGGACACTCTGGCTTAGACAACACTCATCCTCTATATTTAGGTGTTTATTCTGCTGATCTGTTTGGTGTTCTGAATTCTCAGTCTGGTTTATACATGCTGAGAAGCCTCAGGCATTCACTTGATGGAGAGAAATAACTTGCATAGGAAAAATATTTAGAATTACTTAGCACAGAGTTAGAGAGTAGAAAGATTTAATTCCAAGGGAAACCACAAAGTTTGGTGGTTGATGGGAAATTTCTTGCATTTGTTCTAAAAGACATAAATCATCCAAAAGTCTCGTGTAGTCAGGGTGTACACAGAAATGAGAGTGATACACTTTGATATTTTAATGTCAGAGCTGCAAAAAAAAAAAGCCTTTGGAGAAGGGTATATCTCTCAGGATTTAATATTTTTATTTTAATATTTTAATGTATTTTTAATGTTAAATTGTATTGTTTTGGGCTAGATATTAGAAGGAGGAAACATTGATTTATACACTTTCAGAGCTGAAAGTGGCCCTTGAAATAAAAGCCTACTGCCCTTCTCCCCACCTACCCCGTCCCTGCCATGTCCTTAGCTGAGAGGAGGATCTTTTTTTTTTTAGAGAGAGAGAGATGGAAAGAAATCATAGGGGACAAGTCCAGGGTGACAAGATCCACCATCCATCATTGCTCCTGACCACGAACAGTTGGAGCCTTTCTCTTTACTCTGTGGGTTTTTTTTTAATTAACCTTTTTTCATTTTTCCTACTTTAGAATTTCACATTATAGTCCTTTGTTCATTCTCCTCTTTTCTCTCGATAATGAAAATGGATATAATATGAACTTAAACTCACTTGCCCTGGGTCATTGCCAGTGCTTAATAAAAGTGTATTAGTATTTGTAGTAATGATAATAACCCGCAGATAATGATGTCGCTAAAGACCAAAGGGTCCCCCTGCATGAGAAGCCCCCCCCCTTTCAGTCTCCTAGCTTTGCTGGATTTAACGGAGACCTTGACTGCTTCAGATAGTCATTGTCCCTTTTAAATTATCAAGGTTTCATGGAGACAAGCATTCTTCACTTAAGAGTTTTCCAGACTGTCTGATGTGCTGGGCTCTGGATAACCTTGTTCCTATGTCATCATATGTCATGCTGCCTCTCGGAAATTGTTCCCTGATGTTTGCAAAAATGAACTACTTAAGGGAAAACCAGAAGAAATTCCCTTTGTTCACTTACACACACACACACGCACACACACACACACACGCACGCACACACACTTCACTATTGGAAATGGTTACACTCAGATAAGTGAGTCAGGGTCATGAGGAGATTTGAAGGTGTGTGATATGAGGAATGGCAGAAGAAATGGAGATAGCCAGACTTTATGGAGACAAGACCAAGGAGCAGATGTGACAGGCATCTTCAAAAATCTGAAGATATGTGGAAGCGCATTTGGACTTTCTGGGTGGACCTATTGGGTATAAAGAAGACCAAAGGTATGGGTATAATAAGCTGGATTTGGTTTGATTCGAGGTAGGCCTTTCTTCTTAGTTGTCTAAGAAGGAAACATGCTTGCCCGGAAAGTGGCCAGTCCCCTATCCCTGGAGTGCTCAAACAGCAGCCTCCCAACTGGGACTGTTGAGGGTTATAAGGAGTAGGTGATGTTTGAAATAAATCCCTCAAGGTTCCTTTTAACCCTGAGGGGCAATAATTCTGTTAGGTTCTTGCTATGAGAATTGAGGATCCAATTTCTACATTGTGGAGAGGGGGCCCCAGGGTTTCTTGGTAAAATGTTCAAGTCTGGGATCTGGCCTTAAGAAGGGGAAAATGGTGGCGCCTGGGTGGCGCAGTCGGTTAAGCGTCCGACTTCAGCCAGGTCACGATCTCGCGGTCCGTGAGTTCGAGCCCCGCATCAGGCTCTGGGCTGATGGCTCGGAGCCTGGAGCCTGTTTCCGATTCTGTGTCTCCCTCTCTCTCTGCCCCTCCCCCGTTCATGCTCTGTCTCTCTCTGTCCCAAAAATAAATAAAAAACGTTGAAAAAAAAATTAAAAAAAAAAAAAAAGAAGGGGAAAATGGCCCTTTCCAATGGCCCAGCATCTCCCCTGGCCCCAGGGTTATATGAGTAGATCTAAGCCCTGGACAAACTGCAGCCATTGCCAACTACATGTCTGAAGAAGAGCGGAAGGAGTTGAAGAGACACAGGAGAGGAAACAACAAATCATCAAAGTTAAGAGAGGAGGCCTTTGAGGGAAAGATAGACAGTAGTCCTGGAGGCTTCTGAGAGGACAAGAAGGCTAAGGAATGAGAAAGGGGCCTTGGATTTGTCAAGCAGGAACCAGGGGTAGGTTCAAGAGTGTGCTGGGACAGAAGCTTGACCTCTGGAACACAAGAGAATTGCTGAGAAGTAGAGGCAAAAAGTTCAGATGACATGTTCATGGATTTGGCTGCAAGAGTGATTGGATGGAGGCTAGACAGGTAAGACCTATGCAGATGAAGACTGAAGGCAGGAGGGAAGGAGAATGAAAATGAGGAGAAATAGCTGATGTTGGAGGCAGAAAGGATGCTGGGTAGGGGAGAAGGATAGAGAGAGAGTGAGAAATCATTTCTGTTTCTCAGATCCACAGATAGACTCCATGCAGATGGGTTTAGGTTTAAAGGGAAGGTGAGAAATCCTTTGGTCTAGGGGCACCTGGATGGCTCAGTCGGTTGAGTGTCCAACTTCAGATCAGGTCATGATCTTGCAGTTCGTGGGTTCAAGCCCCTTATTGGGCTCTGTGCTGACAGCTCAGAGCCTGGAGCCTGCTTCAGAAGGTCTGCCCTTGTCCTGCTTGCTCTCTGTCTCTCTCTCTGTCTCTGTCTCTGTCTCTTTCTCTCTCTCTCTCAAAAACAAATATTAAAAAAAAATCCTTTTGTCTAAAGAGGATATGGAGGGGCACCTGGGTGGCTCAGTTGGTTAAGCATCCCACTTTTGATTTTGGCTCCGGTCGTGATCTGTTTGTGAGTTCAAGCCCTGCATCGGGCTCTGCACTGACAGCGTGGAGCCTGCTCAGGATTCCCCGTCCCTCTCTGCCTCTCCCCCGCCTCAAAATAAAAAAATAAACTTAAAAAAAATAATAAAGAGGATACTGGAGTGTCACTGTGGAGGGAACTGCCCAGAGGTACAGCATGTGAGGGTACCATTGTCATGCTTCTTGCTGAGCTCAGTGACTGCGTTGGCTGTTCCTGGCCCCTGACACTGTTGACCATTTCCTCCATTTGGAACTCTCTCTGCTTTTGATTTTATTCTCTTCTGTTTTTCCAGTCATTCTTCAGCCTCATCCTCTGTCTGCCCTTTAGATGTTAATTCCAGGCTTCTGGTTTTGACCCACTTCTCTTCTTGCTCTTCACATTTCTCATTTCTCTGTGGCTCATGGTGGCTCCCAAATCTGCATCTCTGGCCCAGACCCCTCTCCTCTCAGCTCCATCCTTCTCCTTACTCCACCTTCACCACATAGCTCCATTTGAATCTTCCATAGGCACTTAAAAGGCAACACTTCTAGACCCACCCTTATTATACCCCCAGACTCTATTTTTTTCCCATAGTCCCCATCCTTAGGGTGACCATACATCCCGGGTTGCTGAAATAGTCTCACTTGAAGCCTGTTGTCCCAGCATAATTATTAATAATCCGTCTTTTCCTTTCAGAAATGTTCTGGTTTGAATGATACGTTATAAGGTCACTTTACCCATTTTGGACAACAGCATGACTGCTTAAATGCCCAGGCCAGAAATTTCATGCTATCTGAAACCTCCTCTTGCTCAGTTCTCATGTTCCATATCATTTGCCTCATTCCAGTAGGCTTGGGCAGGGTCCACCAGATGATGGGGACAGTGTCTTATGCATTTGGATAGTCCAGTGCCAGGCAGAGAAACTGGCCTATAGAAGATGCTCAGTAAACGTCAAGTAAAGCACATGAAGATGGAGGTAAGGGATGGAATTAGAAGCCATAGACTGTTAGCTCTGGAAAGAGTGAGCTGTTAAGCCTATCTACTCATTTTGTAGATAAGGAAATTAAGGCACAGTGTGGTGAATGGACTTGACCAAAGTCATATGGCCCATTAATGGCAGGGTCAGTGTTGGACTCCAGATCTGCCAGAACCTATCTAAGGTTCTTTTCTAGGTGGTTTAAATCTTCTTCATTAAGTAGAGAGTAGAGGGACAGCTCAGCAGTCTGCCTTCATTAGACCCTGTGTGTGTGTGTGTGTGTGTGTGTGTGTGTGTGTGTGTGTGTGTGTGTCCTGAGGGTTCGGGGATGTGGCATGGAGGGGAAGAATAGATATTCTTGCTTCCAGTAATGTTTAAAGGAGCTGAGGAGGCCCGTCAGGGTTTATTTGGGAGGCGCTACACTGCATTTCCGCTGGAGACATTTTCACTTTCTTAACATTGCCAGACCAGGTTAAAATAAAATCTGATCTGACAGTAGCTCAGGTGGTGTGTTTTGTTTTTGTTTTTAAACAGAGAATCAGATGCTGTGAAACACATCCTCAGTAAGGCGGGTAATGGGAGGCTATCATATCATTTACTGCTCAATCTGACACTTTTTTGGTGGGCGTGGGAATTCTGGGAAAGAGGATGTCTGCCCACCTTCAGTGAAGTCATTCTCCCTTCTTTTAGTTCACCTCCAATTCTTCCCTTAGCCCGGTCTGGGTAAATATATAATTTGATTTAAAAAAAAAAAAATCTCCTTTTCTGAACTTTGCGTTCCTTAATTTGTAAGTGAGTAGGTTAGACTGGATACTCTCATAGCTGCATCTAGCCCTGACTTCCATCATGTTAAGGCTCCACTGCCCATTGCTTGGAGCCGACTTAGACATTCGTATCTACCACATGTATTTCTAATACACACACACACACACACACACACACACACACACACACACACTTAAACTATCAAAATCTATGTCTCTGTTTTGTTCTTGGCCAGACCGAATCTCTCCCCTCCTCTTATACTTGATACTTAAATCCATCATTCCTTAAATGCCCAGTCCTCTTTCTTTATAAAACACTCTAAAACGCTTATTATTTCAGCCATTTATATTTAACATTAAAGTTTAATCATGAAGTTGTTAACCATAGAAAATTATTAAATAAGTGAGTTTGGAATGAGCATAGAACAGCTGAAAAAAAATGAGCGAGTATTTCAGAATGAGTACTTTGGAAAAGAAATTTATGCATAGAAAACAATGGAGAATTACAATTAAGAGCTCTGGGGATCTCAAACTGATTTGTCCAGCTATTACATAGTCATTTCAATTTAAATTAAAATTGTAACTATTTTCTAGTCTACTAAAAATATGAGGTGTCACATTAAGAGTTTTAATGGTGCGTTCTCTGGGGAATGCAAAAATGTGAGATTGTAGCACATAAATAACTATATAGTGAAGAGTGAATAAATTCTCTGCCAAAAATGAATATGATAAAAACAGAAATGACAGTGGATTATTTTATTCCCTCTAGTGAAGCGCAGCTCACACATTAGAGCAAAGAAACAGTTCACAGGGTGTCTAATTCCATATCACTTTGTCAGAGCTGATGAAAAGAACAACACAAAAAATTTTAACTGGTTGATGAACTCAGGCATAAATGAGGCCATATATTTTGTTCCCAAAGTAAAATATTTTTTTTTAGCCACAGAAAGCAGGTTGATATTAATATTTGATAGCCCTGATTCATAGAAAATTGGATTAGTCAAGGTTTTAACCACTGTAGAACATGTTTAAGGCAATCAAAAACTTCTGGAGGGGAAAAAAAAAAAGATTAAAGTCAAAGCAGATGAGGCTTCCTGGAGTAGGTTGAATCCTGGCGCGCACATGTGTGTGTGTGTGTGTGTTCATGTGTGTTCATGTATGTTAGAATGGTTGGTTAGAGTGTGTGGAAGGTCTGGTGATAGGACACAGAAGATTTGGGATTACTGTAGCATAGTGAATTATACACGAAAGAAGTGACATCTGGACATCTGGATAATGGAGAGAGTTAACTGAAGTAAGAACTAGGGGCAAGAGAGTTACTATAACTAAGTTTGGTTGAGCTTCCAGGTAGCTAGAATAAAAAGGAAATTGGTGGGTTTCATAAATCTTGTCGTCGTATCAATGTTTTCCTATTCCTAAGCTCTTGGAGGAATTTGTTGTTTAGAGCAGTGGTTCTCAAACTTGAGTACACTTAAGAATTATCTGGCCTCGGGGCGCCTGGGTGGCGTAGTCGGTTAAGCGTCCGACTTCAGCCAGGTCACGATCTCGCGGTCCGTGAGTTTGAGCCCTGCGTCAGGCTCTGGGCTGATGGCTCGGAGCCTGGAGCCTGTTTCCGATTCTGTGTCTCCCTCTCTCTCTGCCCCTCCCCCGTTCATGCTCTGTCTCTCTCTGTCCCAAAAATAAATTTAAAAAAACGTTGAAAAAAAAAAAGAATTATCTGGCCTCTAGAGATTCTGTTTAATTTGTCTAGGACGGGACATGTGCATCAATATTTTTTTAAAAGCTCCTCAGATGGGAAGAAAAAAAGAAAATAAAAGCTCCTCAGGTGGGTTTGATGCACAGCAAGGCTTGTGGGTTAGTGGTGTAGAACCTTACGGAGAATAAATGAGTAATTGCTGTTCAGCAGAAGATGCAGAAACTCTTAATACAACCAATTATCATATTGATTCTTAATACAAGAGGAGTATTGATTTGTAGTTCAGTGAAGGCATCTCTAAAACAATTCAAATTTAGTTTTCCTGCCACATAAAATTACAGGCATCTGTACTTTGAGTAATCCATTCCTGAAAATCAGACATTTTGCACACACATGCTAACTGGGAGCCAGTTTTTATTATTTTAAATAGGAAAAAAAAATGCAATATGCTCCATGCAGTCCAAATCCCTCAATTAAATTTACTAAAACAATCAAATGCCTTTATAAATTTGAGTTACAAATGATCACATTAGGATATGAAAAGGCTTACAACATTCCATCCTGTCGTGAAATGATAAATAAGGTTTTGAGCAGTCATCTGTGCACGGTGACAAAGCTCCTTTTCCGGCCAGCTCCGTCTGAGACACACCTCCTTTTTATTGTTTCCTGATGTGCTGTTCGAAATTTTGTGAAACTCTGATGGTCTACCAATTGTAGTTGGAAGAAATTTGAGGCTTTTCTCAAGCATAAGGTCACAATGAGTTTTTGTGATAAAGTTTTCAATGAGTTAAAATTTTTTTCCTTTTTGAATATTAGCTTACATATTATATTGAAAGATATGTATATTCTATATTTGGGCATTCCTATTCCAAGAGGCATTCTACCAATAAAATGCTAAACAGGGAGAATTCTATTTAGAAATGTACTTAAGGGGCGCCTGGGTGGTTCAGTCAGTTGAGCGTCTGGCTTTGACTCGGGTCATGATCTTGTGGTTCGTGAGTTCAAGCCCCACGTCAGGTTCTCTGCTGTCAGCACAGAACCTGCTTCAGATCCTCTGTCTCCCTCTCTCTCTGCCCCTCCCTCCCCCCCCTCTCTCTCTCAAAAAAAAAAATAGACATTAAAAAAATGTATGTAAAAAGTTCAACCTGGATAATCAGGGTTGAGAATTGAATTAGTGAGGATCTATTTTGGCTGCAAGTAACATAACAGCCTCCCTCATTAAAGTGGGTATTCATGGCATGAAGTCCAGAGATGGAAGGTCACAGAGTTGGTCCAGCAACTTAATGTTGTAATCAAGGGCTATGGCTATTCCCACCTGCTTGGTGCTTTACTCAATTCATGGTATTTGTGATGTCTCCCCTCTCAGTCACAAGATGACTGCAGCAGCCCAGATACCATGCCTTCTGTCAGCAGAGTCCAGAAGTAGGAAGGGAGGGCAGTGAGAGAACTCATCTTATTCAGTCTGTCTCTGTATCAGGAGCAAAGTCCTTCTCACAAGCCTTGAAACAGAATTCTAACATCTCATTAGCAGAAATGGGTTGTATGGCCATCCATAGCTATAAAGGAGGCTGGGAGAGTGGTTATCCTTGCATCTGCAGGGAAGATGGGGGAGAGGAAAGGCCAGTGGGAAGGTCAATAGAGTCCGAATTCTATCATTAATGAGCTGTGTGTCCTTGGGTAGGTCTCTTACCCTCCATAAATTGACAGGGTTTTCTGACAGAACATTTGCTTGCATTTTAAGACATTACTTATAAAGGTTTGTCTTGATTGGAAAAGAATCTCTTTGGAGATAGTCAGGACACCTTGGCATATAAAAATTGCTAACAAGTTCTGCAGCAAAGAGAACAATTTAACTGTCCAACCCAGTGTTTCTAAAATGGATTTGACTATAGAACCTTTTTTTTTTTAATGTTTACTTATTTATTTTTGAGGGAGGAAGGGAGAGAGAGAGATAGAGCACACGCGGAGGAGCAGAGAGAGAGGGAGACACAGAATTCGAAGTAAGCTTCAGACTCAGAGCTGTCAGCACAGAGCCCGATGTGGGGTTTGAACCTATGAACCATGAGATCATGACCTGAGATGAAGCTGGAGCTTAACTGACTGAGCCACCCAGGTGCCCCTGACTATAGAACCTTTTATAGAAACCAGGAACTTGTGCATCCGGTATTCTATGGAACTCATCAGGAATCACTGCCCTGTTAGACTGAAGTTTCTTAAAAATAGGGTCTTCATCTCTAAATGTCCCAGAGTCTGCAGCAGTTTCCAGATACACTACTTATCCCTCAGGCAAGGCTTTAACCTCACTTCCTCAGGGAAGATATCTCATCCATCCAAACTAGGTTAGTATATATCCTGACCTATATTGGCATGTATCCCGTATAAATATATCCTGTCCTCCTCCTTTATGACACCTCAATTGCAAAAAATTGTGGTTTGTTATTATGATTATGTACAGTCTGTCTTGCCAGTGGACTGTAAGCTCCCTGAAAGCAGCGGTACTGTCTTATTTACTGCCTTGAACCCACTGCCTACTGCAGTGGCTGACACATACATGCTCAATATATATTTTTGAATGAATGCCTCACACATGGTGGACTATGATCCCAGCACTGATGCCCCAACCATTCTCTTTTAGGATTGCTGCCTCCCACTCCATTCCATCTGTAAGGTTGTTCCCACTAGTGATTGGCTCAGGAGATGGGTCCCTGGGCCAGTAAGCCCTCTCTTAGGGCTTATAAAATTTGGGAAAGAAGAAGGGCCAGATTTATTTCTTCCCAACCGTTGAAGACATAGGTGGTAAAACTCAGGAACTGTTGACCACCATATTTCCTTCTATTTGAACCAGAGAAGTGGAGAAGACGATCAGGGAAGGCAGAGAGAGAGAGAGATGATAGATAGATAGATAGATTAGATAGATTAGATAGATAGATAGATAGATAGATAGATAGATAATACAGAGAGAGAGAGAGAGAGAGATACAGAGACAGAGAAAGAGAAGTCACTGATACCCAGCCAGAGAAGGGAGATGAAGACAGTGCTGAGCAAGACTGAGCTGCTAGGTTTTATACCTGGGACCCTGCCACCTTCTTATTCTTGGGTTTCATGAGACCTTCTTTAATACTTCCTCTTTTTTGCTTAAGCTTATTTGAGTTGGTTTTTGGCTTCTTGGGAATCCTAACTAGTTTAATTTGCCAAATGAATTAATTATTGAGTATGGATAAAGAAAGGAGATATAGGGCATTTGGGTTCATGAGTGTATATAAAACAGTCAGCAGAGGGACCGAGTTGAATTCAAACTTGGTGAACGAGGACGCAAGCAGAGCGTGCCAAATTCAGGATAAGGAAACATTCAATCTATTTATGTACAAGGTGGTTTTGAGGATCAAATGAGTTAGGAGGCGTAAATGTGCTTTAAAAACTGAAATGGAATTTTTTCAATACACCCAAAATATGCAGCCGGGGGTGGGTGGAGGTAAAAGACTATAAAGAGCCCCAACCACAGGCCTTACCATGAAACCTGATGGCCATCATTCTGCAGCCGTCATCATCCCCTTGAATGCCTAGACCTCTCCTGCCTTCTCTGCAAAGAGCACTCAGCCCCACGCTGCCACAGCACCTGGCTCGTCTGCACTCTGCAGGTGTGTTCAAAGTCATTCCGCTTCTTATTCCTTGTCTGCCCTACCTGGAGACACTCAGACTGTGTGAAGGACACCATCAGGGCCACTGTGGGGTGACTCTGGTGACTGAATAATGCATGAAACCAGCAGTGGCCAAGGGGGAGCCTTCCGAAGTGGGTGGTGGGTTGAGGACAGGGTCTGGTCTCCATCTGTGGGGACCCGACTTTCCTATCCATGGGGTTTTTCAGATTGATGGCTCAGTCCATATGGATGAGGTTCCTTTAGTAGGTTTCCTGGAATGTTTATTAGCCGTGCTGGAAACAGGTACGGACTGACAAATTAGACAGCAGTGCTTAACGGTTTGCAAAGGATGTTCATGTCCCTCCAGTTCATTTCATCTGGGCCTCACAAATGCTCTGGGAGATAGAGGGGTCAAGAGTTGTTGCCTCTCATCTGTTGACAAGGGAACTGAGACCCCAAGAAAGCATGACTTGCTCAAGAGAAGATCAATCTTCTGGGGTGACTTATTTTTTCTTAATGTTCCTAGATTAACTGAATTCACAGTATTTTTCTGTTCTTAAAGCAAATTGGAATGCTTTGCCTGCTCTCCTATTCCTATTTAACATTTTTAAAACTCGTAGTGAAGTATACATAACAAAATTTATCATCTTAATCATTGTTAAGTGTATGATTGAGTAGCATTAAGTACTTTCGCAATGTTGTGCGTCCATCACTTCTAATTTCAGAGCTTTTTCGTCACCCCACATAGAAACCCTGTACATTAAACATTAACACCCCAGCCTTCCTTCCCGCCAGCCCCTGGCACCCATCATTCTACTTTCTTCTCCATGAGTTTGCCTATCTTCAGTCCCTCATGAAGAGGAGTCATACAATATTTATCTTTTGTCTCTGGCTTTTTTCACTCAGTGTAATGTTCTCAAGGTTCATCCATGTTGTAGCATGTATCAGGCAGGATATCCTTCCTTTTTAAGGCTGAATAATATTCCATTGTAGGTGTATACCACATTTTGTTTATCCGTTGGTCCATTGTTGGATCTTTGGGTTGCTTTCACCTTTTGGTTCCTGTGAAAAATGCTGCTGTGAACATGTGTACAAGTATCTGTTAGAGTCCCTTTCAGTTCTTTTGGGTATATGCCTAGGAGTGGAATCGTTGGATCATGTGGTAATTCTATTTAACTTTTTGAGGAACTGCCATACTGTTTCCACAGCGGCTGCCCCATTTTGACATTCCCTTCATCCTTTTCTATTTTTAAGCCAAAATTCATCCTCTGCCATGGCTCTCCAGCATCTCCCATTCATCTCCACTCCCCAAACATCCACCCTGTGTACAAAGCGGATATGCCTGTCCCACTTATTAGAGAAAAAAGTTGCATTAATAGTTAAAAGTGTGGTATTACGCTGGGTCTGGCAGTAGGTGATTGATGGCCTCCATTACACCCCATTAGATATTTTATTCTTGTTAAATGAAGAGCAGCCAACTTTGTCAAGTATTTTTAGTTCCCTCTGGTCTTATTGGTCCGATCTATTCTTCAGGACGGCCTGTAAATGGCCACATATGGCTGAATGTCTGCAGGACGGATGGCCGTGCAGCTGGCGTTCATTGGCCACCAATTTACCCCGGCCCCCTTCATTGTGAGCCTGACAGCGCCGGGGAGCCTTGTAGATCTAACCAAATATATCTATTTTCTAATTGTCTATTTATCACCTTCTGGGGATGTGTGGGCCTCCTATCTGAAGGCAAAGGGGGGATGGCCTTGAACAATGATCCTTGTCAAGGCTCTCGCTCGCTCTAAATTAGGGCCTAGTTGCTAAATAACTAATTTAGTCCTGCTATCAAGCTGAAAAAGTGGGTATTCAGCGCAAAGTGCCAGCTGGGGAATTGATTATGTCTTCTCTCAGCGAGCGTGATAAACCTGCCGCCGAGCCACTGTGGAAGGCTGGAGATGGCTCCCCCGGGGCAGCGGCATTTCATCATGGAGAATTGGCAGGGGGTGCCAGGCCCACTGCCCACGTGGCAGCTGAAGTCCGGGGCACGGGACCTGCCCCGTCAGAGTGCCCACGGGGAGTCTGGCCAGCCCAGCACCCTCCTGGTCTGTGGCTTCTGGTTGGAGCCACGGGGACGTTTGCATCTGTCAGAGACAGGACCAAGGTGAGAATTGGGGAGGGGAGAGGAAAGTCATCCTGACAGTCCCAATTCCAATTAGAGTGAGATTATGGAAGGTAGCTCAGGCCTGGGGTGGGGGAGGTGGGAAGAAATAAAAGGGAATAGGAGCTTCTTAGGATATGTATTAATAACCGCTGCCAGATTGGAACAGCCGCCTAGCTGAAAATAGAGAGTTATGGTTTACTGCCTGAGAAACCTAACAACAACAAAAACAATAACAGCCGTCAATTACTCAGCCCTCCCTTGTATCAGGCACTGTGCCAGGAATTTTCAGATCTTTGATCTCTTTGAATCTTCTTAGTATCCAGACAGATCAGGGTTCCTAGCTCAGTGGTACCTGGAGAAAAGGAATTTCAGAAATGTTACCTAATCAACTTGTTGAAGGCTGAACTCTGCTGGTAAATCTTCCCCCAACTCTTTTTTTTTTTTTTTTTTTTTTTTTTTTACAAATGCCCAAAATGCCTCTATCATTCTTTACTCAACTGGTCTGGGTGCTGGGGGCCAGAGTGGGGATTCAGTCAGACCAGGCCCTGCCTTCATGGAGCTGATCTTTCAGTGGAGGAGACAGACCACACCAGTGGCTCTCAATCCAATCAGACCCAAAGGCCCCTGTGTAACTCAAATCTTTTGAATGGCACCTTTATCATCCTGAAATTAAATCACAGATAATACATTACACTTATTTGCATAATTAAAAATCAGTATATCATTTTCACTGTAACTTAATGGATAAGTGAAAGTAATTGTAATAAAATCATGTGTATTTCAGTGTTCATATGTTTGGTCATAAGTGCACCAGAAAGCATCATGACACATTTAGATGCTTATACTTACTTATAATGAATGTTTGAATTTAACAAAGGAGATAATGTCAAACTGAATGTTGATGACTTTTACTCTTTCTCTTTGACAATTTGAAATAAGGGCTAAAAAAAAAAGATATTGGTCAATATATTTAGAATTGCTTTGAATGTGAAAGCTGCAAGTGCAGACAAGGTAAAAGATTCAGACACCATGAACGTTGGTATCATTTTCTGAAATGAGAAAACTCCAAATTAAAGAAAGTAAAATAATCTTTGTGTTTCCATGGTGGTTGTATACCTGGGAAAGCCAGTGTAAGTTAAGCCAAACATAGTGTTCTTGTGTTTGTGTGTAAGATGGAGTTTTATTTAGAGAAATGTTTTTTAGATTTTGAGAAATGTTTTGATTTAGAGAAATGTTTAAATCTAGATGGAGTCTAGATTTAGAGAAATGTTTTTTTTTTCTTTTTGAGAAAGAGAGAGAGCACAAGAAAGAGTGCATGAGTGGGAGAGGGGCAGAAGGGGAGAGAGAGAGGGAGAGGGAGAGGAAGTGGGAGAGAGAGAGAGAGAGAGAGAGAGAGAGAGAGAGAGAGAGAGAGAGAGAATCCCAAGCAGGCCCCATGCTCAGTGGGGAGCCCAACGCGGAGCTTGATCCCGTGACCCTAGGATCATGACCTGAGCTGAAATCAGGAGTCGGATGCTCAACTGACTGAGCTACTCAGGGACTCCAATGAGAACTATAAGTGGTGTTTGACCCACACAGATGTTATAAGTTTGTGACACAACCCGTGCCTTGCCTCCCGATCATTGGGGGTTGATTCTGCCCCACTGAGAATCACTGGGCTATATAAAAGACAAGTAAATAAACAAGAAAATAATAAACAGCAGTAACTACAATGATCAAAAGAAAACTGAGTGGTGGGTTAGAGAGTGTTTGAGTAGCTACTTGGATTGGGAGGTCAGGATTTCTGTTTTGGGTTAAGGGGCCCCTCACAGCCCAGATGTTCATGGGGAGGAAGAGGCAGAACAGGCATAAGCATCTTTGGATGTTTGTTACTCCATGAGGGCGGGGATGGGGGAAGGAGGATCAGGAAATTGGCCCGGCTGGAGGCCCAGAAGACCCAGATTGGGAGCTGCTCTACCAGTTGCTGAGTGACCTTGGGCAAACCATTTTTTTCTTCATGAGCCCCAGTTTCCTCATCTGTCAAATGGAAAGACTGATGATCTCATTGCTCTCTTTCCAAGTTAATAAGATCCAAAGTGATGGGAGCAAGTGCATTGTACGCCATAGAATTTGAACAGGTTTTAGTTTGCAATGGGAAACATTGGAAACAACTCAAAAACCTCCGAAAAGGAGGACTGAAAACAAAGGCATGACAAAATCACTTAGTTGAGCATTATGTAATCATTAAAATGTTGTAAAATAACAGTTAATTCTGTAGAAATGTTCACATGGTGAGAAAAGCAAGTGACAAAATGATATGGAGAGTATGGTCCTTTGTTTGTAGTTAGAAGAGGAAGAGTAAGCAAACAAAAAACTAACCAACAAACAAACAAACAAAGAATTGGAAAGATATATACTGAAATACTAACTGATATTATCTCTGGGAATTAGAGTTGATTGTAATTTTCTTTTTGCTCCACTGTATAATGAACTGTATCATTTTTGTATTAAGAGAACAAGCCACAAACACAATTTTTAAGATGCTTGTCACACACCAAGACCCATGCTAGAATTACTGGTGCTGTGTCTGGGTTGGGGGGCCAGGGTGCCGTCTTCTTTCTTGCATTTCACATGTGCAGAGAGAAAACACTGTGGCCACTTGCTATCCAGTGAAGCTATGTCCTCCCCAGAAGCAGCTGGCTCTCTTTTTGTATTACATTCTCTGCCTTCAGAGCTTGAGTCAGGCAGCTCCAGGGACTAACAGACAGAGCTTATGATATACCAGATTCTGAGCTAGGTGCCATTATTTTAATCCCGATAACCCTATGAGGTAGATATCGCCCCCATTTTATAGGTAAGAAAAAGAAAATTAAAGGCTAGAAGATTAAATGAATCAGTACTTGCCATATGTCTTCTAAGTGGAAGAACAAAGATTTCAACTCAGGATTTCTAGCTCTGAGCCACGGGCATACATTTGTAACCACTCGGGAGATTAATTACTGGCCAAGTTTCCATGTCTCTATACATGCAGGTGAAAAATGTGTCGAGCTTCCATTTTCTATTGGCTACATGTTGGTAAACACCCACCTCACAGCCTGGCTGGGAGATAGGGGATTGGAGAAGGGTCCAGTGCTCTGTGTGTACAGAGGACGCACGTGGTTAACATGACTTCCTTTCTCTGGCTTGGGTCTGTGTCCGAATTACAGCCCTGCCACCAGGCCCCCTCTGCCCAAACTGGAACCCACCATGCTGGTTCCAATGAAGGAAACTAGAGACCTGGAAGGCAGCCCCTATTAAGCCCCAACGTGGAAGGGGGGCGGGGGGGGTGTCTCTTGAATTTAGCCCAAGGCTCCAGTATCCAACTGCTCATCCACCCAGCCACTCACTCATTATCATCTCTGAGAAAAGGGAGATTTACCTTCTGTGCAAGTCCTTACTCAGTTCTCATGAGGCTTTCTCTCATGTAATTTTGACCCAAAAGCACTATTTGGGGAGGACATACTCATCCCCAATAACTCCAGTGTGATGCTTCCAATGCTTATAAAGCAAAAATGGAGACAGAAACACTAAGCACAGATTTAGTCATTTTTCCTTATAATTGCGAGTATTGTACATTATAAACAAGCCTTTCAAAGATCACTTTAAAAAACAATACACTAAGTGTTTACTTTGCAGAGCTCGTAACTAGAGAATGGCTACTTGGGGCTAGGAGTGTCATTTCCAGTGACAGCATCATCCACAGATCCAAAACATCCTGTATCTTCAATGATTTGGATGGAAGTGAAGATGATGCGCTCTGGAAAGTGGTGTTAGATGACTTGAAAAGTGGCTCTAGGGGTGACAGAGATACCAGTGTGAAAGAGGTATGTGAAGAGAATGGATATAATTGTTTCATGACTTAAATGTGAGCCGGGAAAAAAAGCAATGTCTCTAAATAGCTTTCTAATTAATATAAGACTTGATGTTAACATGTTAATTTTAATGAACATATTGATTTATAATTACTACTTTCCTATATTAATATATTTTATGTAAATTACTTCATGTGAAACTAAATTTTTAAGTTTATTAGTAGTTAGAGCTTTGACTATCCCATCCATATTGCTAGAAGTTGATACATGCAAGTTGGTCAAAGCTTTGTTTTGGAACTCTCTGTTGGCAAAAGACAGATCTGTCTATACTGGGGTCGTCACACGGATAGGCATGTTTACTGTGGGCCTACTATGTGCCAGGCGTGGTGTCAGGCACACAGTGAGGGAGCCCTGGGGGAGGAGAAACCAGAGTTCCAAACCACCACCCGAGTCCTGAGGGTCTGTATGGGAAGAGGCCTGATTGAACCCCTTAATCTTCACCCTCCCAAAAGGTGAAATATATTCTGCTGTGGAGAGGATGTACCCAGCTGCTGGGGTAGCCTGTCTAACATGGTGTTGGCATCAGTGGAGTTAACCGTTTTTGCTCAATGCTCCCTAAGATAATTTTGCAAATCTATGTCCGTTCTTGAGCATTTTAATGTTGACTTCTAGAATATCGTAAACAATTTGAAATAATTTTAAATAAGCAGTTTTAAATAACCACAAAGGATATAATGTCTGGCGTATTATAAATATATAAACTGTGAGATAAGACTCTCCCATTGCTGTTTAAATGTGTCCAATAAAATACAAATATCATAGCAATTTGATACCCACCACCATCCTCTTAAAAAATACACGAATGAGCTCTTATTTAACAGTAGGAAATTGTATTTCCAATCCACTTCCCCTACAGAATTTTATTCTAATGTAATGTATTTTTATGCTTGAAAGTCTTTTATTGATTTTCCTATCATACTTCTCTGCAACAAAAAGATGTATATAAATTGAACTTTTTTATTTCCTAAGACCATAAGCCTGTAAGAATTAAAAAAAAAATTCTTCTGGATTGAGTTATCATTTCAACTATTAGTAATACAAACCTGATAAAAATAACATGAATGTACTGCAAATTTTGATAAATAATTATTAAAGAGTTAAAAATTATTAAACAGAACAGGAAAAACTTCTCTTAATGGGGGCATATAGCCATGTTTTCTGTCTACTACAAAACTCCACGGAGAACCATTCATATAGATTGCGATAGAGATGAAAACCCCTGGAATTATGCAGTGAACAACCTACACAACTGTATGCGGTAGGCCTGGATTTGGGCAGTGGTGGTTATAATGCCTTGATTAAAGGTGACATTGAGAACACCATTTGTTGAAGTGTCCCTTTATATGATGCCCCAGGTTTTTTTTTTTTTTTTTTTTTAATTTTTTTTTCAACGTTTTTTATTTATTTTTGGGACAGAGAGAGACATAGCATGAACGGGGGAGGGGCAGAGAGAGAGGGAGACACAGAACCGGAAACAGGCTCCAGGCTCCGAGCCATCAGCCCAGAGCCTGACGCGGGGCTCGAACTCACAGACCGCGAGATCGTGACCTGGCTGAAGTCGGACGCTTAACCGACTGCGCCACCCAGGCGCCCCAATGCCCCAGGTTTTTTGACGAAAAGGACAATGCAACCATAATAAGCTTCAGGGTGAAAAGATACATGAGTCTGTTTGTACAGTAGAAGAAGGGGGATTATAGAAGGTAGGATGGGAATGGAAAGCTGGCATGATGTTTCCACCACAGGCAGATCAGTTTTAGGAAAGAAATTCATATGGAAGTGGGGAACCAGGAAATTGATTCCCTCAAAGTTATCTTTGCTGGATATGCCTTGGAAAGTTTTTATAGCCCCAGGGGGCTGTGAACCCCTTGGGTATCTCCACAGTCCAGCCGGTCATGCCTGCGGAGCTCTTTGTGGTGCTGACCAGACTGGAGGCTTTCTGCCATTAACCAGCTCCTCTGCCTCGTGGTCTTGGCAGGCACTCTCAGCCAGGATCCCCAAATCCACTGAGCCCACCGCAAAGCCCAACCCTGTCTGTGGGCCTGGTTGATCCTCGTACCGCCCTAAGAAAGAGCATGATAATAGCTCCCACTTGTTTAGAATTGAATAAATTCCAGACACTATTCTTTGCATTTTGCTAATCTCATTTAATCTTCCCTCAAACCCAATAAAGTACGTTCTATTACCCTCATTCTACAGACAAGTGAACAGAGGCTTCCATCTATGAAATAACTTACTCAACATCACAAGTACATGTGGAAAAGGGTGCTTTCAAACCTAGTGCGGGTCAGCGAAGCTCTGAAGCCTGAGCCTTTTTCTATCCTACCATGTCTCTTTGAAACATGAAAGGAACTGTTTTACTTAGGAGCCTGCTACGAGCCAGGTGCTTTGCACATTATCGAACTTAAATCTCACTACTATCCCGCAAGGTAAATACTATTACCTTTTTGTTGCAGATGAGGAAAATGAAGGCCAAGGGAATAAGCAGTAGAGCTGGAGTTGACCCTAGGTCTGTCCATTGCCTAAAGAACAGTCTTTTTCCCCTCCTGGAGGCAGCTTCCTGGGCTGGGCTGACGGCTCTCTAGCCACTGCCAATCCCATGACTGAACAGGTCCATTACCTTTACTATAAGCTCTTCGGTATGAACTACCTTGGATTTCCCTACAAAGAATAAGAGCCATAAAAACAATAAAACCGCCTTTGGAAAATTTGGCCTCTGAGTCCATTTGGCCCAGCCCCACATTTCCCACAATTATTTAATTTAATTCTGAGAATGCTTTGGAACCCTGGCCATGTGCCAGGTACCAGCTAGACGCTGCTAAAGGCCCTGGGGATAAAGGGAAAGGTGGTCCCTGACCTCAGCTGTTGCCACTTGACACGCGGTCTTGTCTTAAATTTCCACAAAGACGGCGGTCAACGTGGGGTTGCAGCAGGACGTGGAGGAGGAGTTGACTGTGATGGGGATTTCGGGAAGACTGTATGGACATGGCAGAATTTGAGCTGGGGTATCACTGCTGCTTGGTTAATTCAGTCAAAACAGGTGAACCAGTCTGAAGAATCTAGAGAAGGTGGGGCCATGTCGTCTAAGCCTGGAGTGCCTGAGCCTGTCTTGTCTGCTGACTGGGAGTTCCTAGGTCATGTCTGTGCAAGAGCTCTAAGCATAATAGTTCCTTGGGCAATAGACTGCTAAGCTCTTCATGGTATTATTTTGTGAAAATAATTCCAGCTAAATACACTTTGGCTTCTCACAGGACTAGGGCAAGAGTTAGCTCTTGACCAGGCTACTCTTGTCATTTCCCTTGCAAGTAGGATTACTCAGGGGTCCTGCTGAATGGAGCCACCTCAGGGCTCTGTGCATGGGGATTTCCAAACTTGACCTCCACAAAATCCTCTGCCCTAGCCTGACAGCCGCTGTAGGACTGCTCCTGGGCTGGCCCTGGGACAACAGTGCCTCCCTGGGGCCCCTGCAGCGGGAAGTAGGACCTCCTCACCAGGGCCCCTCCTGCCCGTTTCCCCCGAACCACACCCACACAAGTGAACCCCAGTCCCCTGCAGAGTGGACACCTCCAGTTACAGGGGCGGTGTTCTGTAGAGGGACCCCCATGGCCAGGACCTGGGGAAGTGGGGGTCCTAGTCCTCAGGAGCAGCACCTCAAGGACCTAGCTGGGAAAGAGAGGCCAGTGCTTCCTGAGGCAGAACCCACTGTTGGAGTATATTTTTTTCTGTAATCCTGGGATATTTGACTTCTCCGAGGAAAGATAAAGTGTTGGGCCACACTTCATTCCTAGTTTCTTTCTGGCAAACCTCTAGTTCTGTCATGATGTTTTTGTTTTCCTTTTATTGCCATTAAAAGGTTTTTTGTTTTTTTTTTTTTTCTTTTTGGGCAACTATAGAGTTTGAAGGTAATGAATTCTGGTCATGCCTGTGACATTAGTGCCATTTACTGAGTTCCTACCAAGTACAAGTTACCTTTCCCGGTTATCTCATTTCATTCTGCAAAGTAGGCAGTGTTGGCCCCATTTTACTGATAAGGAGACTGAAGCTCAGAGGGATGGGGTGGCTTACAAGATCACAGCTGGTAAGTGGTAGGGTGAGAATTTGATTTTAGAAAAGTGCCTGACTCCAGAAAGTGTGTTCTCTGCATGGAGACTCTTGAGCTAGCTCCTCTAGGCCTGTCCCCTACCTGTCAGCACCCTCTAAGATATAACCCCTGTCACTAAACACAGCTCAGAGTTGGATGGAACCATGACTAGATGCACATGTGGCATGAATGCAGCATAAAGATCAGTACCCACCTTGCTGTGTGGCCTTAGGCAGGTCACTCACCCTCTCTGGCCCTGAGGTTCTTCCACTATAGGAAAAGAGCAAGGAATGGATGATTTCTCAGGGACTTTGTACTTCCATAGTCCTGCGCTTCAAATGCCACAGTAAATTTAGGAGCTTTGTGGAGCTGTAGCCCATCTGATATTCTCCCCAACTTGACCTTTTCTTAAATTCATTTCATTAATTCTCTTATTCATAAGAATGCGTTTTCATTTCATGGTTCCTATGTTTAGTGCTTTCTCCTGATGATGCTTCTCTTCCCCGGCATAATTTTTTGTTCCATTAATTTCCAAGGACCATTTTGCCAGATCAGAGTGTTAAGAATCATTCACACCTCTTCCATTTGTCTAACCAACCGCTCATCCATTTCTCTCCAGAAATAATTGTATATGGTTCAATAAGTTTATTGTTCAAATCTGTTTACACTTCAGGATGCATCTCATCAGGATTTGCTATAAAGGGTGGAAAGCCAGTTTCCAATTATCATTATTATATCTGTTTCTCCAAGTTCCCCAAATATACTTTTTCCTCATCTTCGGGAGCTATTTTTAATTTTTTAAAAAATGTATCTTTCTTTTATCCCAAAGACAGACTTTAAACAAAAAAAGCACCAATTCTTTTCAGTGTTTCTTTGCCTCTGTTTCCCTGACTCACCAGGGCTAGTGAATCATCTGGGTGTGATGCTGGGCTTTTTCTGGCTCCAGCCACAACTCCTGCCTTTATTTTGAGAAGTTCCCCATTTAAGGGCACACCGGATCTTTGTGACTCTCAGGCTGCAGACACAGTGGGCAAAGGAGGTCTGAGAGGGAAAGGGGGGTGGGGACAAAAGAAAAAAAAGAGAAGCAGAAACGGAACTCCAGGAGCAAGAACACGAGAGAGAATTTGCAAGTGAAGACACTGCCTGGTCTCGGGACAGCTGGCAAAGGCAAACCAGTTCCCGAAGTAGCCCCAGGTCTGGCTGCTCTTGAACCCACCTCCAGGTAGGAGTAGAGCTTGGGGGTTTGAGGCCGGCAAAGCGGGTTTCAAGGCTGTTCTGCCAATTAGTGGCTAGGCAGCATGTGTCCATTCCGTCACCTCTGCCTTGGTGCCTTAACGGTAAAAGTGGGGATAATAATAGTTCTTGCTTCATAGGTTAATGTGGGGATCTATTCATATAGCCATTTATTCAGTTATTTATTAGGTTCCTACAGTGTTCCAGACTCTGTACTGATCAAGGAGGAGATAGAGAGCAATCCCCAGGCCCCATCCTTGTATTTATGGAATTGAGCTCAGGGTGGGATGACATATTAATATGTTAATTACTCATAAAAAATTTACCAGGACTATGGAGGACCCATGATGCCCTTCGGGGAACTCTGGGAGCATACCAGTTGAGGGGAGGGGAGAGCCAGCGGGCAGTTGTGGCTGTGGGGTAGAGAGGATGGGGAGCCCAGGTCCCTGTGAGGCTGGTGGGAGAGGGCACCAGGCAGGCCTGTCCGAGATAAGTACAGTAGTGCCCAGCTCTGAGTAGCTGCTTCTCTGAGTACTTGAACTGTGCAGGCTTCCCAGGGACTGCAGCCATTGCCCCCTAAGTGCGAATGGAGCTATTTAATGCCTCCTGCCCAATCAAGGGATGCAGTGATAGACCCAGGAGGAAAGAGCTGGGGTCAAGGGTCCCAGTGGTTGGGGCACTAGAAATCTGGATCTACCTGAATGGGGGCCCAGCTTCAGGAGTGCCCGGAGTGAGGTGACATAAAGCAGGGCCACGAGATTTTCTGCAGCTGTCCTCAGCTGTGGTTTACAATTTTTGGCCCGTATCAAAACCACCAGCAGAGTTTATTGCAGATGCAGACGTCTGGGCTCCATTCCTGGAGGTTGGTTTATCATGTTTGGGCCAGGGGCCAAGAATCTACATTGTCATGAGAACCCCAGTTTGGGATCCCCCAGAGGAGCACTGCCCAGTGGAAGCTTGGCCTTCTGAACAAACTGGGGCCTTGTCCAGATTCCTGCAACCTCAGTGGACCTAGGAGGCTTCTCGCTGGAAAGGACTGTTCCCACTTTGGTTCGAATGTGCTAGTATTAGCAGTTTCCCAGAACCTGAAAACATTGAGCTTCTTGTCAAAGCCACGTGGCAGCATGAAGCCAGAACTGAGGAACCGTAGCCTGGTCCCTAATTTCAATGAGCCCAGCCAGATGTGTCGTAAGCTGTGGGAACGGTCCAGCAGGTCCACTGAACATCCAGATCCGGCATCAGTGGGTGGCAGACATTCAGGGAAGGTGGGACATGGACAGCTTCCTTGCCTCTGACGAGTGGTGAGCCACCACTGATTCGGAGAGGGACCCAGCCCTGGGAATCCTGCCAGGCCCAGGGTCTGTTCAGGTACAGGCGCTGGAGGAGGTGGAGGCAGAGAGGGACAGAGGGAATAGAGGACTCTTAGACCTGGTGGCAGGGTGACCAATTTATCCTGGTCTTTTCCTAGTTTTAGCCCTGAAGTCCCATGTTTTAGGAGATCCCTCAGACCAGGGCAAACCCAGATCGTTGGTCATGCTATTTGTGGATAAGGGAATGGCATTCTCCTGGGAAAGCTGGGTTTCTTAGTGGTCACCACAGACACTGTCTACCGTGACTGTGTGATCTTGGGCAAGTGTCTTAACTGCTCTAGGTTTTCATTTTCTGACTGTCATATGGGAATAACATTCCTTCCTGCACAGGATTTTGTGAAGGAGTAAACGAAATGATGTACATAGAACCTTGGCACATTTATTCATTTGACAGATCTGTTTTGGCCACTATTGCCATATTTCACCAAATTTCACTGAATCGAAGATGCATCAATTGTATGAGGCACAATGGTTGACCAATTAAGGAAAAAATGCTGCCAATTAAACTTTGACTTGCAGTGGATCGCAAGGCATATAGCCCATTTCCAGAGATGTGAAATGTGAGAAGATGCCCACCTGAGAATCTGTGAACCAGGTAGCACACTGGGAACCACCGAGGCCACAGGGGTGAACCAGGCTTTGCAGTCTCTGCCTTGGCTCAGTTTTCAGCACAGGGCAAGCTTCCAGGTGGAGATATTTAAACAAACAAAAACTAAAACTAAAACTAAACAAAACAACAACAAAAACCAACCCTGAAGTGTAATATGTCTCTGAAGAACATGGCCAGTGTTCTGTGTTCAATTTAAAACATCACAATGGGGGGCGCCTGGGTGGCTCAGTCGGTTAAGTGTCCAACTTCCACTCAGGTCATGATCTCACGGTTTATGAGTTCGAGCCCTATGCTGGACTCCCTGCTGTCAGCACAGAGCCTGCTTAGGATCCTCTGTCTCCCTCTCTCTCTGCCCCTCCCCTGCTTGTGCTCTCTCTCTCTCTCTCTCAAAAAAAAAAAAAAAAAAAATCACAATGGGAGGCACAGTTTCAGGCTATGTGGTGTGTGGGAGAGAAAATTCTCCAATAGAACTCTGAGTCTCATGTGGAAAAGAAGTTGATTCAGTTCTGACACCCTCCTGGCTTTGTCCTTCGGGGGCCCCCTAGATTACAGGGTGACAATGGCCTCTTTCCCAATTCCAGGAAGCACTTTCTACCAGTGAGACTGCCTGGCTGGAGCGAGCAGCCCGCACTCACTGCCAGTGCCAGACTGGGAGGGCTGCGACAGGTGTCAGAGCTTCACTGGGATTGGATGAGACCATCCTGCCTTCTCCACCTCTGCTATTTTCCCTGGAGAAACGCAGGTTTTTTTTTTTTCCTTCATTGTCGGTTTGCTTGATGGGGAAATTACATCTGCCAGACTCAAGAACTGATCCGTAGAACCGTAACAGCACCTCCACTCCCCTCCCAGTGTGCTTGATCATCTTCCAGAGGAGGCTTCTGGAAGGTCAGGTGGTGGGTCGTTCGGCCCTGTCATGACGGAGATGCCAGGGAGGGCACCTAGTCTCCACCTGGTAGCTCTGAGTTAAATGCTTTGCGGGGTGGGGGTGGGGGGGGACCCAAGCTGAGATCGCTGTTTGCTAGGAGTGTGGCCCACGAGGCATTCAGGGACAGCTTTATGTAATCTCATTAGCTGATGCCGATGCCAGCAAGAGGGGAAAGTGCTCAGTGCGGGCTGAGGCCGGAGCCACACTTGGGTCCCCCCTGCTGAAAGTCTGGGGTGATGGCGGGAGCAGAGGGGCAGAATTAGAAACCTGTCCCAGGACCCTGGGACCCTGGTTGAGGGTAGGAAGTCATTCTAAGTTGGGATGGGATTGGAGAGTTGCCCTGGTAAAGATGCAACGTTTGAAAATATACACTTACTGTGTTGTTTTTTTTTTTTCTGACAAGTTTTATTGTTTTGTTTTGTTTTTACTATAGAAAATCTGGAAAAAAGGCAAAGGAAAAATAACATAAAATGAAATAAAATAAAATAAAATAAAATAAAATAAAATGAAATGAAATAAAATAAAACCTGGCAACCCCACAATCTAAAGTCATCCTTCAAAATTCTGGTGTGTTTTCTCTGGGTATCTTTTTCTAAATACAGACCTAACCCATACATCTGAGGGGCCCCGGGCAAGAGTACTATTGGTATTCCCGCCTACCACACGTTTAAATATTTAATGTTTAAATCATTTTTCTGAGAGTTACTTTTATTCTAAAATATGCAAAATTATTAGGATGAAAAGGCAAAACTCAGATTACAATTAGTAAATATTAAAAATTTAGATCAAAATTATTTTAATAAAGCTGAAATTTAGATTTAATTTTTAAACAGTTGATTAAATTAAATAAAATATTAAAAATATTAAAACTATGCTCTTTTAATGGCCAGGGTTCATCTAGTTGTCCATGTAAAGGGTTGACATCGCGCCTCATCCATTTTTGTCTAGATCTACATATATACAGATCTAAGGGTAAAATGAATTATTTAACATTGTGGACGATTTCTCAGCTGTTACATACAGCTGTCCCAGGTATTGTGCTAATTAGTGAGTATTTCTGGAACCATGAATTAGAACATGAAGAAAAGCAAAGAAACGGACCCTTGGCCCTACAGGGAGATGATACTAGGCTATGCAAGAAAGGATTGCGTTTCATGCTATCTGAGAGAAGGTATTTGATGAATTAATCTGTCTTTTCTCTTACTTAAGCACGTCCGCAACTCAAATCTTCCCTGTAGTCTGCAGTGGTGTCTGTGATGTCAGCAGCAGCAGTGTTGTGGCACAGGGACTCAGTCCTCTTTTGTTTCAAGGACGGAGGGCAAGAGATTGAGACACATCTCCTGGGGTTTGAGTGATGTTAGCGGACAGTTGATCTTTCTGGTTATGCTTTGCAACACCGGGCCCCAGATCCTAAGTAACAGAAGTGCCCATGTCTTCTGTAGTAACTGTTTATGTGTATGTGTGTGTTTAAGAAATGCAGAACAGCCTGAATTGTGGGACCCAAGGCAGAGACCACCCTTGCTGAGGTATAAAGTCCAAGGATATATATGTATAATAATATGTATATAATCGTGTATGATTTCCCCCCAATTTTCTGTCATGAACACTTTCTTTATATTCTTCTGAAAATTTATTTTTAATATTTATTTTTAGCAATATTCCATAAAACAGACCTATCATCATTTATTAAACCAGACCCCCTACTGTTGAAATTTATGTTGTTTTCAATTTTTCTCTCTTATAAACAACACCACAGTGAACATCCTTACGCACATCTGGGGTACATTTCCGGAAGCATCGCTAGGTCAAAGGGGACGTACATTGTGTACACAGAATTAAATCAAGAGGGGCCCCTTTAGAAGTCCAATGGTGAATTGATAAGCTGTTTTATCCTTTGTTAAGGATTGGTCCCAGGAAGACTGACAGCACTAGAATTGGCCCAGGGAATGGCATATGGCGTTTTGGATCCTCTCTGTGTGAATTTGGGCAAAGTTCTTTCTGTCTGGGTCTCTGTGTCTCCATCTGTACAAGGAGAAGTTGAGCTAGATTTTTTTCTCAGAGTCCTTGCGATTGGAAGCGCTCTGATTCTGGGAGGTTTTGCCTGCTGGGTGTGAGCAGAGCCCAGCTCAACCCTGTGGGACTCCATCCATAAGACCACCCTGCCCCCTGCTGGCCAGTTGCCAGATGCCAGTCCTGTCCCTGACTTGCAGAGAGAAGCCCTGGAATCTTGCTGAGCTCATAGAAAGTCAGCTACCCACTGTGAAAGCAGCAGGTTATGAGAGGTTGAGAAGTGGTTGCTGTTTTCTTATCAGAAATAACGTTCTTCGGGCTGTGCTTCCAAGTGTCTCATTTCATCTATTTGTTCAGCAAACGTTTCTAAGTTCCTCCTTGGTGCCAGGGCTGGGAACTCATTTTTGCCCTTGAGGAACACACAGTTGAAGAAGGGCAGAACTGGCCACATGTCACTACCATATACAGAGCAGAAAGAAGGATGTAGAGAAAATGCTTCAGCATTTGATTTGGCTGATTTGGCTGTTTCTGGGTTCTTAAGCCCTTGATATTCATTTATTTGGATAAGGAGCCCAAAGAGATAGCTGTTCTGGGTTGAATGGTGTCTCTCCTGGAACCTGTGAATGTGATATAGGGTCTTTGCAGATGTATTCGAGTTAAGATGGCCTCATGGTAGTGGGCCCTAGTCCAACAACTGGTGTCCTTATAAGAAGAGGAAACAGAGACACACGGGGGAAAAGGCCCTGTGACAACAAAGGCAGAGACTGGAGGGATGTGTCTACAAGCCAAGGACTGACAAGGATTGCCAGGAGCCACTGGAGGGAAGCCAGGGAGAGGCAGGGAAGGATTCTTCTGTAGAGCCTTCAGAGAGAGCATGGCCCTGGCTGACACCTTGATTTGGGACTTTTAGCCTCTGGAACTGTGCTAGAATAAATTTCTGTTGTTTAAAACCATCCAGTTTGTGGATATTAGCCCTGGGAAATTAATATCATCGTGACTCCCTGGGGATGAAAGTTGGCACACCCAGGAGGACTGGGGATCTAAGTGAGAGAGAAAGAAAGAGGGAGAGGGAGAACGTGTGAGTGGGAGAAGCTGGAAGGCCCCAGTTGTGGCCCCAGGCAGCTGCTGGGTGTTGGTTTGTTTGCCGAGAGAGAGAGAGAGAGAGAGAGAGAGAGAGAGAGAGAGAGAAAACATGTGAGTGGGAGAACCTGGAAGGGCCCCCAGTTGTAGCCCTAGGTGGCTGCTGGGTGTTGTTTTGTTGGCCTATATAGGAAAGCATTGGAATGGACCAGTTACATGGTTAAAATGTTTCATTTCCTAAAATTATTCTTTGGACTATGCCAAAACTTTTTCTTTTTCTTCTTTCTGAGATCAGAACACTTTTCTTAAACAAAAGCAAACGTAGCACCCCATATATAAAAGAGGAGGTTTTGTGTGCCCGTTATAGGGTCCTGGGGCTTGGTGGGCACTGTTGAGAGCTCCTAACCCATGTCCAAGGGTGCTGAGGCTTTGCTTGATCCTGTACCTGCCCCTCTGGTGTTGAGAAGAGTACAGTTGATGTCAAATGGATAACAACCCAGAGGTGAGTAACTTTCTTCATTATTTAACAGGAAGATTTATTTCGCCCATAGGGTTCACAGAACTTTCCCATGGCCTCATAGAGAGTAAGTGTATTTGTTTCCTGTGGCTGCTGTAACAAGTTCCTGGTGGCTTCAAACAACAAAATTTATCCTCTTGTGGTTCTTGAGGTCAGAAGTCCAAAATCAATTTCACTGGGCCAAAGTCAAGGTGTTGGCAAGGCCACACCCCCTCAGGACGCTCTAAGGGAGAATCTGTTGTTTGCCACTTTAGTCTGTGTGGTGGCCGCTAGCATCCCTTGGCTTGTGGCCGTCTCTGCCTCTGTGGTCACATTGTCACATGTCCCATGTCAAATCTCTGCCTCTCTCTTATAAGGACACTTGTGACTGCATTTAGGGCCCACCTGGATAATCAAGGATGATCTCTTCATCTCCAGGTCGTTAATTTAATCATATTGGCAAAGTCTACTTTGCTATGCAAGGTAAGATTTACAGTCTAATTCAGGAGTTAGGACCTGATATTTGGGAGGGCCATTTTTTTTTCCTTTTTCTTTTTTAAAATTTAATTAATTATTAATTAATTAATTTTTTAACATTTATTTTTTGAGAGAGAGAGATACACACAGTGCAAGTGGGGGAGGGGCAGAGAGAGAGAGGGAGACACCGAATCTGAAGCAGACTCCAGGCTCTGAGCTGTCAGCACAGAGCCAGACTCGGGGCTCGAACTCACGAACCCTGAGATCATGACCTGAGCTGAAGTCAGATGCTTAACCAACTGAGCCACCCAGGTGCCCAGGAGAGGGCCATTTCTCATCCCACTATACAAGTGACATGTCTATAAGTGAGTCAGTGGCAGAGACATACTCAGCCAGTCACCTCGTCTCTTATCCTCATTACTCCCATCTTCCCTCTCTGCTCAGTAAAGAAGCTGTAGAAGGAATTTGGAGCCCTTTTCTGGGTGACAGGTGAGGGAGGAGGCTGTCTGCCATCAGCCTTCTGTTGAGCTGGGGGCACACAGAAGGCAGAGCCATTCCCGTGGAGAAGCACAGAAGGAAGCCCAGCCAGGCAGCAGTGTCTGGAGGGGGCCTTTTGTAAAGGTTCATCTGACCACAGAGGAATTTGCATGAGCTAGATCCTGTGTCAGGAGCTTCCCCTCTGATGTAATCCCTCAACAACCCTCTGAGATATTATCTGTCTACAGGCTTCAGAATATCCATTCGGGTCTGAGTTTCTGTTGCCCTGAGCTAAGAAGCATGCTTTGAGCACAGGGTTAGAGCACTGGACTTGAGTCTGGGAGCACAGGCTGCTTTTCTAAGTTGTTTTATGGGCAACTCGTTACAGTTCTCAGAGCCTCTGTTTCCTTATCTGTAAAATGGGGCTGAGAATCCTTAACCCTGCTGGGTTGTTATGAGGTTCCAAGGAAATCATGTCTTGTACCCCCACTGCCTGCAGAGGAGGGGCTGGAGGTTAGGTTTCCATGGACTAGCAAGCTGTAGGCAGTCTTCTGGATGAATGAAGGTGAGAACAGGGGTTGCATGTGTGCCTATTCTGGGCTTGGCACAGATCAGATAAGGGCAACTGACCCATCTTGAAGGTGCCAGCAGGCAGGGTGGTGCATCCAAGGGGATCTAGCTCTAGCTGATGGCCATTTAGATAAATTCAACAGATATTCAGTGGGTAACTCTGACTGGGTGGTGGTGGCAAGGCATGGTAGCCCCTACATCAGTGACCTCTAGGCCATGAGGAGGGATGGGTATGTAAATTATGTAAGAGAAATGTGTGGCCAGAACTGGGAGAGACAGAAACAGGTGAATGGCGGGGAGGGAGGATACTGAGAAAGAACTGATCAACTCTGACCTGGCACAGGGGCCTCAGGGAGGGCAGTGGGCTCCTAATCCTCTATGTGGCTCAGTTTCCATGGCATCTGCAGTTTGAGCCTCACTCCCACCTTGGGGAGACAGAGTGAGGATAGTTATTAGTACCATAAATAACTTTGATTCTTTTATTTATTTATTTTCTAATTTTTTAAGTGTTTACTTATTTTTGAGAGAGAGAGACAGACAGACAGACAGAGCACGAGCAGGGGAGGGGCAGAGAGAGAGGGAGATGCAGAATCCGAAGCAGGCTCCAGGCTCTGAGCTGTCAGCGCAGAGTGGGGCTTGAACTCACGAACTGTGAGATCATGACCTGAGTCAAAGTCAGACACTTAACCGACTGAGTCACCCAGGCGCCCCACTCTGATTCTTTTAAAATTAAGAATGTAACGACCACTGTAGAACATGTTGAAGATGCAAATAAGCAAAAAGAAGAAAATTTAAAAATCACTTACAAGCCCATTGCCTGCTGACTCTCCATCGTCAATATCCTGGTGTATTTCCTTTTAGTATTTTGTTCTGCATAGATTTCATGCTACCTCCTGTCTTGTAGCCTGCCTTTTACCAAACTAGACAGTGAATAATTTTGTGTTACTAATGATTTCGGACAGTTAAATGTTAAATTGGATATATAATATTCATTCTTTAGCTAATTACTAAAAATCAGATACTTACATTGTTTCCTTTTTTAAAAAAACTATTATAAGCAGATTCTGGAATAAAATTCTTGAAATTCTTACCTCTTTGTTCACTCAGTTAATTATTTCCACAGGACAAATTCCTGGGTTTGGAGTTGCTGTGTCAGAGGGGAAGCTCATTGTAACAGCCAAATTTGCCCTCCACAAAGGTCCTTCTGATTTATATTCTCAGCAACAGTGTTTCAAAGTGCTGGTATCTCCCCACATTCACCAATGCTGGCTTTTATCGCCTTTTGATTTTTGTGAATTTGATAATCAAACATGCCCCCTGGCTGGTTTAATCTATATTTCTAAGATGATTGGGATTTGGAACATTTTTTCCTGGGTTTATAGGCTGTGTGTGTGTGTGTGTGTGTGTGTGTGTGTGTGTGTGTGTATTTTTCCTGGCAAAATGTCTGGTTTGTGTTTCTTTGATCTATTTGTAAGACCATCTGATATACCAGGACAGGAAATAGTGACCCTCTTTATTGATGAGGAAGCTGAGGTTCAATGAGGGTAAGTGACTTTCCCAAGGTCACTTGGGCAACTAAGTGCTAGAAGCTGAGCCCTCCATCCTGGGCTTTAAGTCACTCTCTAGCACTGCACCCACTGCGTCCACTGATAGATGACCCTCTCCTATAGTTCTGGGAGAAAAAAAATCAAGCCTGCCTTGTTTCAATTTAGTCTTGATTCTTAAAATAATCTATCCTGTAACATACAGTAGTGTTAGCAGAGAAAATATGTTCCGCCACTTACTGCTAAAGGAGCCGGAGTCCACAGTGGGCTGTGACCCTGTAAGAGCGTGCCCTCCATTCTGATAAATCAGGTCCTGGAAGGAGATTAGTGCTGACGGGTCTGGGGACAGTTAGCACGATTATTAACAGGACACCATGGCTGAAGACAGCTGGCTCAGCATGCACGTGAGCTCCTGGAGACCCCAAGTCAGGGCTAGACTCTGGGAGCAGACTGGACTGGGGGTTGTTCACCCACCTAGCCACACCCCCTAGGGATGGCTCTGCCACTGCCCATTCACCCACCCCATTTGGCCCTGTTGGCACTGTGGCCACTTGTAGTGCCTGAGGTTAGAAAGAACTTGGTCCCAAACGTGGCTCTACCATGGGTTTACCTGTGCCCCTAAGCACCTCCCTGCTTCTCTCTGCCTCAGTTTCCCCACCTGTCCAGCCAGGATTTTGGGCATAATAATTTCCAAGAGCCCCTCCAGAACTAGCTCCACCTGCCCTGTCCATCTGTTGCCTGGCCTTTTCCGTCTGATCACCTGAGAAGATGAAGACCCACAAACGTGCTCAGTGGGACCTTGCCATCCTCTCACCCAATTCCAGGTGACAAACTGCTTTGCACGAAAGGTGACTTTATCTTTTCCTCCAGAGCTTACTTTCTCTTTTGAGCTGTCTTTAAGCTGCATGACTAGTCTGCGTGAATTACAAGCAGTCTCATTAATCTGGGGTCTCTCTCCCCACTCTTCATCCATTAGATGGTGTCGAAATTTGGGGTGGGGCTCACTTAGTGCCTTGACATAAGAGAGTTGGTGGCTGGCTGTGTGCTGAGAGACATTCATGCCAACTGTCAGCCCTTGAGACACATGGTCCTACAGGCATCAGTGCTGATGCCCACAGGCTGTGGTTATCCCTCCCTCCCAGGGCAGACCTCTCCGGAAGTGGGGTGGCCTCAGCTACACCAGAGGCTGCTGGGGCATGGGAAAATCCAGCCGCCCTCTCATGAGGCAGGAAGCTCCCCAGTCTTCCCGAGGCCCTCTCAGCTCAGGCACACCACACAGCCATCTCTGCTCCATGCCCACACTCCCACGTAGGTGCTCTACTAGGCTTGTGCCTCCCTGGACTCCCTCTCAGAAGAGGCCCAGGCCCCCCTCGCTTTCAGATCTCTGCAAATCCATCTGAGATTTCTGTTATGCCTTAACCCCCCGGGTTTGGCTGGGTTCCTGGCCCTTCTAAGGACCCACCCCTCCAGCATCTGACCTCTGATCCTCTTCTCTCCTCCAGCCCAGGGAGTTTTTAATATTCGTTGGGGCGGAAAAAAATGACTGGCCAATGAGGCATCATTCTCAATCCTTTTGCCTTATACTTTTTCCCTCGTTCTTCGTAATTGCTCTCTGATTCTGCCGAAACAACCTTCTTGTCTGTGGTGCAGTGTGGGTGAGGCAAGAGCAGAAGTCATAAGGAAATATGGAAGCAGATGCCCCGATGCAAGGCCCGGATGTTATCTGGCCACACTGAGACAGAGCACTGAGAGGTTGTGGAGAGTTAGCGGCAGATCTGTGGCTGACCTTGGTTTACCCACTCTGCCTTGCGCAGAGCCACGCTCACATGCTAGAAATCCAGCTTTTCTTCAGATGAAAACCATCCTTGTACATGGGGTTCCTAGTCCTCTTGCTTTTGCTGCAAGGCCAAGCCCCAGGCAGTCAGGGAGCTCCCCATAGTCCCGGCAGCTGCCCAGATCATGTGTCCCAAGAGGGTGACTTGGCACCATCCTGGCCTGCTGCCCCTTCTCAGAGGTCCTGACATGCTTCCCCTACCTGCCTCCAGCCTGCATCAAAGCATGGAGGCGAGTGTGCAGGTTGGGCTGCGGTAGGCCGGTCTCCTCTCCCGGCTTTGATCAGTTAGCATCTCCCGATTCAGCTCTGGGCCTCATACTTTGTTATTGCGGTTTTTACCCTTTATTGCTTACTTCTATTATTATACAAGCAATGCACATGTTATAACATAGGAAAATACAGATAAGCCAAAAGAAGAAAATAAAAACCATGCACAATATTGATATCAAGGGAAAACCCTTTGAACATCTTGGGGTCTGTCCTTATCTCTGCGTGCTTCTTTTTCATTCTGACAGAAAAGGGATCAGACTGTATACATTCTTTTTTATGTAATATAATCTTTAGGTCTTCACATTCTACCAAATATACTTCTGTGATATCATTTCCAACAGCAACATCGTATTCCAGTAAGCTCTGAAACGTAGCCAGCCATCCCATTTACTGGGCATTTAGGTATTTCTAATTTTTTTATATTATTAAACTGAACAATATGAAATTTCTGACATTTGGTTGCCCCTGACCTAAGAATGGCAATTTCAGTTGGTTTGACATAATGTAAATAATACTATGATGAACATCCTTAAGACTAATCTTCGTATGTTTTTCAATGACTCGCTTGTATTCCTAGACATTTCTAGAAATGCATTTGCTGAACCAAAAAGGATGCATACTTTTAGGCAGACCTACCCTTTAGTACACTGACCTCCAGGTATGTGTCCAAAGCAGACAAGAGAACCAAGGGATGAGGGTGAGGAACAGTTTTAGGAGAGGACTGTTGGGTGTCCTGGAAAGAGGCTTGGGCTTGGTTTCAGATGATGGACAGAAGTCCCAGCTGCTTCCTGCACGAGGCTGTGACCCTGGACCAGTTAGAGACTCACTCTGGAGAGCAATCAGCAGGGTTTTCATAAAGGGACAACTGGTGTTTGTGTCAACAATATGGGTGGTTTGCCTAAGGTTTGGGCATTCCGAACTCTGTTGGACTTCCGTCATCCTTTGAAACTCTTTGCCTGAGCTTAGGACTCTCTGAGCCTTGAGATCAGAAATCCCCTTTTCCTGGGAAAGGTGATATAGAGATGAGGGCTTTTTAAAGGACTCACAATCGCCTCCATGGTTTTGAATGTTTAAAAATGCAGCTTGGCCTTGAGGGTGGACCCAGGCCTGGCTGTGGAGGGAGGTTCTGATGGATTCTGAGGCGGCAGGCCTCCTGAACCATTGAAGCGTGCAGGCTGAATTTTAAAAATAATTGTCCTTTTTAATGATGTAAAACATGTCATCTAGATTAAAAAATAAACACACTTTATTACTTTCCCAGTCCTTTCTTCCTCCCTCCCAGGGCCAGATGGGGATTGCTTGAATATTTCTGGCGTATTTCACATATTTAATAACGCCCTTGGAGGTTCTTCCAGATCTGATGAAATGTGGGATTGAACTCTGCCCATAGACACTGTTCACAGAAAAGAACGCTGGTGGTAGGTGTGTGTGTGTGTGTGTGTGTGTGTGTGTGTGTGTGTGTGTTGGGGGTGGGGACCCATCCTATTTTGGAAGCAGCTGGGTCTACAAGTCAACAATTTTGAGCAACAAAGCAAATTGTTTCCCTCCCCCCCCCTTGTGCCTTTTGAGGGGGTGGGGTGGGGAAACAGGAAAAAAGAAATCACTGCAGCTAAGCAGACTAGAGCAGCTTCTGGAGAGAGTCAGGCCTTCCCTGACAGCTTTCTGCTAGCTCTCTTGAGCTGCAGTGAATCCAAGAAAATAATTAAAGCTTTAATTTATTTATACATCTTCTCTATAGATATTATAGATCCAACAATTGCCGCCTTCTAATTTATGCGCGCGGAGCCCCCCCTCTCCCCCCCCCCCCCCCCCCCCCCCCCCGGAGCCCGCGTCGGCCGAGCGCGCGCGTGGCCGCCCGCAGCGGTGGCGGCGGCGGCGGGCCGAGGCCCCTTCCGAGCTGCCCGGCGCCGTCAGCCCCGCGGCGGCGGCCGAACAATGGCCTGCGGTGGCGAGCCCGACCGGGCCGCCTCGGAGCGGGCGCACCTGGGTGATGGGCACCTCCCGAGACTCCCCGGGCCTGCGGGCCTGACAGGCGCGAGGCGGCTCCTTAATAGACTGCGGGAGTGTTCTCCGGGAGAAGTCTGCGGCGGTCCCCGAGGAGAGATCATCAGGCAGAGTGGTCCCCGGAGCAGGATTTATTAGCAGACAGGATGGGGAAGTTGATTAGCCTCCGCGGCTGAACGGACATCCTGTCAGACAGGCCTCTTAATCCAATCACTTACCTGTCGAGGGGGAGCCTCCCGCCTGCCGCCCGCCGCCCGCGGGGCCCCTGCTAACCTGCCCGCCGCAGGGCGGGAGCTGCGGGCCTCGGGCGTGGGCCCACCGAGGCGACAAACGCGCGAGGCTCGCCGTCTCGCCCTTGCCGGACCTGCGCTCTCAGTCACTGGGTCTTGCTGTCGAGGCAACCTCAAGGTGCGCGCCCTGGCGGTGACCCTCTCCTGCACGGAAACCTTAACCGGTGGCTCCCTATTCCCCACTCAGGAAAATACCTGCTCCTGGGTCTTGCCTCACCTGACCCTGAACCCCCTTTCCAGCGTCATCCCCCACGGCTCCCTCTCCCTGGGGCCTCTGCTCTGTGCAAACCCAGCTACCCTCCTCCTTTTTCTGAATCCTGTTGCTTCCCTTGCTCCAGTCATGGGATTTGGCTAGAATGCCCTCCCTCTTCCCCGCCTTCCCCCCCCCCCCAAATCCAACTTGTCCTTGGAGATCTGACTCACAAGCCTCATCTTCCCTAATTACAGCTCTCCTTCCTCCGTGCCCAGGTAATCTCTCCCTCCTGTAAAACTTTGTGCCAGGGTAAGCACTCTAGCCCCCCAGTCCTGCCTCCACCAACTTCCTAGCTCTGTGACCTTGGCCAAGTGACCTCACCTGTGCTTCTCCCTTCTGTAAAACAGCATGATAGCAATAAGTTCCCCATAGGTTTGTCGTGAGGACAGAGGTTTGTGAGAGGACGTGTGTAGAAAGCTGCGTGTAATGCGTGGTGCATAGCAGAGCTCAGTGCTCAGCATGTGTCAGTCTGCGCCGGGTAGTGCTGGACCTATTACCTCCTTCACTGCTCCAAGTTCCATTATGATGGGGGCCAGACCTTCACCATCTCTCTCCCTCCCCTGTCTCTACCTGCCCCCAAGACCAAGGACAGTGCTTTATGGATAACATGGCTAAATGTTTGTTGAGTGAAGGGAGGAACCACTGCCACACTGCAGACAAAATATTGTGAACCATTTCAACGAGTGACCCCAGGAGGCCCCATCCTGGTTGATCTGACCACAGCAGAAGCAGAAGGTTGAGGGACAGGGCCCCCATCTGCTTTTGTGTGGTGGGCATTGAGATGTGTGTGAGTTCTTGTCAAGAGTTTAGGAATTCAGACCCTATTGATCCACTGCATCTTCAAAGCCATCAATCATCATTAAGAAACAGGACCTGAGCCCCTGGATGGGGTGGCTGGTACTGGGTAATTTAGAGGATTTTACACACAACACACACACACACACACACACACACACACACACACACACACACTTGGCTAAAAGAAGTCAGCTAAGACAAGCACTGAACAGTTAGCAGACAGGCAGGGGAAAACCTGGGGAACTTGTAGAGACCAAGGGTAACCGACCAGGAAATACATCAAATTCTACTTCCTAGTGGAATCACAGATTTTTGTGGTTGGTTGTAACTGTCTAATGAGCATTTCACTTTGGTAAATGTGGATGCTGAGGTCTCACCCTAGTCCTGCCACCTCCTACTGATGGCTGCCTTTCACAATTTGTCAGTTTTGCCTGGGTCAGTGTCAAGGTCACTTGTCTGTGGTTTGGGCCATCTTCCTTATTTCCTTAAAAAAAAACAAAAACAAAACAGAATAAAACAGAATAGCATTTTCCTGGCCTGATGACTGCATCAGGCTACGTTCCCATGCCTTGATGTTTTTCAGATTTCTAAACATGCCCCGTGATCTTGATGTGACAGAACACACCCCTGGAATTCAGAGCACCTTGGGCCTGGTCAGGCCCTGCTACTGACTAGTCATGTGATCTTGGTGGGGAGGCAGTCAATCTCACTGAATTTCAGTTTTTTTGTATCCATCAAATAGTGTGTAATATTTGGCTTACCTTTATAGGAGGAGAAATTGAAGTTTACAGTGAAGTAATTGATAGGAACGTGATTTGAAGAACACAGTACTATACAAAATTAAAGCAGAATTGCTGTTATAAAATCATTCCTAAAATATCGATTGCCCTCAATGCTAGGTGCTGGGAAAGTAGAGGTGGTCAAGCCTCAGCCTGTCCTCAGTGGGTTCACCAGTAATGTGCTAGGAAAGGGCAATGAAACACCCCCTTCCCAGTCCCTGGGGCTGGCAAGGCTTCACAGAGGGAAGGGATTAGAATAGTTGAGGAAAAGGATCACAGGCAGAAGGACAGGAAGTTGTGGGTGGGAAAGTGGGAAGATGAAGTGGGAAAAGCAGATGGAAGCCAGATATGCAGGGCCTCGTAGCCTATGAACGAAGCTCACATCAGGGAAATGACAGAGTCAGGCACGTTCTGGAGTTCTGGGAAGATGGCAGCCTGTGTGGAGCATGGGCTGTGTGGAGCCTGAGATGGAACATGGGCTGGAGAGGAGACAGGAGACATGAGGCAGGGAGGGAGCTAGTGCAATGTCCAGGGGAGAGATGGTGAGGCCTGAGAACCTAGGAAGTCTGGGGCCTACCTGCTGACCCTATGGCCTGGGCAGAGGGTAAGAGGGAGCAGAGGCAGGGGTGAGGGTGGGTGAGGTGATTAGGGAATCCTATGGAGTAGAGCTGAGGAAACTCTCCTGCATTATAAACTGAGGCTGGGAAGAGGGAAGGGGAACACTCATCCCAGCCCCTCCCACCCTGAGTCTCCCTCTGCCCAGCCTGTGGGCACTTCCTTGTGACTCTAGAACCCTTCTGGATAGGCAGGAGTGGGTAAGATGTGACGCCAGTAAGACCAATGTTGCTCAGGAAAAAAATCCTGTTGTTGAGGGAAACACTTCAAGTTTCCAAGATGATTATGGCTTTAAATCAGAGCCATGTGCACAATGTAGATTGGGTGTTGTGAGGCACAGGTCCCAGTTTCTCTGCCTCTTAGGGGTTGACTTCTCCATATAAGGCAAGGGGCTGTGGCCCAGCTCTGAGGAGAATAAACCATGATTTTCCTGAGTCACTGAACCATCATTTGAGACCAGGGGCCTGGCTCCTGAATATTCTGAGGTCCGGATGTTGTCCAGTGTGAACTTGGGACTGTGGGGGCTCCTTGGTTCCCTGTGCAGAGCCCCCTGCTGCTCCTCTGTGCCCCTCCCCGTTCCTCCCAGGGGCTCCAGGCAAGAGCAGCAGGCAGACCCCTGTGCCTGCTCACAGCCTGAGTGAGGGTGGAAGACGAGCCAGTGTTCTGAACAGGAGGAGTGGGGAGAATGATCACCACTCTGGTCTCTCCAGAGTGTGATGTTGGCTGGCTGTGCTCAGGAGCCCTGGCTGTGGGAAGAGGAGGGAAACCACTGGCTGGGGCTTCAGGGGAAGGGTCAATATTTTAGTAACTTCCGTATCCTCAGCACAGACTAGGTACTCAGCAAATGTGTTGTTGGATCAAAGACTCGCTGAGGAGGGGTAGTGCAGGTAGCAGAGCAGGAGAAGGGCACTCCAGACTGAAGAAGCCGCATGAGGCCTGGAGGTAGTCATGGTGGGAGATGGGGCTGAAGTGCGAGGGTCAGAGAGCTCAGGGGTGGAGGCACATAGGAACCACCCTGTTCAAATTCTCTCCTCATTTTGAACCCATTCTAGGGCAGCCTTCCAGGAGATATTCTGGCTGCCCTTGAATGCCTCTGGAGGCAGGGGGCTCATTCTTCCCTTGACATTTCTTTGTATCTTAGAGCATCTCTGACTATGAAAAAATCAATTCTTTTTAAAACTAAGTGGGCACTGATTCTTTTAGGGGCCCCTACTGTTCCTTAAACTGCCTGCTTCTTTGGTGCCACATTGCCAAGGGCCTTGAGTGCCAGGCTGGGGGGGGGGGGGATGTTGATCTTTATTTTGCATACAGAAGGAGTCCTGGAGGCCTCTGAGCAGGAGGACTGTGAACAGGCTGAGCTTTACACAGGAAGACAACCTTCCTGGCCAGGCTGGGGCTGGAGCCCTAGAAATAAGGCAACCGATGTCTGTCTCTCTGTACCTATTCATACCCATGGCATTAATTAACAGACTTGAGGGCAGATAACCAGTGATAACCATTTCTCTTGCACAGGTGCAAGGCCAGTGGCCATGGATGGGTATGGATTGAGAGGAAGCACATGTAAAAGTTAGTATGTTAGGTTTGTCCCAAATCTGGGCATCACGGAAGTCAGTGCCCCCCCAAACCCCACTGGGCCCCTGACATCTGTCCTTCTGCAGAATCAGAGATGGCAGGCAGGTGTAGGAATCTGGGATCTTGCAGTGAAGGGCATCTCCAGTTCTCCTCTGGACCTGATAGAGACAGGGTGCTGGAGGGCTGTAGCAGATGGCCATGGTGAGGATTGGCACTTGGTGGGAGAGGCGGTCAGCCCTCCACCCTGAGATCAGGGCTTCCCCCACCCCAGGATCCCTTCTGACCTTTGTGTTCTCCAAAAAAAAGTCAAGGTGATGACAAGACACATCTATTGCATCTCAGCCATCATTGCAGTTGAAAGATGGGCCCGGAGCAGGTGGACTGCTTCAATTATGATGGATGAGGACGGTGACAGCTCTCGGGAGAGCCACGGGAACCTGGCAAGTGTTCACTCAGCTATGACTCCTCTGGTAGCAATTTGACAAGATCAGAGCACTTTACAGAAGTGGCAAGTTTGGGGACCTCGGGGTTTGCTTGGCCCGGGGACTCTGTCTGCGGAAGCCCTCAGCCAGCAACGCAGGGCAGGCTGCCCTCCAAGGAGGACCAACCCTAGGGAGGCAGGAGCAGCTGGTGGGAGGGGCTCTGCCTCATGAGGCCTCAGGGCCCCGGGCCTGGGCCTGGGATTTGCCTGCTTCAATCCCTTCCAGCTGCTGACCGGAAGACTCCAGCATAGGTACAGCCACAACCTCCCAGACCAACTGGGCATCTTTGAGCCAGGCCGTCTGCTGGGTCCTGGGGGACAACGGTGGACAGTGAGATTCACATCCTGCTTCATGGCACTTTCTGTGCAGACTTTAAGTGAGGGGAGGGTCTGGGACGAGACAGCCCCATCTGTCACTAACTGTGAAGCTCCTTTTTGAGCTTCAGTTGAATCACCTCTTTTTGGGTATGGTGGCTGGGGCTTCAGTGAGGTAACTTTAAAAAAACGTCGAGCTTGTCACAGGTGTTCAGCCAGTGCTGGTTTTCCTCCCTCACCGAAGCCATTGTCCTCTGGTGCATTTCTTTATTCATTCAGCAAAGTGGCCAGAGCACTTCTGTGTGCCGGGCATTGGGCCTGGCCCCAGAGAATTTGCTGTGGTCCTATAGATGAAGGGCTCATGTCTTGATCTGCTCAGGGAATGAGGATGCGGTTGGATCGGGCAGTCCCTTGGCCTCACCACCCCTTGGTGGTTGCTGGGTGGAGGTGCCCACCTTGCAGACTGATGGCCAGCACAGCCCTGGCTGCAGTGCTCCTGGACGCCTATGCCTTCCAGGTACCAATAGGCTCCTCTGCATCCGTTCTGCTTGGAAGTCAGTATCTGAGAGTTCCTCACACCAGAGGGTCATCTCCCTAGAGTTGGGGGGACCCCTGGTGTGGGCATTTCACCTTAGAGGTGGTTCTGTTCCTCCAATTCTTATTAAGTAACTTCTGTCTGCCCTAGAGGTAGGGGTAGGGACTGGGGAGGACTAGATAAGACTCGGGTCCTGCCCTCCAGGGGCTCTCAGGCTGCAGAATGGGAGTGCAGCATCAGGCACTGAAGACCATGCATGAGCTGGCAAGGTGGTCCAGTAAGGCATGGGCGAACTCTGAGGGGGGTGTTGTCCGTTCTGGCAGGGAGTCAGGGAAGGCTCAGAGAAGGGGCATTTTCTCTGGACTCAGAGGGATACCCCTAGAAGGAGCTGAGGAAGCTCTGCACTCAGGCAGGTAAAGCCTCCTGGGCAATTCTGCTCCCCTAAGCCTCAGTGTCTCCATCTGCACAGTGACAGGGCTGCCTCCAGGGGTTTGAAGGCCCTCCTGGCATAGACATTGGTGGGTTCATCCCATCACTTTCCCCTCAGAGTATATTCCCAAGGGAGCTGGCCTATATCCTCCTCAGTAATTTGGGAGTGACTTTACTTGGGACTTCCCTCTGCACCCCAGACATACCCACCTCCCACCCTGGATATATGCCATAGTCCTTTTCGCTTGCTTTGGAAGATTCTTGGTGTAGTTATGCCCCCAGAGATATTGAATTACTACTTTTATGTGTTTTAACAAATGCTTGTCATTTTGGCTGGATAAGAGGAGATTTAATGATGATGACAAGAATTTTGAAATCGCTCACTAGCTGTGGGTCTTTGGGAAAGTCACAGCCCCTCTGGGCCTTAATTTGCTCCTCAGTAAAACAGGGGTGTCAGTCCTGCCCAGCCCCATCCTGGGATTGGGTAAAGTGCCATCTCCAGGAAACAGAAGAGGAGACCTGGGGAGGGAAGGGTGGTGGGGACAGATGGAACGAGGGGCCAGCGTGCCAAAGGGGCTCTGGCCTGCTCTTTTAGCTTCTTGTTGGCTGCAGGAGGCTGTGGCAATCTGAGACTCCTTGCAAGTGGTGGGAGGGGTGGCTTGCAATGTTTGCCTCCCTGGCCTCTGTGACCAGATAAGGACAGGGCTGGTTTCTCTCTCAGGCCACTCAGAGTACTGCTCATCGGAGACCAGATCTTCATCAAGCTTGGAGGAGCCCACGGAATCAAGCCCACAAGCTTACTTGGGCTCTTACCTCCTTCTCCTCTTGTTGCCTGATCTTTACCCTAACAGAGCAGAGCTTTGTTCCTTCCGAGCCAATTGAACAGACCCAATTCATATGCCACAGACTAGGTCTGCAGGCTGAGAGGATCTGGTCACACTCCCCCCGTGCCCACACCCTCCCCACCATGTCTCCGTCTACTAGCCAAAACTCTTCAAGTCCTTCTGAGACCGAGTCTCTTTCAACTTGCCAGGTTCACGTTTCATGTTTCAAAGAACACAGGCTTAGGGATTCAGCTGACCTGGGTCTGATACCTGCCTCTGCCCCTTGCTAGCTGGGTGACATCGGGCAATCATTTGATCTTTCTGGGTCTGTTTCCTCACCTGAAAAGTGAATAGGGCCTATTTCAGTGGGTGGTTGTGAGGAATAACAAGAGAGCATATGTGGTGTTTGAAGAACCTTTATGGTGTTTATACTCAGTCAAGTATCCCCCTTCCCCAAGAAGTGCTCCCTGCAGGTCCCAGGGCTGCACCTCTGTGACTGAGCATATGACCAAGTGGAGCTAATCACAGTCCATCCTTGGGATTTCATACTCTAGCTGGGGAAACCAGGCCTCTTTCCTCTCTGTTGTAAAGATATAAGATGTAATCTTTAAGATGCTTGCAGACATGGCTCTGGCCTTGGGGACAGGGACTCATCAGAAAAAAACAAGCTGAAGAGAAGCAGAGAAGTGGGGAGAGAGAGAGAGCCCTGTTTGCACTTGAATCCCTGGCCCAAATAATCTGTCCGTCCAGCATCAACCCTTCTGTCCTGCAGTTGCACCACTTGAGTGAATGCCTATAACAATTCCTTTTTGGATTAAGCTGCTTGGAGCTGGTTTTCTGTCATTAGCAACCAAAGGATCCCAATTCATATAAATATACATAACACAGAAGCTGGTTATACAACAGCTCAGTAAGTGGAAGCTCTCAGAATTAACTGAAGTCAGGCCCTGTGTGGCTTGACGTTGGTGCTGAATTTCCATCCTCGTTGACCTCTGGCCACCTTGTCAAGAGGACTTGTGTATCCTCCCTGCCGCCCAGCCCAGACTCTAGAGCTGCCTCCGCAAAGCACGAAGCTGGCAGCAGCGCAGGCCCATGTAAAACAGCACCGTGGACAGTGGCAGCCCAGAATGCAGGCGCCTGCCACAGGACACAGACACAATCAAGCGGCCGACATCCTTCCCCATGTCGCCGCCTGATAATGAACAAGTAATTTATGTCCAAGAGTCAGTGGAGCCTGTCGCAGGCCAGGGCTGAAATGTTACTACGAGGGATTCCTATGAAGGTCATTGCCCTGCTCTTGTTGCTGTTAAGGGTTGTCTGTAAATGGCGTCCCCTTGGAGGTGTCCCCTTGTTCTCCTGGCTTCTTTGGGGGGAGAAGGGTGCACCTATGAGGAGCTGGGCTGGGAAAAGCATTGGGCTTCTTTTGAGCCACGCCCTTGCAGTGGCCCTGGGAGCCTTGCAAAGTTTGACTTTAAGTGGTCCGTGGATGACAAAGGGAGATCCAGGGCAGAATGGTGTGTGAATGGCTGTGTGGGACCTGGGAATGGGATCTGTGAATGGGGAGGGCAGGAATTGGGCATCTCTCTTTGAGGACAAAAAATGGCTCCTAAGACCTACCGTGTGAATTAATTTGAATCAAATGTTAGATATGATGGGAATAGTGTTCTGGGGACAAGGTAACAGAGTATCTCTTTAAGAGCATGAAAAAAGGAGGGGTGCCTGGGTAGCTCAGTCAGTTAAGTGTCCAGCTTCGGCTCAGTTTGATCCCCACATCTGCTTGGGATCCTATTTCTCTCCTTCTCTCTCTCTCTGCCCCTGCCCTGCTTGTACTGTCTCTCTTTCTCAAAATAAATAATAAAATAAACTTAAAAAAAAAGCATGAAGAAAGGAAAAGGGATAAAGGAGAAAAGATAAAGCTGGGCTAGTGAGTAGGTGAATCACTCAACCCCTTCTTATGGGCCTTAGCTACCCTGCCTGTTCCTGGACTAGAGAGTCTTCCCCATCTGGAATGGAGGCAGAGCATGTTTTAACAGTCCCATTTCATGGATGACAAAACTGAGGCTCAGAAGTTAAGTCATGTAGCTTTTATGTTGCAGAGTTAGGCCTTTAGCCTTTGAATAAACCAGTGCTCCATTCATTGCCCAGCCCTGTCTGCTATTCACAGAAATTGTGGGACAAGCAGTCGCATAGGGTCCTCCCCAGCAGAGGCTCAGAGGCCCCCTGTCTTTCCATCATTTCAGAGCAAAGGCCCCTCTGGAAGCTGAATGGCTGACTTCTGTTATAAGAGGGGAACGCACCCCTTGAGAAAGGCCCTTGTCTCCTCAAGGTTTGGCTGCTTGTGTGTGCAATGCCTCAGCTCAGCTGGGCCAGCTTCCATGGAGGGTCTGCAAGTGAGATCAGTCTCTGGTTCTGCACCATGGGGTCCCCTGTCAGAGGCCTCCTTTCAGCTCCATCCCCCCTTTCCACATTGGATGCTGCAGTTTCTGGCCTGAGACATGATCAGTGCACCCTGAGCTGAGTGCTGTTTTCTTTTCCTCCCAGGTGAGGACAATGTTTAAATTTACTTGAAGGTCCTATGAAGGGGATGAAAAATAAATAACAGAGTGGGAACTTACCTACTAGAAAGAGACTTGCTGCTCACCTCACCACCATGTGGCCTGCGCTTCTGGAAAATCTCTCTAAACCCGGCTTTTCCTGGATGTCTTCTTGGCAGAACTCTGGGAGGCAGGTAAGACCTGGATTATCAAGACTGCTTCACAGATAAGGAGATGGGGCTCAGAGAGAGAGAGAGTGGAGGGGACCGGAAGCTGGGCTGTGGGCCCTCACACAGGGCCTTTTCTTTTGCATCTCTGCTCACCCCAGCCCCAACAGCAGGTGCAGAAAGGGCTGCCCAGATGCACAGGGCTCTGAGGCACCCAGTCAGATGCTCCCTGAGCAGGGCTGGGGGAGGCAAAATGTCTCTATAATGAGCACTTTTGTCTGCAAGGGCATCCCCATCACAAACTATTGGTTTTTATTTTTAATGGAGAGATTTGTAAATGGGGTGCATATTTATTTTGAAATATTGGGAAAGTAAAGATGGAAGGGGTCTGATCTCACCCTTACCTCTCCTGTCTGGCTGACAGTCCTTTCCTTGCCTATATCTCACCACCATGCCCTTCTCTATTGCTTGCTAACCACTTGTACCTCCCGAGTCAGATAGACTGAGGCCAGTGTTCAGCCCCTCCACATTCTAGCTGTGTGACCTGGGGAAAGTTACCTAACTTCTCTGAGTCTCCATACCTTCAGCTATAAAAGGGGGATAACAATTAAGGTGACTGTTGAGGTCATCCAGACTGGGTGGGACACTAGGTCAGGACAACAGGCATAAAGCAAGATTGTTCCAGCAAACCAGGATATGCAGATGCTTAGTGCTAAGAGGAGTTACCTATTCAGGGGTTGTTAAAAGGAAGAAATGATAAAATGCACAGATTAATGAGCATAAAGCTGAGAGTTCAAGTTCTCAATATAAGACAGCTTTCCTGTTATTATTTTGCATTCTTTCCATGCCAGGACATGTGGTGACCTTCTTTTTTTTGTTGGTTATTATTATTGGCATTTCATTTTTATTTATTATTGGTATTTTTAATAATTTATTGTCATGTTAGCTAAAATATAGTGTATACAGTGTAGTCTTGGCTTCAGGAATAGATTCCCACGATTCATCACTTACATACAACACCCAGTGCTCATCCCAACAAGTGCCTTCCTCAATGCCCGTCTCCTATCTTCCCCTCTCTCTGCTCCCATCAACCTTCAGTTTGTTCTCTGTATTTAAGAGTCTCTTATGGTTTGCCTCCCTCTCTTTTTGTAACTTATTTTTCCTTCCCTTTCCCTATGGCCTTCTGTTAAGTTTCTCAAATCCCACATATGAGTGAAAACATATGATATCTGTCTTTTTCTGACTGGCTTATTTCACTTAGCATAATATTCTCCAGTTCCATTCATGTTGTTGCAAATGGCAAGATTTCATTCTTTTTCATTGCCAAGTAGTATTCCATTGTGTATATATATATATATATATATATATATATATATATATGTGTGTGTGTGTGTGTGTGTATATATATGTATATACACACCACCTCTTCTTTATCCATTCATCAGTTGATGGACATTTGGGCTCTTTTCATAATTTGGCTGTTGTTGATAGCTCTGCTATAAACATTGGGGTGCATGTGCCCCTGTGAATCAGCACTCCTGTATCCTTCCTAGTAGTGCTGTTGCTGGGTCATAGGGTAATCCTATTTTTAATTTTTTGAGGAGCCTCCACGCCATTTTTTCAGAGTGGCTGCACCAATTTGCCTTCCCAGCAATAGTGCAAGACAGTTCCCCTTTCTCCACATCCTCTCCAACACCTGTCGTTTCCTGAATTGTTCATTTTAGCCACTCTGACTGGTGTGGCATGGTATCTCAGTGTGATTTGTGTTGAGCATCTTTTCATGTGTCTGTTAGCCATCTGGATGTCTTCTTTGGAAAATTGCCTATTCATGTCTTCTGCCCATTTCTTCACTGGATTATTTGCTTTTAGGGGGTTGAGTTTGTTAAGTTCTTTATAGATTTTTGATACTAACCCTTTATCTGGTATGTCATTTGCAAATATCTTCTACCATTCTGTTGGTCCCCTTTGAATTTGGTTGATTGTTTCCTTTGCTGTACAGAGCTTTTTATTGTGATGAGGTCCCAATAGTTCATTTTTGCTTTTATTTCCCTTGCCTTTGGAGACATGTCAAGTAAGAGTTGCTGCGGCCGATAGTGACCTTCTTTTGAGGGAGAATAAAATGTCTGAGCTGAGACTCCTCACCTTCAGCGCATGTGTAATTCCACACAGAATTCAGTGTTGGCATTTGATTCTCTTTTAAGGCTGGGTGTTGGGAATGATCCTGATGGCTCTGAAGTGCCCCTGCCTGGAGGCCTTGGGCTATGATGGGATGAAGTCATATATGGTCACTGGCCAAGATCCTGGAGGGCATACATCTGAATTGGGGATGAAGGCCATGTTTGTAGGAGTATTCCTCTGTCTTCTGCTAATACTTGTCATTGCTTATGACAGGATGTAGGTTGTGAGGTGGGCGGGTGGTGGGAAAGACCGTGCTGCTCAGTTAAGCCTAGAAAATGCTTCTGGAAAGGTCACTCCTGGGAGTTGGTCTTGGGGGCTGGGATTGGATAGCCCTGATGCCATACCCTGGAGAATTCCAGGGAAGCTGCTGAGGGGTCCCGGTAATTCAGAGAAGCCACAGAAGAACAATTAGGAATCCTTCATCCCTGGGTGTTGTTAATCATAGTTACCATCTAAGGCTGGGCCTCCCAGTCCGATGCAGGTATATACGTGTGCTCTAAGGGAAGGCATTTCATAGCTCAAGGTGGATACACCCATATGTAACTTTTTTTTTCTTGTAAGTGCCCCAGTTTCCTCACTTGTGCTCCTGTTCTGCCTGATGCAAAAAAAAAAAAAAAAAAAAAAAAAATCAATCTAGTGATTTCTTATGGAAGTCATTAATATTCAGGGACTTCTCAGTGACTTCAGGGTTTAGAGCTTTGTCATGCTCAGGATTGTTCCCTCATCAGGATTTTCTGTCTGACCCACCCTGTGGGTTGAGACTAAGTGGTGAGAAGGCACTGTTACTCATCCTCTATCTCCTTGGTCCCTTCTGGCCCGTGTAGACAGGTCCCTTTGGGCTGAAAACCCACTGAGTGTGGCTGCAGCCAACTCTGAGGGTCATTCTGGCCACAAAACTCTGATTGGCTCACAACCTTCTCTTCCAGCCAACTTCAGTGCCCACTTTGGGAGCCGTGAGGATTTTCTGAGTGTCTTGCTCTGTAGTCTGGGGCTGCAGGAAACCGTGGGGTTGGGGGCAGCACTGGCTCTCTCATGTCTAGGTCTACCACATCACCCACCCTGTTCTCTAGCCACTGCTTTCTCTCCAGCAGTGGGTGCAGGCACACAGGCTCTCTGCTCTGGGGTCTCCACGCTTGTCTGGGGGCCTCTAGCATTTTCTCCCCTCCTGTGAGATTTCATTTGAAGAGGGTGGATGTCAGGGGTCTGAGTGCCTTTTCTCTAATCTGGGTGGGCAGGTGGATCCTGCCTTGTCTATCCTACACTTGGGCCGTAGCTCCTGAACTTAAAACCTAAGAACTTGGGACTTTTATTCTTTGGTCCTATTCAGACAACTACCCTCTGGGGTAATGATGAGAGTGGAGTGGGGCATGAACGCTCTCATGTGGGGTGGGGGCCATGGAACTAAAGGAGTACGAGGGAGACAGTAAGAACAAACTGATTAATGTCTCAAATTCATGTCTTGTCACAGGGATGTTAAAAATAGAGTAGTATTGCATATACTCTTTTATTAACTTCTTTTATACATCATGAATATTTACCAGGGTCATTATATGTTCTTTTGTAATATCATTTTAGTGAATGCACTGCATTTCATTGTGTACAAGTCTCCGAATCAAGCCATTTCCCTTTTGTTGGACGTTCAGGTTGTTTTTCACCTTTTTTAGTCTCAGAAAAAAATGCTGGGACAAGTTTCCTTGGACATAATCTTTGTGCACATCTCTGTTTCCTCAGAATACATTCAGAATACATAAGGATGTTTATTTTAACATAGCCATGGGAGGATATTCCCACCTCATCTCAACACAAGCTCTTGTGCACATCTCCACAGACACACATGCACACACACACGCACACACATGCACAGGCACACACTGCCGCACACAGTCTTGAGGTTGTGTCTGGCACAGCGCTCGGCACAGAGCGGCTGCTCCAGTGAAAGTGTTCATGGTTCTAAGGGAGCGGGAGACACGGGGCTATAGAAGGGGGGGCAGGGGGAAGGGACCGTACACATTCTGAAGAAGATGCCCGGAACTTGGCTTTGAAGGAGCAGCGGGGTAGAAAATAAACAGAGACAGAGAAATGGGTAGTTCAGGCAGAGGAAATGGTGAAGGAAAAGGCCCAGAGGTAGAAAAGTGTGTGTTTAGGGAAAAGCAAGGAGTCTTGTTGTGGAAGGGCATGGGGGGTGCAGATGTCCAAAAAAGATGGCTTTGAATGTGGCAGAGGAGAACCCCCAGTTCTTGCCCGATTATGAAAACTCTCCAGCCGGGAGCGATGCAGGTGCGCCGGGAGTATGGGTGAGTATAGTTGTCAAATAAAACACAGGATACTGTTAAACTTGAATATCAGATATAAAAATGAGTCTTTTTTTTTTGTACATATATGCTCCAAATAAGCATGGGGCACGCTTATCCTAAAAAATGACTCATTATTTATCTGTAATTTGGACTTAACCGGGCATCCTGTATTTTTATTCACTAAATCTGGCAAGTCTGTGTGTAAAGAATGCAGGAATGCCGTAGCGTCAGAGGCGTCATTACCATTTTTTGGGCCATTGCTTCATGAGCAAAGACAGATCGAAGTGTGTGAATCCCCACTGCACCTAAATGCAGATAAACATGACGAACGGTAATGGCTCCAGAGGAGCCAACGGGAGCATTTCCAGGAGCAGGTGAGCGATGGGCGTGCTGGAAACGAGCATCTGGGCGCTGGAGCTCAGGCCCCACCTGCCGTTCCTGCAGTGAGAGCTTCCCAGGGAGTCTCTTCTGAAGGAGCGAGGCTCTGGTCTGGAGAAACAAGGCTGGAAGTGGCCATTGGGTCCCAGGCTAGCCTACTTAAAGTCCATTCTGCTCATACAGGGCAGAGTTTTAGCAATATTATGAGAGGCTTGTGTGGGGGGCTTGCCTGGAGCCCAACTTCTATTTGGAACCCTCTTTCTATGGTGATAGGAACTCTGTGGTCCTTGACTGGAGGGGAAGATGGAGGCATCAGAAACGTACCCCCTTCAATGCAACACTGGCTGCAGTGGTCTCTGGACTAGGAGAGTCAGGGGAGGGAAGAAAGGGGAGGGCATGCGTATTATTCTCTCCAGCAGTCAGACCCTCAGGGGAGGAAGTATCATTTACCATACACCAACTAAGAGCTAAATTCTTCCGGTACATTATCTTAGGTAATTTTACAACATTTGTTTGTGTTAGCCCATTTTACAGAGATGGAAACTGAGGCTCAGAGTGGTGAAAGAACCTACCTAAAGTGCAAAAACAGCAGAGCCAGGACTTGATCTATGTCTACATAGCTCCAAAATCTTGGTTCCTTTTTTCTGGGTCACACTAGCAATAACTCCCACCATGTGCCTCAGGACTAGATGTCAAGATCCCACATTCCTGACTCTCTGAGCTGCCCATAGCTCCTGATCCAGACTGTTCCAGCATGTACTGGCCAGTCATTTATCTACCAAGACTCTTGCTCTGTGAATGCCAAAACTGGTGGCTCTTGTCATGTGTCCAGGAGGAGCTCAGTGTCGCTCCTTCTTTTCCCAAAACCCCTTTCACCTCTGACTACTTAGTCTCCAGGCTTTCTGAGCCTCAGTTTGCACCTGTTCATGAACCTTCTGGAATTATTGGTGACCCCTAGGGGAGAGCTCCCAGGGTGAGGGATGGGGCAGGAACTGAATTGGTTCTCTCTTCCTCTTGGCTGCTCCAGATGTGTCCATAGAGAGGAGAGAGGTGAAAGCCTCACAGGCTACAGCTGTCCAGGCAAGAAGAGCTGGTCCACTTGCTTAAATGCTGATCGTTCCACACTGAGCTCATCTGCCTGGACTGTTTGATATCTGATGCCTCAGTAGGCATCAGAGGTCTCACTCCTGTGAAGTACTAAGATAGTTGTCCTGATGGGGGCAAGGTTGCCAGATCAGATATAGGATACCTAGTTAAATGTGAATTTCAGATAAATAGCAAATAACTTTTTAGTATAAGTAGGTCTCAAATAACAATCATCTTCCCAGTGATCCTGAGGGCCTATGGCTAATCCAGAAAGGTGACTGGGGTTGTTGCCTTTGTCCCCAAATTGTCCCCAAAATATACTAAAAATTATTCATTACTTATTTGAAATTCACATTTAGCTGGGTGTCCTTTCTGGAAACTGTAGATAGGTGGGTGGTCCTCCTTCCTTACTAGTTCAGGGACCCAGGCTCTAACACTTACTGGACCTGTCACCTTTAACCCGTGGCTGTCAAGGTTCATGATGCTTATTTGCACGAGACTGATGGAAAAGGAATACGCATGGAGGATCACATGGGGTTTATATGTGAATAGACCACATGGTTCTGCTGTCATGGTTCTGCTCTCATTCCATTCACCAGAACCAAGGACATGGCCATGCCCAACTTCAAGGAACTCTGGGAAATGTAGTCTAGCTCAGTGTTCAGGAGAAGTGGAAAGAGGTTTCACAAAGAGCTGGTCAGTTTCTACTATTAGAAGGGGCAAGGGGTGCTTTTAAAAGAAGGAATGCTGTCTTCTCTAGGGTCATCTTTTTAAGTCTACAGTTTATTTCAGCAAACACTCACTCCAGGAGGGAACAAACCTGTGCCTGTGTTTGTTGATGATAATTCTTCCCTCTGCTTCCCTGGCAGCAAACAAACAAACAGAACATTTATTTCCTCTGTGTTGAGAATAGTTTTCTCTAGACAAAGGCTTGGTAATGGATTATCAAGTTTTATGTTCTTAAACAAGCAGCAGGAGGGAGAGTTAAAACTTGAATCTTGGCATCCGACAGAACTGGGATGGATCCTGGTAGAGCCTGGTATCATCTACTAGCTGTGGGACCTTGGACAAGTTACTTAACCTCTAAGGGCTGAAGTTCTACTATCTGTGAAATGGGGCTAATGGCATTTATCTAGTTGGTTTCTATGAGGACACAGCATGGTCCAGCACTTGGTGTGTGACTGGAGCTCAACAAACAAGAGTGACCTCCCTGCTCCTGTCCCTTCTATGTTCCTGTACCAGGGCCTTGTCTTGATCCTGAGCTGAGCCTGTCTGGGGGACTGATTGGAGGGTCCTCCAGGAATCTGACTGCAGCACTGTGGCAAATCGATAAACTCAGCTTGGCAATAAGCCTGGAGCCATTAGCAAGGAGTAAATATCTGTCTGAGGACTTTTATCCTGGTCTAAGTCCACCATGGACTCATGTGCAGGACTTTTATCCTGGTCTAAGTCCACCATGGACTCATGTGTAGGAGTCCACATGGACTCCTGTGGGGAGGGAGCTGCACTGGGTAAGCATGAAAAGGACTGTTCTAATCCAACCTCTGCAAATCACTGGAACACAAGCCTCCTTGCAGCAGCAGAGTAGGGAAGAGGCAGTCCCCAGAGAGACACAGACTGGCTGCGGACTACCTACGGTTCCCAGCACATCTGTGGTGGAGAAGGCCTGGTGGAGGGTGGCTTACAGGTGGCCCCAAAACAGGGGTGGGGTGTTCTCCTATGATTTGGTGGGCGCTGAAGGAGGAGATGAAGCAGTAGCTGATAGGACTTGCTGATAAAAATACATGAGCTTTCCGGGACCAGTTAAGGAGGTACTGAAAGCAGCTAGAAATTTGGAATTATCAGGTGGAGGGAGTACAATGAATCAGTGAAACACTGGCATCAGTAATGATGTGATTCTATTTTAAACCCAGAGCTGGCATGGCTGGGCTAACCCAGGTTACTTTATTTTCGTCAAAGAATACCTCCCCCAAAATGGTACATATATACAGCGAAATAAACTATTCAGCTCTAAAAAAGAAGGAAATCTTGCCATTTGCAGCAGCTTGATGGACATGGAGGGCATTATGCTAAGTGAAATAAATCAGACAGGGAAAGACAAATATCATATGATCTCACTTATAGGTGGAACCTGAAAAAAAAAACCCCAAAATAAAAAATGATCTTGTAGATACAGAGAACAGATTGGTGGCTGACAGAAGCAGGGGTTGGGAAGTGAGAGAAATGCATGAAGAGGTCAAAAGGTACAAACTCCCAGTTATAAAATAAATACGTCACGGGGATATGATATACAGCATGGTGACTATAGTTAACAATACCGTATTGTATATTTGAAAGTTGCTGAGAGAGTAGATCTTAAAAGTTCTCATCACAAGAAAGAAAAATTACAACCTTGTGAGATGATGGATGTCAACTAGACTCACTGTGAGCATTTCACAATCTATACAAATATCAAATCATTGTTATGTATCTGAAACTAATGTAACATTATATATCAATTATATCGCAATAAAATTTTTGTAAGTAGTTTGAAGGAAAAAAAAAAGAATAGCTCCCTCAACCAAAGCTGATTGTTTGTTGCATGAGTGTGTCCCCCTTGACTCCCAGCCCTCAAATGGTTTGCCTTCCCCTTGGGGGTCTCTGCCCTTCAGAGATGGTTTGCCAGCTTTGATTCAGACTCAACCTCTCCATTCTTTTCCTGCTTGCACCCCACAGCCCTCCTCACGGAAAGATTGTCTTCTGGTTTCTGGATCGTTCATTTCGGTTGTGTGGCTCTTGCCTGGCAGAGCTTTTTCTGCTCTGAAAAACTCCGATTGCAAATAGTTCAATAATACATGTCCTCCCAAGTTTTAAGATTCGGGCTTATGTAATTGGAAATCTGGATGTGAAGCAAGTTAAAGTTGATGCCAGAAAGACAGTAAAATAATTAATCACATTGCTCTGTTTAATAGATTCAAGGGCACAGGGACAGCTTTTCAGCCAGGGTGAGTCCTCAGGGGTGGCCCTCACTGTCATGGTGATCTTGGCAGGCCCTGGGGAGAGGGCCCCAGAAATCAGCCTCAGGGGTCAGAGGATGGGGCCTCCTCAGGGTGTGCTCCCAAAGCACACCGCAGCCCTGCTTATAAAGGTGTCAGGCGTCTGTTACCCTCTGTTCATCCCTCCCTCTGCCAGCAGCTCCCTGTCCCTGGATTCTGGCATGGTGTGTATTTCCTCATGCACACGCAAGCCCGGTCCAGCCTGCCCAGCTGACTCTCTAGATGCAGTGCTCTGATTAGAATAATCCCTGTGTAGCTCACCAAGGACGTTTACATCCACTGCCTTGTTCTATCCTCACAACGCTCTGCGAAGCAGGCAGAGCAGTTATTCTTTCCCTCCCTACTCATCCTAAGGGAAAACGGAGGCTCTGCTGGGTTCTGGGGGAAATGGTCCATTTCACATCTATCTTCCTCAAAGTTACGCAGCTGGTTGGGAGAGCCGGGTCTTACATTCCCCTTTGGGTGACTTCTCAGCCTGTGCTCTCTTGGCTCTGCCTCACTGGCTGTCGGAGGAATCAGGAGCACAAGGGCATCCTTGAGGCGGGCGTCCACCCGAGGGAGGCCGCTCCCAGGGCAGGGGCCAGCCTCGAGCTAGAGAGCTGTCATTATTTGCACATATGTAACGTGCCAGGCGCTATTCTAAACTACATTCACACATTACTTTGTTTATTCTTCAAATCACCCTCTGACATAGCTGCTGTTATTATTTCCATTTTATAGATAAAGAAATGGAGGCACAAGGAGGGTAGGACACTGGTTCAAGGTCACACAGCTAGCAAGTGGTAGTGATGGGATTTGAACGTGTGTTCTTAATCACTGTATCCTCCGGGCTCTTTGGAAGCAGATGAGCAACGTGGAGGCAGGGTTGTTCTCTCACATGACTTGGTGCTTCAGTGTCTAGCCTGGAGCCTGGCACGGAGAAGGGGTTCATGAGATGTTAATTGGAGAACTGGAAAGCCCAGCTTGGTGGGGTGCTCCTGCCTCTGGACTGGCCAGCTCCTCACCATCTTCACTCATTTATTCTTATCACAAGTGTTTCCTGATCTGTCAGGCCCTGTCCTGGCACTGGGGACACAGTGGTGGCTGAGCTGGTCTCTGCTTCTGTGGAGGCAGGTGGGGTCTGGTGGGCCAGCTGATAATAAAGGGGTGTGGTAAGTGCAAAGATGGGAGCACCGTGGGTGCCGAAAGAGGGCCATCTGACCCAGCACGGAGGGGGCAGCCAGGCAAGAGGACGGTGGGGAGAGGACAGTACGTCAGGTGGAGGTGACAGTATCAACAGGCCTGGGGGCAGGACACAGTGTGGGGAGAGTAGAATGCACACGAGGCGAAGCTGCTGGGGGACAGAGTTCAGGGCTGGGAGTGGCAGGGGACGACCTGAGATTGTCAGGGTGAGTGACGTTTTAGGAAGCTCTAGAGAGAAACGGGAGCACATGAGGTCAGCAAGGACAGAACGTGGCATGGGAATTCGGGCAGTGGCGGTGGTGGTGGGGAAATAGGGGGAAGACTGGGGCCTGGCTTGGCTTATGTTTGTCCCTCCCAACCCCTGCCCAGGCCCCGGGCCAGTTTTACGGTTGTAAGTGAGCTCTGGCAAGGGGCTGAAGCCATGGATTTGAGACCCGCAACCAGCGCCTGCCTTTCAGACCCTCGTGCCCGGTGAGAGGAGCAGCTCTTCTTTCAGGGTTTTTGGAACATTTTGCCTTTGTCTGTCCCAGGTGACTTCCGAAGTGAGTGCCCTGAGGGCGGGAGAACCCAAGGCAGCCGAGATAATCTCTGAAACCAGACTGATGTGGGTTTCAATCTCAGTCCCACCACTTAGAAGCTATGTGACGTTGGAGAAGTAATGTCCCCTTTCTGAGCCTCAGTTTTCTTATCTGTAAAGGGGAGGTGATAATGATGCAGCTCATATTGCACTTATGAGGCTTTTTAAAAAAAGTTAAAAATCTATTTGCGGGGGGGTGGGGCGTGGGGGCGGGGAGAGAATGCGCAAGAGCAGGGGAGGAGCAGAGAGAGGGGGAGACAGAGAGAGGGAGAGGGAGGCAGACTTGATTGGGGCTTGATCTCATGAACCATGAGATCATGCATGCCCCAAGCTGAAATCAGGAGTCAGACACAGTTGTGGGCTTAAATGAGCTCTATCTGGGAAGTGTCTGGATGGTTGCAGGTCACTCCCAAGATCTTTGCCATCATGTCTTCTTGTTTGGGCCAGCGCATAGTAGGTGCCCAGGAAGTAATTAAGAGGTTGCAAAGGGATGCTGTTTGCCTGGTTGAGTACCTGAGGCAGATAGGCCAGGGTGACCGGGGCTTCTGAGGTGGGATGTCTTCCAGAGCAGGGTTGTTGGGGTTGGGGGCTGGTGCTGGGGGAGGAGCAGGGTCTGATATCTCATCCCTCTGAGATGAGCAGTCTCTGATGGGGCTGGTCCCCTCTATCCCCCCATGGTCCAGTGCCCCAGTCCTTCCCCAGCAACTGTGTGGGGAGGGAGGCAAGGCTGTGCTGCACCCCCATTCTACAGAAAGGGGAAGCAGAGGCGCAAAGAGGCAATGAGACTTGCTCAAGTTTCCTCTGGAGGCAGGAGGGAGGTCTGGGTTCCTCTGTGGGGATCACAGAGGACCTTGAAGTCACCTTGTGGCAGGCTAGCGCACAGAGAGTGGGTGTACAAAATGAGCACTCCTGCCACCTGTAGTAAGGGATTCGCTGCTCAGGTGAGGAGGGCCTTGCTCGAGGTGATGGTGAGCTCCCAGCTTCCCAGCATGCTGCGAATGGACTCTAGCCATCCTGGGGAGGGAGGAAGCCCAGGCCCTCGTCCTGCACAGCTGGCCTGTGTGTGCTGCGAGCTCCCAGAATAGCAGGAAGAGCATGATGACCGGCTTGCTTGGGATCTGGAAGCTGAGGATGATGCCCGACTCCCAGCTGCCTGGGCAACCTTGGGGACTGGGTAACATTGACGACTAAGAAACAGGGCTTAATCACAGGATGGCAGAGGGTGAGGCTAGCATGTGTGTAGAGGGGCTGTATCTTCCTAAATTCCTTGAGGGGAGGAGGGTATTCAGCTAGCCTTGGTCTCCTCCTGGGTCCTGTGGGGAAACCTGGTGGGGGAGGAATGACCCAGGGATGGTCCATCCCAAGGTGCTCCCTGAGGTCTGAACTGGAACCCACCTCTGCTGAATCTGACTCATCTATCTACCCACAATTAGTTATTCCCATAATAATCATTAACAGGCTGAGTCAAGCACTGTTTAAGTATATCACATATATAATCAACCCAGTCAATCCCTGTTTTACAGAGGGGAAAACTGAGGCACACAAGTATCAAATGGTCCAAGGTCACACAGTTCACAAGTAACAGAGTTGGGATTTGGAGCCTGTTCCTAACCCTCACAAGTCACTCCCTCCCACCCACCGCCACAGAGGGCCACATGGATCAGACAGAGCTCTTGTCCTGAAGCAGCTCATCATCTGTTTGGGGACCAAGAGAAGAACAGGTGAAGTACTATGGGCCTTCAGAGAAGGAAACAGTACCATGGTGACAGGTGTGTGTGTGTGTGTGTGTGTGTGTGTGTGTGTGTGTAGTTATGGAGCAGGTGGCATGGGCACTTAGACACAGAAGTGGGGAGGGCATTCCAGATAAGGGAACAGCATGAGCAGAAGTATAGAGGCAGTAAAATGCTGTGAATATAAGCCTGGTTAGGATATTGGGAGTGCAAAATATTGTCATAAGAAATAAGATTGGGGGTGGTTGGTTAAAATTGTGGAGGACGCTGATTATCAGTCTGTGAATAATGGGATTTGTTCAGAGAGTACTTGGTAATGACTGCAGGGCTTTAAGCAGGAGAGTGTTGTGGTCTGAAGTGTGTTTCTGGAAGGCCAATCTGGCAGTGATGGGTGAAGATGAATTAGAAGGGCACAAGTGTCAAGATAAGAGAGAGGTGGCCTGAATGTGAGCGAGGAGGAGACTGGCCCAAGAAGGGTATGAGATTACAGTCAACAGGGCCAAAGCAGGAAGAGCTGGGGACTCTGGGTTGTCTGCTCAAGAAAACTGAGAGGTCAAAGATGCCACTGATAGAAAAGGGGGAACAAGTTTGGGGAGACTTGATGTGTCTCTGACCAGAGCCATCCACTCAAACACTACCTGTTCAGTCGGGCTCAGCTTTCTTTCCTTCCAACAGTGATTACTTTATGGGAAATCATCATAGTCACATATTTGTTTTTTGTGTTTGCCCAACTAGCCTGTAGGAGAGCCTTGTTCACAGCACTATTTCCAGTACCTAGTACAGTCTGGCACATAGTAGGTGATCACTAAATATTTTTTCAATAAATAAACGGATGAATGACATGTGTTGTGTTTGAAGGGAACTGTGGAAAAAGTATACAGCTGGACTGAAAATCAGGAAGGACATCTGAGCAAACAAGAAGCTCCCACACTTGGGGTCAGCAGCCCTAAGCCCAGAGTGTCTGAGACAGTCCAAAGAGAGAATGGACAGAAAGCAGAAGTTGAGGATTAACCTTGGGTGGAGGGCTGTGAGGAAATTCGTGTGTGTGTGTGTGTGTGTGTGTGTGTGTGTGTGTGTGTGTCTGCGTGTGGTCACTGGGCTACCAATTTTGGACAATGGACACCTGACTGGACTGGTTCACTGGTTGTGCCCCAGTGCCTAGTACAGAGGCTGGCACCAATGTGTTCGGTGTTTGTTGACTGAATTAATGTGTGAATGTGCTCTTCAGCCCTGAGTGAATCTTCCTGTGCATTAAGAGGCTAGAGCAGGAAGCAAAGGTTAGCCTGTGAACTGGGGTCAGTAAGGTTGCCTCAGCTGCACCTGTGGTCTTTCCGGATTCTGGGCAGGAATAAGTAGGTCCCCGCTCGGAGTGCTCCCATTTGGTCCCCACCCTGTGCTCCCAAGTGAGCAGAGCCTGGCCAAGAGTACAGAGGTGGAACTTCCCGGTGGGTGGCCAATGAGGAGGTGCACTACATTAAAGCCCGCCCCCGGAACTGAGCTGTTGGCCTGCTCCGCCCACCGAGGAAGCCCCGCCCCAGGCTCTACCCAGCAGAGTGTGGTGGCCAGACCGCAACTCTTCAGGGTCCTTGGTCCTTTTTCGTTTAGAGAGAGGCCTTCAAGGATTAGTTTTGTGAGTCTGGTTCCGTTCTTTCGTTCAACAAAATATCAAGCGCCGTTCAAGGTACCGAGGATACTGCTTCAGACCCTTTCCTTAGGGACTTTAAAGTCTATAAGAATGGAAAAAGGAAGTAAACCAACTCTCAGCTTACTCTACAGTTACCCACTGTTGTAAGTGTGACAAGAAACAAAATAATGGGGGCATAATTTATATTGAAGGCAACATTGGAGCTGGCCTTGAAAGGATCTCATTCAGTAAGCAAAAGATGGTTGGACGTTGGAGAAAGGCCTGGAGCTGAAATGAGCTTACTACATTGAGGGCCCAGCAGCCAGGCTGCAGGGGAAAGGAGGGGAGAGGAAGGCAGGTAATGCTGGACTCTGGCCATTTTCAGTTTAGATTTTTTCCAAAAGATACTAGGAAGCCACTGAAGATTTTTACAGGGAAGGGCCATGTGTTTTTAAAACGTTCACTCTGACTTTGTGTGTAGAATGGATTGGGGAAGAGGAAGAAGATTTTTATTGGGGGTCTGATTTTCCTGTTCACTATAACTGGTAACTAAAGGGCGTTTGAGACAAGGCAATGTTCAGAACCTTGAGCTGAAGGGTTGTGCATCAGAGGAGGCACAGATTAGCCCTAATCCTCTCCAGAAATACATGTGTTCACCAGGTGGCCTTGGGAAAGCAACTTTCAGGATTCAGATCAGCAGTGGAGGGAGGAGAGAAAGGACATGGAATGTGTCACAAGCCACACACGCCTCCCACCCAGGTGCCTCCCACAGTCAAGTGTGTTCCTTATGTGCTTTCTGAGGCCAGTTTTCCTTTCCTATTACAATACTGCCACCCAAATTTCCTCTCTAGTCCTGGTTAGTTGTGAAATAGAACTCAGGTTTCTGGGTTCCTCCATTCCTGTGCTATGGTGTTCTGGTTTCTGAGAGTCATTTGCCTACCAGAAATCTGGCTACCTGGATCCATAGCTGAAGCAGAGTCCACACAGTCCGCACAGCAAGTGAAAAATGTCCTGTGTAGCCGGCCAGCCATGGTTGGACAGGAGGTTGCACTGAAGATCTTCTAGACTGTGGAGACCACAGGAGCGGAGACGGCCTGTTTCTACCCATCACTACATTCCCAGCACCCAGCCTGTAATGTGATAAGTCCTTAATACATATTTGTTGCATAGAATGATGCTTTACCATGTTTTTTTCAAGTCTAAGGCATCATCAACTATAAGAAATACTGTGATTTCATTTATAACTTTGCAGGAAATACAAAGAAGGGGCTGATGTTAAGTATGCACATCGGTGGTAAGAGGCATCCTGACAATAGGAATGCTAAAAGGGGAAAAGACAATACATGCATCCTAGAGTCAGGCACTTGTGAGATAACAATCATCCTTCCCTACACCGACTCTTGCGGCCAATTCAGCTGTCGAGAGCCCATTGTTTTTCATTCCCCTGCCGGTGCTTGTTTTTATGTAGACACATCCCTAGGCCTGTGGATGTTTTGAGCCCAGTTTTCCTTTCCTCCGGGAAGTATCCACCAGCCCCCAGTCAGCAGTTGTGCATGGATGAGCCCCCTGTGTCATCTCGCCATGACTTTGTGAAGGACCAGCCCACAACATATTTTCTTCGGAGTTTATAGGAATAATGGAAGTGACACAAAACTGCAGCCAGACTCAAATGAAAGGACAAATGTAGTTGGCCAAAATGAACAATTATAGGAAACAAAGGGAAAATAACGATTAAAGATCTTTCATTACAGCCAGCTAATTATCATGAGTTCTGGACTTAACTGTTCAGGCATAGAATTAAAAACCTTAATTATATTGTCACCTTTGTCTCTCAGCTCCCATTGCCACAAATGAATCCATTTACTGTAAGTGCCGCTGATGAGCAGAAATTGATGGCAGTCCCAGCGAGGTGGGAGAGGGGGCCCCGGCGCGGTGGTGGGGGGTGTGCACCAGGCAGCACTACCAGGCCCGCACAGCTGGGCGGCAACTGCATTCCAGGACATTATAAATTAGAAACACTTTTAATGAGACAAATACAGGTTTGATGGATTTTATGATTTCTTCTCCCCTTCAAACCGCTAACAATGCTCCTCCTCTTTCTTCCTTTCTATTAGAGCCGGCCTCTTGTTAAGTGATTGCATTAATGGTCTTTGGAGACAGTCTGAGTGTGGGAGGACAAGGGGGACTTCCCTTGCGAGGGTACTGGAAGGCTCTTCTCTCTCAAGGAAGACAATTCCCAGCTGTTGTTCCAAATGGGGGCCTTTTAAGGCCCGGAGCAATGAGTGGAAACGTGAGCTTACTTTGCGAGTGAGCGAAATTGGAAAAGAAAGATGCAGGATGGTTAGGAAGATAAAATCCTCAAAACTAGCCAGTTGCTTGGTTTGAGAAGCCGGCCGGTTCAGTGAGCGAAGCCAGGCATGGCTACAGGAGGTGGTCAGGTGGTCAATTTCTCGACTTCAGGGTGAGATGGGGTACAGCTGGGAGTTAAAACCTTAGAGTTATAATCAAGCATGGTATAGTGGTTACGGACACAAACTAGGAAGCCAAACTGCCTGGGCTTGACTCCAGGCTCTACCACATTCTGTGTGACTCTGGGCAAGTTACTTAACTTCTCTGGGCCTTGGTATCCTCATCTGTAAGGTGGAGCTATTGATAGTCCCTACCTCATCGGACTGTTAGGAGGTTTAAAAGAGTTAATATGCATAAAGCACAGAACAGCACCTGGCGTATTGTAAGAACTACGTGTCAGATATACCAAGTGAAAAACAGCCCTGAAATGCAAGTATTGTCTTCATTTAACAGCAGTGTGACCTTGCACATGCTACTTAACCTCTCGATTTCTTCTATAAAATGGGAGGAACGGCCATACATACTTTGGAGATTTCCACCGTGGAGTCAATGAAAACACGGGAGTGTATTAGCCACTACATACTGTCACTGTGTTAGCCCCAGCTCTGCTATGAGCCTGCTTGGATTTCAGAGCTGTGGGGAGAAAAGGCAGGTACGCAGTCATGGAGAAACTTGGCGTAAAAAAAGCTGAAAGCCATCCGCTACTCAGTGAGCCACACTTAGTGGCTGTGGGTGTCTGGGGCATGCGGGGGTTTCTGCGGGACAGACACCGGGGGCACAGCAGATCAGGCGAGGCGGCTGTCCTGACTGGAGACGAGTCGAGGTCTCTGGCTCTCCTGCGCGTGTGGAGAAGGGGTGCAGGCCTGCCCTGGCACGGGCACTCCTATCTCCCATCTTTGGAAGAGTTGGGAGCCTGTGTTGCCATGGTGACGTGGAGGCATTAATGGGACGGAACTCTTCACAGGGCTGGTGGTGGGATGGCGGCGGCAGCTCCACGGTGCGAAGATGCCCAAAACAAAAAGGGGGTACCTCGGCCATGCAGGGTCACAGCCAAGTCCAGCTTCGGGTATTTCCAGCTTTGCCGCCCAGAGAGCAGGAATGAGATTCACTGCTGAGGGGCTTTCCTCCTGTATCTGGGCACCCCCTCTGCCTCCGCCGGCTAGGATAAAAGACTAGGATAGGGGAGGTGTCAGGGGGATGCCAAACAGGCTGGGCAGGGGGATGAGGGGGGGGTTGTAGAGAGAGGCAGGAAACAAGGGACAAGGGAGGAAAATGCCCACTCTGGGGTGAGTGTATGGAAGAGGCCCCCTCCTGGCCACCCCGCCCCCCCCCCCCCGGCCCATTCCTCAGGTGAAGATCCCTGACAGCCAGGTCTATGGGTGACCAGAGGATTTTAGATCCTTTATCACATGTGTTTCTCCCCAAACCCTGAAGGTAACCAAAGCAAAGTTTATTATCCCCATTTTACTGTTGAGCAAGCTGAGACCCAGACTCAGTGTGGTGATGAGCCTTTCCTGGAGCTGGGATCAGACTGGGATCAGATCCTGTGTCTGTTTTCCTTATAACCATGAGAACTGGCAGGACTTGGGGTTAGGCAAGTGTTTCACCCAAGTGCCTGCTGCAAGCTGGAGGCAGAGCTCACCGTCTCTGGCCCCTGGTTCAGGGCAGTACTGCTTCCCCTTATTCATGTGGGTCTCACAGTCAAAGCCAGGTAAGTTGGTAGGAGTCTACATTTAGTTGCAGATAATAGAAGTAGCCTTAGCTGTTTAAGAAGAAAGGGATTTAAGACAGGAAACTAGGTGCTTACTGTTCGTTTGGAGGGCGAGCGGAGTAGACCCTTGGCCGGGTCTGCAGAAATAACTCCCAGAACAACACTGCAGAACCGGCCTGCCAGAGGAGCCCCACCTCTGCCAGAGTCAGGAGAGTGGAGGAATGTGCTGGATCCATAGCTGCAAAGCAACGGTGCCTTGACTGTGCTTCTTGACGTATGACGGCTCTTGCAGATAATGCAGCATGAGCTGAAGGGGCAGGAGCAGCAGACACGCAGCCCTGCCTCCCCCTCACCTGCCACATGCACTACTCAGGTGCATCTGATTGGCTGAACCTAAATCACATCTGGACCCTCAGCTGCAAGGGCGTCCAGTAAATGCAGCTTTGGGCCTTCTTGGCTCTATAGCACAGGAAGGCCAACTGGAAGGGACTGGAGAAGATGTTGAGCACCAAGCCTCTGCACCCACCCTGCAGCCACGAGGCTGAGCTAAGGCCAAGAGTCCAGGTCCAAATTGGACCAGGAGGCTTATGTACCTTGCAAGAACCTGCCCTTGGCCAAAGCTCCCACAGTATCCCTGTCTTAAGAAAAGAAGCACTGTACTTTGAGTTCAGCATCTTGGGATCCTGAGCTCTATCAGTAACTGGCAAGTGACCTTGGACAGCTCACCCACATACATACACGTACACACCCACATGCAACTTTCAGTGGGGCGTCCGTGAAGGACTGATGGGGAACAAACTCTATAGCTTAATCTCAGGCCGAGCCTGTGTATTACAGTCATGAAGATCTTGGTCTCGGAGATCAGGCCCCTGACCATCCAGGTCACCACTCTGTGGGCCCACCTCATTCTGCCATCATCAACTTGAAAGCCAGGGCCCAGGCATGGTGAAAAGCACAGGTGTGAATGCACATCTGGTTGGCAGCCAAGCACCCACCCTTTGCACTACACCAGAGCGACTTCAAAGCTGGGGCTGGGGCTCATGGCCCCCCTCCTTAACCGAGACAGGAACTGGTGTACAGAGAGATAGGGTGAGGAACATGCCCCAGCCTGAGGCCAGAGGCAAAATTCTCTTCTGCCACATGGTAGCCTCTAAGCCTCAGTGCTCCCATCGGTAAAATTGTCTTCCTATCAGTGCCACCTCAAGGGTCATGAGAAGGATTAAGAGACACAATCCACACCCAGCAGGCAGTACAGAACCTCGCATTCAAACAGGCTCAATAAACATCTGCTACACTGTCGTCAGCTTGTGGGCTTCAAGCCACAGTCCCTACTGATGTGTCTTAACCAGTATGTCATCATTCCTCTGTCTCTCCTGGGAAGGCCACTGCAGGGCTGCCCCTGAGCCAACAAGCATGTGTTGATCATTTAGAGCCTGACAAGGAGCTGACCCCGGGGTCTGAGGAAAGGAGTGAGCAAGTGAGCAAACTGGACCATAGTTTCTCGGCCCTTGGCTACACACTGAGAAATACCGGTGCCAGCCCCACTGGCAGAGGTGGGATATAATTGGTCCAGGCTGGAAGTCAGGCACCGTGTTTCATTTGTTATTTATTTTATGGCTTCCCAGTGATGGCTTCGTGCAGTGGGAGCTGAGACCCACTGGGCCAGGTGTCCTGATGTGATCTGCTGGGTTAGGACAGAATAATAATGAGCTGTGCATCTATCTTACCAGTGTCTATGCTTTGCCTCTCTGAATCCTTGCAGGATAAGAATTAAGATCCCCATTTTATGGGTAAGGAAATTGTGGCTCGTGGAGTTTGGATGACCCTGATCCACGGGCCTGGAAGATCAGCGAAGAGACAGAGGGGGTAACTTTTGCGGCCTTGCTTTGTTAATATCCCCAGGAAGAATTACTAGCAATAGAGAATCTTTCTCGAGGTTCAATTCTAGCCTTTTTGCAGGAGCTGAGTTTGGGGTATCTGCCAGAGCCATGCTGCCTGTCCGGCCTTCCTTCCTCTGATCCCAGCCAGTCCTTGTCTCCTACTGTAGGGGACATAGAAGGGGCCTTGCCGGTCTGCAGGGCAGGCTTCAGCCTGTCCAGGCCCAGGTAGACAGGTCTGATGTGGGGATGACAGGACTCCTACTTGGAGCCTAGTGTGGTTCCTTGCAGGGGACCCATCTGTGTGGTGGCTTCCGGAACTCAGCCAGCCCAGAGAGAAGGTTGTCACTTGGGCCTGGCCCTCAGATTGGCCGCTAGGTCCTCCCAGTGAGGATTTCACCTCTCTCCCAAGACTGGAGCACATTCATCACCCCAAGTGTCTCAAACAGTGAAAGAGATGGGATTATAGATGGCACCGGGAGAAAAATGGAGATTTAGCTCCCGAGTAAATGAATTTATCTATTCCCAGACCCGGGTCGGACAACGCTGGCTGGAGGAAGTCATTTATCTCTTTGAGAGATGATTTTAGAAATACAGTCATGGACGTGTCAGTGCGGTACTTTCCAACTTCAGGGTGAGATGGGAAGAGCCGAAGTGTCTTCTGCCACTGGAAGACAGCAGGAGGCCCCGCGGTGACCAACTGCTCTGCCTGACAGCGGGGTCCAGGCATCGGGTGCTAATTACCACATCCTCTTCTCAACTGGAGTCTGTGTTGTTCCCCTTCACTTCCTTTTGATTATCTCAGGGCAATTTTGAGAGAGCCAGGGACGAATGTAAGCAGAGCTGGTGTGCACATTATTACGGCCTCTCTCTGGGCTTAAATGGCTCTCTTGAAAATAGGCCTTTTTATTTATCTTCTCTTCTCCTCTCCTTAAATTGTAGCCCAGCCCTAAAGGCGTGGATTGATTGTGTATTTCCTTTGCCTTGGAATGAGCCTGTTTATCACTTCTGTGGGTCTGAAAATAGGAGAGGAGGTAGGGATGTGGGGGACATGGCTCCTCCCACCACCCTCTCCTGCCTGCTCAGACCAAAGGCAGCTCTGCCTCCAACTTTGAGTTTTACAGAAGCCACGTGCAGTTTGCATTGGGGACTGGTAGGTGCAGAGTTCCTGCGGTGGTAACGGGAGTAGTTCTAGTTTATTTCCTTCAGAGCAGATGGTCCTCAGCCCCACAACAGGTGCTATTAAAGGCCAGTTTAGATGAGGGAAGCAGCCCCAGAAAACCTCCCGGCCACAGGCTGCAGGTGGAGTCAGAAGAGATGGGCTCTGCACCCAGGACAGGGGGCACTATCCTGCCAGTGACCTAGGAATTTTGTTCCAGGACAATCATCTCCACCCTGACTTCTGATCTGGGAGTTAATGCCAAAGCTGCGACCAGAGGCTGGGTCACTGACACTTTCTACAACATCCTTCTAGTCTCTCCTAACCTTGACTTTGTCAACACTTTAACTCTTTTGACAACTTTTTTGGGGAGGATTGTGCCACACACTGTGCCTTGGCTTATGCCCGTTGCTGATTCAGGTGGTCCTGCATGCAACATGCTACTGTGGCACAGAGCACCGTGGGTGGACTTCCAGTGGGAGGAAATAATGCTAGCTAACCTGTACTGCTACTCTATATGAGGCCCTGTTCACAAGTGCTTCACATCTGTCGACTCATCCTCTCAACAGCTCTATGATAGCGTATTATCTCCACTATACAGATGAAAACCCTGGGGGACAGAAGGGTTTTGTCCTTTCCTCTGGTCACACGGCTAGTGAGTGGTGAAGCCAGGATCAAACCAGGCAATCTGGCCCCTCAGCTGGAGCTCTTAATCACCTCCCCAGGGAACCTGTGCTGGATCTTGGGGAATGTTCCTTGGGTGGCCGGACTGCCACTGCCCCGGGCTTGGCCCACTTATTTCCACCTGGCCATATTCTAGCCTCTCTACTGGATGCCATATTTGTAGTGTGGCCATCCAACACCCTCTGCTCCAGCCTGCGGTGACCATTCTGACACAGAGAGCTCTTCTGCACACCAGTGCCCTCAGGTCCCTCCCCACCTCCCTTTTATGGCCCCCAGTCCTCAGATGCTGGATCCTCCAGACCCTTTTAGTCTGGTCTACCTTTCACGGGTTCTAATCAGCCAAATAAGAGGATCCACCAACTTTTCCAAACAATGGATTTCCCTGCCTCGGAGCGTTCTTCCTTCCTGGTACACCTGTTCTCCTTCCCCAGCTAGCTCTTTCCTCCATCACACCTTCCCAGACCCTGAACATGTAAGCACTAACCAACTGGGTGCCATGTGTGACGGTTGCTTTATTTGTAAAGGAAGTTTTATTGTTTTTTTTGGGGGGGGGGAATCTTAAAAAGAATACAAGTGTATTCAAGAAAATTTGAAAAATATGGACACTCTTTCAGAAGAAAATAAAAACAACCTGGGATCCTGCATCTGCTGTCAATATTTTGGCATGTATGTATTCAATCTTTTTTTTTTCACTTTTTTATTGTGAAATATTTCAAATACAGACAGGATAGAGAATAATACCTTTCCCTGGGCATCCACCACCTCCTTCATCAATCCAGTAATTTTGTTATGCATATGTGCAAATTTAGTTTTAAATACTTTGGGATGATGGTGTACAAAATGTCCACACTGTTTTGAAAACTGCTTCTTCCCCAACCCCCACTTCATAAATCACACATACTTTCCCATGACTGACGAGTATTCTTTGAAAATATGTGCAATAGCTTATTCAGTTAACCAGTCCCCTATTTCTGGACATTTGTAGGCATATATAACAGCATATAAAAATATCAATTTTAATGCATCTTGGCGAGCATTGAGTATTACCACTTTTAGAAGATATTGTCAGTTATGAATGAAAAGAATGAATGATAGGAGCTCTTTCTTGGGAGTGATAGGGTCTCCTTGAAATGTTGTCATCACATTGCCTTTCTCCTTGTGGCCAGCTCAGTTGCCACTGCCTGGGTGAGTAAGTACGGCAGTGCTTGGGGTGAGGTCAGAGCAGAAGGCTGATTTCTCGGGGTGGCTTTTAGTCTGCGGCCAAGTCTGTAAAGTGACCATGCAGCCAAAGTAATGACCCTTCTGTGGGCCAGGCTAATGTGCTCCTCCCTTGCTGCTTGGATCAATACCATACTTACTGCAGATTAGCTAAATGAGCCAGCGCAGCTGGGAATGAGCTTCTAGAGACAATTACTATGGAAAATGCAGCCATATTTTAGTGGGCACCACATGCAGGGAAGCTTTTTGCAAATATCAATATATATTTGCTTGCTTGACAAAAACAGATCAAACCAAAGTCAAGAAATTAATCCAAATGATCGGACTGTAAATGATCCTTGTTGTGCCAAGTGTGGTGAAACCTTGACCTTTTCAGTGGTTGCTGTTGTTCAGATTGTGCTGGAAATAACCAGCCTGGCAAAACTGGCTGGTGGTTGGCCCATGCTCAGGTCTGCAAGTTCATCTCGGCTAGAAATAGTGATGATGCTGACAATGAGAGCCATTCATATTTGCATAGTACTGCCTCACTCATTCTTCACCGCAACCTTGGAACGCTCAATAAATGCTTATTTAATAAATCCACTCATTCATTTCACTAATAATTACCGAGTAGCCTATGGGTAGCCTGGCATTGTTCTAGGTGCTGGGGAAACAGTAGTGAACAAGGCGGGGTCCTTTTCAGTGGAACTTGCAGCCTTGTGGGGCAAGACCGAGGATAAACAAGAAGAGAAGCAAATCACCGTTGGGGGAAGTGCCGCAAAGAGAGGGAGGTGGTGATGCCTCATTTCAGCGGGTGGTTGGCGAGGGAGGCTTCTCCAAGGAGGCGACATTTAAGTTGAAATTTGAAGAATGAGAAGAAACAAGCCAGGGGTGAGCTGGGGCAAGAGGGGCCGAGGGACCAGCTTGTACGAAGGGTGAGAGCTGGCAAGGAGACGGAGACCAGCAGTTCAGGGAGCGCAGAACGGCCGTGCGGGGCTGGGGTGGCAAAGAAAGGGAAGGACAGCATGTCCTCAGGCAGCCAGCAGCCAGCACACACGGGGCCCTGTGAGGCATGGTAAGGAATTTGGATTTTGTCTTAAGGGGGCTGGGGTGGGGAAGGATCAAGGGGCTTTATAAAGGGGAAGGATAAGACCCAATCTACATTCTAAAAAGCTCTCTCTAGGTCCTGAGTAGGGAATGAAAAATACCCTCTATTCGTTTGGCTAGCTGGTTCCAGAAGAACAACAAATGTAAGCAGCCGGGTTGGCCAGATGCGGGGAACCTCAGGTAGATCCTCTGAAGGGCTTTCTGGGATTTGAGGACCTGCCAAGGCTGCAGGTTCTGGTTCTGGCTTTTGTCCGATTTCAGGTCTCATCTCAGTTTCTCTTGCCTGTGGGAGGGTTTGTCACCGGCATGGCATGATTCTCGGCCCAGTTATATGAAAGGCAAAGAATGGAAGGAAAAGGGAGAGCTGGGAACCCTCGAGTGGGTGTAGCAGGAATATCTGTCGTGCCCTCCCAGGCTGGGGTGCTCCAGTGTGCTAGTTTTCACCCCAGAGAAGAGCACGGGAGCCCCTTCCCACTCCCTGCTTGGGGCCCTGGGGCATGTGGGGAGGTGTCCTCCAAGGGGGAGCCCCGCAATGAGTTGGGCAAAGGCTCTCCCTTGCTCAATCACTGGGCTGTTGGTGACCAGGGTTCAGGGAGTGGGTGGCCTGAAGTTTCTCTCTCAGGAAGAGTGGAGGGCTTCTGGGCAGAGCCACCTGGCCCTCAGGCTGCGCCTGGGTTCTTGCAGTCACCACCCAGCACTGCCCTGGCCACAGCCCACTCTTGGGCAGCCATCTGTGATTGGCTCTGGTGTCCTGCCTGGGACCCAGCAGCTCCCCTCTGGTGGCTCCCCAAAGTCTCCTCAGTTCCCACCACACCTTCCTTACTGCTCCACATGGCTATCAAGTGGAGAACAGCTGCAATGCCTTTCTCGTGTTTGCAAACAGGCTTCCATTCTAGACAAAGAAGTCTGGAGCGTGGGGAATATGAGGGCAGGAGGATAAAGATACCAGTTCCCTTTAAGCTTTTAGCAAAGTATACAGTTAAACAAGCACTCAAATGTTTAAAGGGTCAACACTGAAAGACTGGGAGTAGAATGTACAACTTCCAAAATGATAGTAGGGAAGGGGCTAGAGAAGACATGGCCAAGTAGGTGGTTAGATGCCTTATGATATAGCAAGTGATAGAGAACGGGGGAGAGCTCAAAAGAGAGAAAGAAAGAGAACAAGTTGAATTTAATTTCATAAACAGGTTGAACATTCTTATCCAGCCCCAGGAAACCTGGAGGCATAGTCTCTCAGGAGGTTGATGGGTGTGGGGAGGCCATGACAGGCATCTCTAGTGCCCATGTGTGCCAGTCAATGACATACACATCTGTTACTCCACAGTTTTAAAGTCCTTGGGGGCAAGGTCTGACCCAATTCGTCTCTTTATGTTCTCAGAACAGGGAGGTCCAGCTCCTGCAGAAGGACTATGAGTGTGTATTATTGTTATCCAATGCATGCTTCCTTTAGGCTCTTTGGCCATCTTCTGAAAGCAGTGAATTCTGATCCCACTCTGAGGGTAAAGGAAAAAATGAACAGAGAAGCTCAGGGACCCATGCGAATGTGAACCTGCCATGGATGAGACCAAAAGACAGAAGACTCTGGGTTTGGGGGCATATGAAGCTTTCTTATCACACTGGCTTCCTTTTCCAGTTCCTTACCTCCCCTCTTTTGACATTTAGTTAGCAGGTTGAAACAAAGCAGTTCCCTGAAAGGGATGTGTGAATTTCCCCTTGTGAGTATAAGAAACTTGAGGGCCTCTATTAAATTCTCTCAGCCCCAGAGCATGGGGAACCATGTGAGACCTCTGACATCCCAGAGCTGTGGTGACAATGGTTATGTCCATCGTTCTCAGGAGCCTTCAGGATGAGGCATCGCAAAGATGGCTCATACCCAGACCGGTGACCTCCAACAGAGACACGCCAGGAAGGTGGAAGGGGCCGTGCGGCAGGATCATGTTCTGGACTGGAAAGTACGTCTGCTCATTACCCGACCTTTGCTAAGTACACCAACTAATGGAGCGAGAGACGTGAAAGATCTTCACAGGCCATGTGGAAATGTAATTCAAACCCAGCTCGAGGAGGTCACCGTAAGTTAGATTAATTTTCATCCAGCCTTTCCTTACAAAGCTAACCTTTGCCTTACAGAAAAGTTCTTTAAAAAGAGATAAGTCAGTGTTTATTCGGCATTTGAAGGAGTTTTAATCCTAGCAACCCTGTTGGAAGTGTCCCCTTTTTGGGGGGATTCAGGCCAGGGAACTGTTTATTGATCCTTTACGTCAAAGATAATTGTCCTGGGTTTGAAATCTATCAAGTATTGGAAATTCAGATTAAGCCATTTGTGAAGTTCTGTTTAACGAGGGTTATCGACTGCGAGAGTCATTTATTAGCAGCATGTGTTGGCCTCCTGGCCTCCTCTGCCACTCCTGCTGGAGCCGAGGCCCCTCTCCAGGTGCCCTGGGCTGCGGTCGGTGGGCCCTTTCTTTCGTCCGGGCACCGCTGCCCCACAAGTGATGGCACCTGTCACTCTGCCAGTCCCCCACCAGTTCTCTCTCCATCCTGACCCTTCCGTGTCTTCTCTTCCCCTTTCATCTTCCACTCTGTCTCTCCTCTCCCCTCTCTGTATTTCCTGTCCCTCTCTTCTGGCTCCCGTCCTGTCTTTCAGTTTCCTGCCTCTTTCCCACTTTGGTCTATATCCGTCCCTCTCTGCTGTCAGCGTTAAGACCAACAAGCTTTACCAAACCATCTCACATCAGAGGCCTCTGAGACTCTCTAAATCCTTCAACATGCTGCAATTTGACAGCAAGAGATCCTGTTATCGAAGTTTATCACCCATTTTTTGTTCCTAGCACTTTTTATTTTGGCCTGAAACTATCTTTCACCTGCTACAGGCTGCCTCCTAAGCGCTGGGTCTGGGGCTGATGGTCAGTTTCCCATACCTCTTCCTTGGCTCTCTGGGTTCTCTGGAGTGTGACCTTGTGTTCTCTCAGCTCTAGACTGGAAAGTTCTACTGCTCATCGGAAGCCTCCCTTCCTTTGGAGCACTTTAACTATCTGTTCACAAGATTTTGTCAGTCGTGAGGTTTCTTGTAGGAGATAAAGGGCCAGATTGGAGAGATGCTTGGAGAGAGATGGTTGACTGGACCTGGAGAGGCATGTGGGAACGGGAGACACTGGTGAGGCATCCTCTTTCTCCTCTTCCTCTCCCTTCCCTTCCCTCTTTCTCCTCCTCCCTCTCTTCCCCCTTACCCTCCCTCTTTCCCTCCTCCTCCCTCTCCTCCCCTTCCACTTCCTCCCCCTCCTCCTAGCCCTCTTCCTCCTCCCCCTCCTCTTTCCCTCTTCCCTGTTCCCCTCCTTCCACTCCCCCTCCGCCTCCTCCCCTCTCTTTTACATGTCTCCCAGTCAACCCTCAAATCTTTGTTCATGCCCAGTCCCCTGTAAAGCCCCATATGAATTTCTTGCATGTTTGTCTTCATTCCTCTTTCTTCTACTTCTCTCTGCCTTAGACTTAGGAGGGAGAATTTCCCTAATGAATTTTTCAGAAAGCTCCCTTCAGCCCTCTTGCTGCTCCTTGCTAGCCACTCTTCTGCCTTTTGGTCCTTGAGGACCAACCAGAGAGCCAGTGTGTCATTTTTAAGAACCTTGGTTTGTTTTAAGGCAAGGAATCAAGAAGGCCACCCCCTGGTGGCAGTGTACAGGGAATGGGGGCGGGGGTGAAGACGGTAAGGATGACAAAGCATCTGGGAACCAGGCTGTAGAACAAAGCTCTACGGAGCTGGGATGCCTCCAGGGTGGGTCCGTTGGCAACAGAAACCCAAATCAAAAGAACTTGAGCTCTGGATATTTCTTGGCTCCTGTAATTGGCTTCTAGCCATTGGATCCAGAGCCTCCACGGCGTCATCAAGACACCACCTCTTTTGAGAGGCAGTATTGCCTAATGGTCAGCCAATGCCTGCATTCGAATCCTGTCCCTGCCCCTTATAAGCTAAGTGACCATGGGCAAGTTACTTAACATCTTTGTACTCCCATTTCTTCATTTGTAAAACGGGGGTAAAAACAGTACTACTTTATAGGGCTGTGAATATGAAGTAGGTTAATGTATGTAAAATGCTTACACACGGTAAGTGCTCTATAAGTATATGCAGCTGTGTTAGTGTCTTGGGGCTGGCAGGACAAAGCATCACAAACTGGGTGGCAAACAACAGCAACGTACTGTCTCGCGGTTCCAGATGCTGGACATCAAGATGTCGGCAGGTCCACAGTCCCCCTGGAAATGTAGGGGAATCCTTCTTTGCCTCTTCTGAGCTTCTGGAAGTTTGCCAGACATGTTTGGAGATCCTTGTCTTGCAGACGTGTCACTCCAGCCCTCTGTCTTCATGTGGAATTCTCCCTGTGTGTCTTCACAGCATTTTCTCTCCTTGCACATCTGTCTCTGTGTCTAAATCCTTTCCTTCTCATAAGGACATCAGCCATATTGGATGAAGGCCCACCCTCATGACCTCATTTTAACTTCATTACCTCTGTGAAGACACTGTTTCCAAATAAGTCACATTCAGAGGTACTGAGGGTTAGGACTTCAACATAATTGGGGGGGGGGAGCACATTTCAGCCCATCACAGCAAGTATTATTCTCTCTTGCTCTTGCTTTCTTTCTCCATCCCCTTTAGTTTCCTCGGTGTTGGCTTCGTTCAGTGACACATTTTCCCTAGGCTTTGGCAAAGATGGTCATTGCACTTCTGGGCTTATAGTCCACTGTCTTAGCACTGTATCATCTGTTCTGATAGTTTCAGCGAAAGTCCCTGATTGTCTCTGTCTCTGCTTGGACCGTGTTCCTGCCCTGGAGCCAAGTCCCTATGACCAAGGGGATGTGGCGCTCACACTGGCTATCTCTGGAGCCAGGGGTTGGGGTCCTGGCCATTGAAACTGAGTAGATTATGAGTTGGGAGGTGGTCACCCAGAATGAGCTCCCGGATCGTGCTTCCCAGAGAAGAGGTGCCGGGCAGACATGAGAAATACATGAGCTTAGTGCCTTGAAAGAACACAGTCAAGAGGCCTGTAAACTTGTCTCCCATTCTTTCAATGCTGTTATCTGAAGTCAGACTGGGTTTATTTGGGGGAAGATGGTCAAAGAACTGGGGAAGACCAATGGACAGGAGGACAAAAGGCAAATCTGAGCTCAGCGTGAGGAAGTGCTTCTGATGCACAGAGCGTTGCCTTGGGAGGGGTCGTCATCCTATTCCCGGAGATGAACAAGAGAGGTTGTGCATTTTATTGAGAATGCTGTAAACACAGTTCACACAGGGCAGAGGGAGTGGACTTTATCAGTGAATTTCAAACATTCATTACCGTGACCCACGGAAGTGGATTTATATTTTGAACCAACACACACACTCAAAACAAAAGTTTCATAAAGCAATTTTATCTTTACTACAAGCAGTGTACTCTGACCTAGTCCCTTCTCTTCTATTTCATTTAAAAATACTCTTACCTCAGTAAATTGATTTCCCAGGCCGGAGTTTGGAAATCTGGACTAGATGACCTCTGAGGTCCCTGGCAGCTCTGTGATTCTGGGACTCGATGATAGGTGCCATTGGGGCAAGAGGGAGGAGATGTGGTTTGGTATTACTGAACATCACCAGTATGATTAGTGGTGACACTGGGACTGGGGCGCAGCTCTCTGGACACCCAAATTAGTGTTCCTTTCATACAACCTGCCGGCTGACTTCTAATTGTTCTTCTGGGCCTTCTCCTCCATCTTTGGGTGACGGCCCTGTCGGCCTGTGAAATAGAACATTTGTGACCACATCAGCCCTTTGCCCAGACACCTTCAGGAGTTCTGCCATTGTCCACAGGGTAGAAGTCCAATGTCTTCATCTACTGAACACCCTGATTCTCCCAGGAATCTCTCCCACTGTTTCCCAAAGCTCTATCCCTTTGAGCTGCCCCCCCACCCCAGGCCTTCAATCCCATCCTCCTCTGGGCCTGGGTGTCCTTCCTCCCTTTTCCTTGTCCACATTCTCCCTGCCCTACCAGGAGCAGCACCATGCCCCTCTTCTGGGAAGCTTCCCTCTTCTGGAGGGGATGAGCCCACATTCCTTAGTGGAGTCTGGGAACCAAGCCTTGTAGACCAACATGAGGCCCCCCGCTGTCACTCTGAGTAGCACAGAGAGACGCTAGAGGGCTTTGAGAAGGTAACTGGACTCATGCTGTGAAAGCATCGCTCAGGCTGCCATGTGGAGAAGAAAGAGTAGGTGAATGAGGAAGCAGAGGGAGAGCAGGGAGCCTGCTTTTCCAGGTGAGGATGGAGGTGGCTTGGACAGGCTGACAGTGTGCCAAGTGGTCTGATTCTGGACAGATTCTGAAAGCAGAGCCGATTTGGTTTGCGGACAGATTTGATGTGGGACTTGAGACAGGTAGAGGAAGCAAGGGTGATTCTGAGGATTTTAGTCTGAGCAACTCAAAGGGAGGAGCTGCAGTGAACTGAGACGAGGAAGCCTGGGTATAGAGGCGGCCAGCGGGGAGCAGGTGCTCTGCTCTGTACAAGTTAAGGCTGAGACCCCGTTAGCCCTCCATAGCTGAGGCAAGTGACCTGCACACCAGGGACCAGAGGGCAGGGCAGAAGCACTCCAGGGCTGGATCAATCGGCATACAGACTCTCTGTTGGTGGGGTGTGTGTGCACACACACGTGCGTGTGAAGGGTGTACAGGAGCGGTTGGGATAACCCATGATGGCTGTCCCAGACTCAGGGCTGCCTTTTCCTGGTGTGTTTGAGGCCAGGCGCCAAGGGAACATTTCAGGGGCTGCCCATGCCCCCCTAGAATGCCACGATGGGCTCAGCAGTGATGGGCCCCTGTCCCTGAAGTGAGGGACTGAGGAGTGGTTTCGACATTGTGGGGTGGGACAGGTTGCCTCCAAGGTCCCTTCCCAGTGTGATTCTGGGATTTTCTGCAGCACCAAGGGCTCCTCCCCCCTCACTCCTCTGGGTTCACACACCTTGCCCTTGCCTTGTGTCCGGTTTGTTCTAATGTGGAGATGTTCCTGGTACTTCCCTCGTTTTATTCTCAGTCTCCTCAAACTTTTGAAAGATATTAGTAGCGTGCAACCTGAAGAAGAGAGGGATGCTGACAAAATGAATTCTGACAAAGATAATTGCGTGAATCCTTTGTAGCTCAGCCCTGAACATGGCTCCACACTGTCAGTTTTTATTCCATTCAAATCTGGAGTCGAACGTCCGCCTGCAGGTGAGGCAGTGCTGGGAGATGAGGAGGACAGGAGAGGGGGCGCAGGGCAAAGGCAAGATTTAACCCCCTGTGGCAGGAGCCTTCTGGGGACAGGGCCACAGCCCCATGTCCTGGGGGCTTCCTTTGGCCTGGGGACCACGAGAGTCTCTGGGATGAGTGGAAAGACAGACAAGTGAAAGGCTTAGGGGACCACCACATTGGCACCACCTGCCAGGCTGGGAATCGCAGCCTTAATGAACATTGAGTTTCTTGATGAAACGGGCATAGGCTTGTCCCCGGTGGGTGAGAAGAGGGAGCCACTGGCAGGAGGGGGGGGGGGTCATAGTGACCTTGCAGAATTGCACTGCAGCTGCGGTCCTCAGGGTTCCCTGCCGTCATAGCTGACTGGGGCCACCACTGCTATAAAGCGTGTCTCTCATGTCCAAATGCTCTCAATCCAAATTTCCCAGCTGTTGTTCATTGGACTGTACCCCAACACCCAGGCTTGTGGTCTTTTTTTGGATCAGGAGCCAGTGCTCTCAGGGTACTTGGTGCACATGTCCCCAAGGTTGGACCAGTGGTTGAGCCTTTATCTGTCCTGGCCCCTTGGCCTGGAGTAACCTTCCTCAGTGTCCCAGTTTCCACCCTGTGAAATCCAAGTCACCCATCAGCACTTTACTCTGGGCCTCAGAATCTTTCTCAACACAGACTCTAAGCAAGTGCCACTGAACAATGAGCATTGATAAGAGAAATGAAGCATATTTAGCATCCCTGATCTAGAAAAAGGATCAAAAACTTAACCAACATTAGTGTTTTAGTGATGTTGGAATTTAGTTTACATGTAACCTACGCTGTGGGTATCAGAAGTTGGTCTGGCCCCTGTTATGACAAAGTTTTTCATAATTGTTTGGTGATGAACATTTGATCATTCTGTGTGATATTCTTAAGACTACTGAGACGAAAGGGGCTGATGGAGAAGCCATCCTCCTGGGGGTCGTGCTGAACCACTCCTTTGCTGGTTAACACTATGAGAAAAGCATATGGACAAACACCTGAGTTCTCCGAATTAGAGGTCCAAACATCTAGGTGATTATGTCTTATCAATCACTTCAGTGAACAAATCAGTCAAGCCACTAAAACTGGCCCAAACCTTTATCCAGGCAATTTTCATAGAAATCGGCCACCCAGAGCTAGCTAGGGCCTTTCCTTACTTCTTTATTTGGGATGTTCTCCTGGCCACCATTGCCCAGAATAATATTGCACAGAGCTAGGGGTGTACTGGGAGGAGGAAGGTGTTTAATACAGCTGAGTCACCTGAGATGGCTTTTTGGCAAAATGAGAGTAGTCGGATTGGAAAAGTAGCAAGTCAAGGTGCACTGTCTATCAGCTAATTCTCGCAGCTGTGGGGTCCTTTTTTTGTAATGAGGGCTTGTGCCCAGTCACATTCCAGAACATTCTGGAGACTTGGTGTTTGATTCCACAGCTTTGAATGAGCATCCATAAGAGGTTAGACTTGTTGGAGATCAAAAATATGGTCTAAATGTGTATCAAGGGACTCCTTCCAAAACTAGTTATCACCTGGTTGGTGCCAGGCACTGGGCAGGTGAACTAGGTGAGCGGGAGTCAGCTTCTGCTCTCAGGAACCTCACATACTAGTAAAGGTTGAGCCCGGGATGCGCAGAACTGTAAGACAGGCAGAATGCCCAAATAGAGATGCAGAAGCTATTTCATGGGAGTCTGGGGGAGGGAGAGCCCAACTCTGGGGAGTGTATGTGTATGTGCATAGATCTGGGAAGATTTCAAGGAAGTGGCGGCACTGAGCAGAGCCCTCACAGCTGGTGAGGGTTTGGAAATGGAGAGGAAAGGACACCCTTCTGTCCTTTACTCGGGACCTGGCACACTGGAGATGCCCAGGAAATGCTTGATAACGAACTGCTGAATCCCTGAACTTCTAGTTTTCTCCTTTGGGCCCTTTAGGCCATCATATGGTATTTACAAAAATCAGTTCTGGAAGCAGGATGGGCAAGACAGACATAATCCATCACTTTATCGGAGCTCTGTTGTGAGACAATGAAAGCCTGGTCAAAATCATTTGGAGGCAAGGTACAGAAACCTACTTGGAGCTCAGGTGAAAAGAGGAAGTTAGGAAAACACTAGAGACTCTATGAGCATCCAGTTATAAAAAGTGTGGACCTCACAGGAACCAGAAAGATCTCAGGTGTCTAATTTTTCCACTTGGTCACTTGTCCATTCTCCCCTCTTCCACAGAATGTTTGGTTTCTTTTCCATCTCTTGGACTTCTATTACATTCTGTTGGCTCTGCAGACTGGCATTTCTCCTTGTTCATCTTCTCACATATAACCCATCAAGACATCCCCAAAATGGTACCTTTAGCCCACAAGCCTCCAAGGCCTTCTCACTCCATTCCCTATGGCTCATTGGCCAGTGTCAGTGTCCTGGCTCCAGAGTCTCAGGAGACAATCTGCTGGTGTCAGCTTATGTTAGATATCTGCCCAGTCAGCTGGGAGCGGGGACACAGCTATCACACATTGTGGATGTCCCCTTCCCAGCTATTTTTCCAAGAAAAAGGTAAAGAGGAAATGATGGGCTTCTCCAGCAGGAAGAGTATCCATTTCCTGGGCTGTTGCATAGCGTGGGCTTCCACACCCAACATTTCAGGGACTTGAACTACACAGAGGGTGGGTGCTGTTCCTACCATTATCAGTGTGATTGATAGTAACATACCATGAATAGCTTAGCAAATGCAAGGATAGTTGTCTTTGTCTGACACAATCTACCTGGCACCTTTTCTCCCTAGAGTTAATCAGGCAATTTTAAAAGAACAGTTTGTGATGGCACTGAAAGAAGGAATCATGGGAGATATTTCCCCCTCCTCACTGCCAGGCCAGCTTTTAAATGTTGATACCTGCTCTCCTAGGCTCCTGGGTGGGAGCTGATGTCTATGTGCTGACTGCCCCAATGGAGACACAGCCAGCATTTGGACCTCAGAGTGCAGATTCCTACAGAAATAGATATTAAGTGTTTGTTCTGCGCCCCAGCCAGCCCGTAAAGCCTATGTAATAAACCTTTTGTGGACCCTAATGGCCATTTAATACAAGCTTCTCTACATTCATGTGATGGAAAACAGATCTAGAAGCAAAACTTTTCTTAGAGCTAAAAGGAGACTCTTAGTAATCCTCTGCAATCCTGCCTCCTGCGGGAGGCCCAGGAGAGAAAGGAATGTATTCAAGGTCACACAGCTCTTCAGTAGCTGGACCGGCAGCTGAACTAACAATGGAGCTGCATCACTGGTAAGTAAACAAAATTCCAAGTCCCTAGAACTGTGTAACAAATAGGTGGTTGTTTATCTTGAATATTGATGTTTGAGAAAAAGCGGGTTGAATTAGATCGTAGATGATTGTCAGATACCTTCATGAAGTACCAAAAGATTTCCAAATACCAAGTGTTTTAAATAAATTCAATGTTATCATGCATGAAAACCTTCTCTCTCTAGATAGATAGATACAGAGATAATTTTATTATATAAAGTATGTACAGATATAGATAGGTAGATAGACATATATATCTGACATATATATATACAGAAAGAAACAACTAGTGCTTTATTTTGTCCGTTCCTTTTAGAAGCTGAAATTACATTTCCTTCTTATCTAGAGGAATGTAGAGCAGTGTTGCATAAACATAGAACTTTCTGCAAATGATGGAAATGTTCTGTATCCAGTACAGTAGCCCCTAGCCACATGTAGCTATTGAACGCTTGAAGTATAGGTAGTAAAGGAGAGGAGCTGAATTTTTAATTTTATTTAGTTTTAATGAATTTAAATTTAAATGTGACTAGCCACTCATGGTTAGTGGCTATCAGTGGACAGTGCAGCATAGCATTACTATCAAGCTTATTAGCCAAAATACACTTGGAGCTCTCAGGTGGACCAAAACGAGATAGAACGGGGAGAGCAAAAGATAACAGAGATGAAGAAAGATGTTTAATTAAAGGTGACCGGATGAAAGTTAGGGAGAATGCATGCTTATGTATGAGAGGGCATCTGAGTTGGTGTAAACCGAGTCATTAACAGTAAGAGGCAAGGACGGGGGGGTGCTGGATATATTCAGTATTCTTGCGTGGGCTTAAATGAGCAAGATGGTGAAACAGCAATGATTAGACAGTTCCTGTCTTGGCCACCAGGGGCCCCCATTGGCTCAGCACAGTTTGGTTGCTGAGGTGAGGTGTGTGTGATGGGAGAAGGAAGGTGAGACTCAGAAAAGAGTGGGGGTAATGGCTCATCAGTCTGTGGTAAGCACTGCTCCAAGTACCTTACAAATAACAATCCTATGAGGTATGTCAGTCCCATTTTATCACCCCCATTTTACAGATGGGCAAGTAAGGCACAAAGGAGATAGGTAACTTAGCCAAAGTCACAGAGCAGTGAAGTTCATAGTCAGAAAGTAAACTGAACCACCTGGTTCCAGAGTCTGGGTTAACTATTATGCTCTGCTATTCCCACGAGGAGCCTGCCTCCACATGGTTCTAGGCCAGCCTAGAATGTGTAACTATATTGGCACTCAACTGGATTATCTTCATTCATCCCTTAGCATTAAGCTGTTGTGGGGGTACATGAAATATTGTATTCTTTTTACCATTTTTTTTGCCTATAGCCACTTCTCATTCATTTATGCACTCATGTATTTTTTTTAATGTTTGTTTATTTTTGAAGGAGAGAGAGACAGAGTGTGAGTGGGGGAGGGGCAGAGAGCGAGGGAGACACAGAATCCGAAGGAGGCTCCAGGCTCCCAGCTGTCAGCACAGAGCCTGACTATGCACTCATGTATTAACAAGTAAACATGAAAGATGATACGACCTGAGGATAGGAATATGAAGGATCAAAGGAGCCTGTCCTTGGAATTTACAGCTCAGCAGGGGCGACGTAAAATGGGCAGAAATACCTGCCACACAGGGTATGAAGGGCTGACTGTCCAGTATGAAGGGGCAGGAACAGAGGAGAGAGGGCATCCCGACAAGGTGGATTGTTTCAGAAGGCTTCTTGGAGGAGGGGGCCCTGGAGCTGAACCTTGAGGACCAGTAGCATTCAAACACGTCCACGTGTCTCCATTTGTGGTGTCAGTGCCCTCCTGCCGCGCACTGACAAACTTCGTTGTTGCTGGGAGGATGACCTGTGAACTCAGCCTCGTCCGACCCTAACGGTCCCTGGTACCGAATCCCTCACTGTCACAGCCTGGTGTGCTGGTAGGAAGCACACTGCCCGGGCTCCTCCCGCCTCCGCCACACGCTGACCTCTTTCAAACTCGCAAGAGCGGCGAGAGCTTCCCGCCGAGGCCCGACTTTCAGCACAGGTCTGGCCCGCACTCCGGGCGCCTGGATTCCTCAGAAGCCGGCTCCCGGGGCCTGTCCAGCAAGGCTTGGAAGCCCAGGTCCCCGCAGACCTGCTAGTTAATGAGTTCTGCAAAAACTAGGTCTGTCTGTAATCGAAATGGGAGTCCAAGCCTCGCACGGTCCCTGAATTAATTCAGTCGTGTTAGAAAAAGAGCCAGGCAGTGCTTCCGCCGCTGTCTGCAGGACCCACGGAGGGGTTCCGTGTGCTGTTACTTCCATTTTGGGACCCGTTGTTTTTCATCACTTCAGCACAATCTGGAAAACACTCTCCAAGTCTATTATTCCTGTCTCCTGCTGCCACACCGAGGCAGTTGTTAACAATGCCCTCTGCCCACCCCAGACCCCTCCTCTATTTAAATACCAGTCTGATGGGCAAAGAGAGCATTTGATGACTGCTCCAGACTAAAAAGTTCCTATTATTTTATTCCCTTCTTACTCTCACTCAATTTCCTTCCAGATGGGGACAGGTGGGTATAAAGTAAATGGGGCTGGAATTACAATTACAAGAAGACAGGTTCGGATGCAGCGGGGAAATTAGATGTGGCTGGGAAATTTGTCTAGGGCCCGATGGGTATGTCCCCTGGGGGTTTGCAGGCCACCACTACCACCACGCCCAGCCTGGCTGTGCTCTGAATGGTCTGAGAATGGGGAATCAGAGTGACCAAACTTCCTCCTCCGACTTTAGAGTGGTCTGAGTATCCTGACTACAAGAAAGCAGAAATTCAGCAAGGATATCTTCTCTCCTGTCTTTACTCAAATACCATCTCCTCCGGGAAGCCTTCCTGGATTACCCCTCCTCTGTGCTTCCCCCTCAAACTCTGTTTATATCTCCATTAAATGTGTTATTGGTCTATGGTGCCCTTCTGCATTATGAGCCTGTCTCCACTGTCAATGGCTGGTGGCTGCCTGTACAGAAGAGGCTTTGGTGACAAGTGTGTTGGAGAATGACTCTTCTCTCCCCCTTGCTTGCTGTGTGACATTCTTTATGTCTCTGGTCCTCAGCAACTTCGTTTACAATATAGGTGACAAGACTCACCTTACAAGGCTGTTATGAGGAGTAAATGAGATACCAGCCCTCTTCTCTCTTCCTCACAACCCTTTGTATCCACTATTATTAGGGCACTGGGGTTCTGGAGCCAGACTGACCTGGCTTTGAATTTTGGATTCCACCATTTTCTAGCTGTGTCTTCAGTTTTGCTGCAACCTCTCTGCGTCTCAGTTTCTTCATCTGTAAGATGATGATGATAACCCTGTCTCATATACTTGTTGGGAGGGTAAAATGGGATAGTGCGTGTCATGTGCTTAGCCTAGGTCTGGCACAGAATAAACACTCGAAAGGTTAGCTATTATTATTGTTATTGTTGTTATTAAAATTGTGAGCTGGTGGGGGCAGCAATACCAGCCCTGTGGTCAGTGAGTGTTGAGTATGAAGAAAAGGAAAATGTTTTCATCCTAAACTGGGGAGCACTGTGCAACTGTAATGCTCAATCATGTTATCCTTTGTCAATCAGGGATGATTGGGACGTGATGCAGGTAATCAGAGAATATGGTCCTGGAGGGGTACCCGGGGGTACCTGCCCCTTCCTGGTTGTCACAGTGCCCCTCAGCCTCCCAGCTCTTCTAGCCTCTGCCAGATGCAGGGGAGCTGGAGGTAACAGATACTCACTCACTGATAGCCAGAAATTTAACCCAGAAGGAAAGAAAATCCATGACTGCCAGCTCACATGCAACCAGGAGCAATTGCTAATGAGTCAAGGTCGATGGCCGGACAGACAAGAAGAACCAAGGGAAGGGTTGGCATCTGCTGAGGATGCTGATTTCCAAGCTCTGTCCTGTGGTAGAGCAGCAGAAATGTGCTTGTGGAGTCCTTGGCCTTCCTTCCAGGCTGTGGTGGCCTGGGGCTGCCCAGAGCCGTACCTTGGAGCCATGGGCTGTGTCCGTGTTTGTGTCCATGCCTGTGTCTGTACCTATCATAGCTAGAGTTTCAGAAGGGCTTATTGTACACTAGTTTACATAGACCAGACTATGTAATATTCAGTCTTACCATGACATAGATGCTAGTTTCCTTACCATGAAATGGGGACAACAGGCCCCACGAGCATTAGTCAGCCCAGCTAAGTTATGCTGTGGTAACGAGCACCTCTCAGGTCTCAGTGGCCTGAAGTGTCCCCGGTAACATTGCAAGTCCTTCCTGGATCAGCCACGGGCACTGGGTCTGTGCCATTGCCATTGTTACCCTGGGGCCCAGACTCCCAGAACAACTGTCGTGTGGAACGCTACTGGTCTCTTGACAGAGGGTGAGAGTGGATCATGCACCGTCATGAGGCTTCCTCCTGGATGGTACTGCTGCTCACGTTTCATTGGCCAAAGTGAGTCATGTGGCTACCTCTAACTCCAGGGGGTGGGCATGTATAAGACTACTAAGTGCCTGGAAAGAGAACTGGAAGTATTTGGTGAACAGCAAAAGGCTGCCATGTTACTACTGTCTAATGTGGTTTTGGGATTGAATGAGTTCATATACATCATATACTTAAAATAGTGCCTGGCCCTCAGAAAGCCCTGCATGGATATTAGCTAGGAACAACACTACTATTTCAGTCATTTGTTTTAAAGATGAGTAAATAGCACAGAGAGGCCAAGTACCTTGCCCAAGGTCACACAGGTAGGGAACAGAGATCCCCTAGGGATTATATTCCTAACTGTACAACCCCGCCCCCAGAGCACCAGGCCCACTCTGAGAGCCAAGGGTGGGTCAGGATGGGCACGATGTGCTCTCAAAGAACACCCAGTCTATTGGAGGAAGAAGAGGGAAGCTATCATTTAGTGAGTGCCACAAACACAGTCTCACGGAATTCTCACAACAGCCCTGAGGTAGGGATTATTATCCCCACGGCTGGGATGGGGAGACTGAGGCTCAGAAATGTGAAGTGATTTGTTAAAAACTAAAGGCTAGTGGAGGGTGGAACCAGGATTCGTGTCCCACCTTTTGGATTCTAAAGTCTGTTGGACTCTAAACCACCATGGCACATGGCCAGTGGCTTCTCAGATGCTTTCACAGGGGACAGCATTGGCTGTTGGAGGGCACTTGGGGTGAATTCAGAGATGAACAAGTCCCATGGTATTGACTCGCTGAGGAAGATGTATAGGGGAGGCTCTGTGAGGATCCCTGAGGAAGCAGACATGGCTTCCAGTTGGTGAAATCAGGCAGGCTTCAAGGAGGAGACAGCATTTTCCCTGGGCTTTCTGGATTGGATGTACAGTGATGATGGGGAGGAAGTTGCAGAGGAGGGAGCCATGATCTGGAGAAGCAGGACTTCTGTTCAGGTTGTTTGGGGAGCCAGACTGTGGGCTGTTTGGGGGAGAAGTGAGACCCGGCATCAGATCTGATGACAGTGGGATGAGCACTGATGGCTGCACAAACCAACTTCAGGGCCACTATCTATGTTGGAATCACAGAGTAGAATATGTCTCATGACATTCCGGCAGATGGCAGCAAATGTCTGGAGGAAGGGGTACTCTGCTGGCCATCTCTGTGCCCAGATGTTTTCTCTCTACCCTTCTCCTTCTTCTCTGTGCCCTAGAAGGCCGAAGTCCGTGGCCTGCATCCACCAGGCTTCCTCCTCTCTGGCTTCCTATGTAGCCAGTGGGAGGCGCCAGCACAAGGTGGTGGGGTGGGGGGGGTGGCAGAGAGAGAAGCTGGGGTGTTTATCCCCTCAGCTGCCCCCCCTGCTGGCTTGGTGGCGGCTGTGCCTATGAAGGTCCACCGCTCCTGTCAGGTACCCCTTACCATAGATGCAGCCTCCTGCTGTCCCTTCTGGCCCAACAGTGGTACCACGGCTCCCTTCTGCTGCTAGGGTGTTCCACCATCCCATGCTGGTTTTTCTTACCCCTGGCCACACCTTAATAAACAACCTTTTCACTAAACTCTCTCCAATCAACTCTTTGGAGTGAACCCTCTGTCTCCTTCCAATACAAGTCTCTTTCCTAATTGACACAAAGATGTCATGGGACTAGCCACAGCTTCAAAAGCCTTCTGACCTTATTCTATGGCATTTGGGGAGTTATTCCCAGCGGGAGGGATCAGCGAGCAACCCAGACTCCATCATCGATGCGGTGGCCGAAACAAAAGTGCAGGGATAGAGCAGGGCGTGGTGACATTTTCTGCCCTTCTCCTTCTCCTTCTCCTTCTCCTTCTCCTTCTCCTTCTCCTTCTCCTTCTCCTTCTCCTTCTCCTTCTCCTTCTCCTTCTCCTCCTTCTCCTTCTCCTTCTTCTTCTTTTTTGCAAGACTCCTGGCACCTAGTAGCACCCCTGTGAATGTTTGTCATACTGAGATCAATGAATTCTGCAAGCCGGAGCAGCAGAGGCAGGGGCTTAGGGCATTGGTAACGGTGACCCCCAGGTGATTGTCCCTCGCTGCTCTCCCCTGTAGGTGCCCCCTTAGACTGTGAGCCCTCTGAGGGCAATCTGGGCCTCTTCCCTTCCCACCTGTGCCAGCACAGCCCTGTGGAAGCAGACGGGGGTGGCTGGCGAAGTGACCTGAGCTGAGTTGAGCTGGCTTGAGTTGGCCTTAAAAACCCCTTTGGGGCAGACCCCTGGTTTTCACTGGAAGATGAGAACCTGAATCGGAGAGAAGACTGACTTAAAAGGATTTTAGAAAACACCATTTTATTCTTTTTCAAAATGTACAGCAAGTAATCAAGAACATTCCTCCTGAGTCCAGTGCTATTTCCTCTTCAGTTCACTGCCCCTCAAGCCAAATCCCAAGTCTGCTTTAATGAATATAGAAAACTCACTTGTCATTAGTTGGACAAAAGCTAATGGACTGGAGTCCTTGAGGACAGTGGGTCTCTTGAGCAAATTAAACACTCCCCTTGCAATCTTGAAGCCTATGTTAAATTGTTTATCAAACTCTGCTTTCCCAGGTAGCATTCAGGTGAAATTTCTGGCCATTAAGTCAGAAAATTTTATTGAGCTGGAGACAGTCAGAAGGAGGTAATTTCAAAATGGTTTTGTTTTAAAGAGGAAAAGGCATATTAGTTAGAGTCTGGGGAATGATCCGTGAATACACTTCACCTATAGTATGGCTCTTAAACCCTCGCTCATAGCAGACATTACTAATCAACCACATACTCTTTCCTATTCATGCAAAACAAAACCCACTTGCAAACCAGGCCCTAGAAGTGGATCTCCATGATTTTGGTAGTCAGAAAAAAGATTCTGGAAATCATATGGCAAAGGAATGAGCACTGAGCCTGGTATCAGGAACCCTGGCTCAGTTCTCTTGTGGTCTTGCTCTCTGAGTCTGGTTCCCCCTTTGCTCAAAGAGGAATCCCTCCTTGCCTACCAGCTGTGGCTGCTGTGATGATGGTCAAGGTCACGGCTGAAGGATCTTGCAGGGCTATGGAGTGCTGTCGTGCCAGCTGGATGGTTGTGGTTGTTCTGGGCACTGCCATTCACACATGCACAAATGAACTCTCCAAGGAATAGAGGTAGTTCTTGGGAGGTTTCCTCCTCATGCAGCTGTTGACGTTCAGGTTCTGTGTGCTGCGTAGCCGCGTGTGGCTGTGGGGTGAGGGATGTGACTTGGGAGGAGGTCTTGGATCCAGGGACCCCAGAGCAGGGTCAGAGAAGCAGAGTAGTGGAATATACCACCTAAGTGGCAGCAATTCACGCAACTGTTTATTCATTCAGTCGTAAACATTTTCTGCCAGAGCCTGAGCTGGGCTCTGGTGACCGACCAGCAGCTCAAGTTGTTGTTGGCTGACATCCTTCGAGGGTCCTGCAGTCTCATGGGTGACAGGGGCCTGAGAAAGGGCATGGCTCTGGAGAAAGGCTGTGTGTCCTTGGGCAAGCCTTTCACCTCTCTGAGTCTCAGTTTCCTCATCTGTGAAGTGGACGTAGTATCTCCTCAGAGGGTTTATGTGAGGGTTTAATATTCCACCCAGGGGATTAAATGAGATCGTACACCTGGAAATGCCTGGCACATGGTAAGTACTCAAGGAACGTTAGCCAACTGCCAGGCATCAGGGCCAGTGACACCTCAGCAAATGCTTACGGAAATGGAATTCAGAGATTTTCGGAGTGCTGGAAACATTTTTGTGTTTGTGCAGGGAGAAAACAAATATTATTTGCCCTAAAACTATGAGAAGGATGCTAAAAGAATGAGGCTGTTGGAAAAAGAATAACTTATTTGCAGATATAGCATCAGTTTTTTCTCAATTTGTAAGCACTTGTCTCTGTATTTGGGAGGAAAAATGAATTCATCTCAATCAGTCAGCCTGTTCCTGGGTGGTTTGGGGGGAAGCCACCGTCTCTCCAAGACCCAGGAGGCTCTGTGCCTCCTGGAGCAGAGTGACTGGAACCTGGTTGTTTTCATGGTGAGCTGGGACTAGAACGTGCTTAATCATAACTGTGCTCTTTTTCTGTGCTCCCAAACCAGGCACAAGTAGGAAGCAGCTTTGCGAAGGTATCTCAATCCTGTGTTGGGGAGCTTTCACAGACGGTCAAGGAGGGCATCCGATGGCTGCTCCTGGGGCCACAGAACGATGGCTTGGGAATAACCTGGGAAAGGCAAAGAGTAGATGGTAGGGAATTCCAGGAAGCAGCCACTGTTTCTCTTGATCCTTCCTTCTTATCTTTGTTTCACAGTACGTAGCCTGAATTGCCCCCTGAGTATGCCCCTGACCATGGTCATGTACAGAAATAGGACTTTGTTGGACATGGATATTGCTGTAGAGGAATCTAGAAACCGGGTCTCCAGTACTCACCTGTCATTCCTGCCCTGGCCCATGAATAAACGTTAAAACCAGAAACTTGAAAGGTAGGAAGGTCCTGAACATAGATCCCCTTTACAACAACTTCGTATGTCCCTTTGTGATCTTTCTCCTTTCTCTCCCCTTTTCCAAACATTTGGGCTGCCTCAGATTCCACTGGGATTCTTTAAGTTAGGATTTTCCACCATAAGCTGCACTTCTGTAAAGTGAATGTGCAGCTATAACAGTAGCTAAAGACACGAAGACATGAAAATGACCTATATTCCCCAGTCCCTGGCCGCTGACTGCTGTGTAGTGATGGGTAGGTAAGAACACTTAATGAGGCTGAGGTGTGTGGCCAGGGTGGGTAGGAGACGGGGACATTCAAATGGGGCCAGTGTGTGCATTGGTCTCGCCCTACCTCCTTGATAAAAGGAAAATAGGGATCGGATGGAGGAGGGTGGGGGAGGAGATTCTCCCGGGAGAATCCCGCCCCGTAGGCATTTGTGCTCAGCCCTGCCAGCTTCCCACCCCCACGGCCCCCAGGATGGAACAAGCTCTGATTGTGTTAAATGTTGACTATTCTCGAGCCACGGCCCCCGCAGGGACAGATTCTGGCAAAGATGATAGATAGACCTTGGAGCAGGAAAGCAGATGATGTTTGAAAGCACAGCGCTGGGGGAGAACCAGTCTGGGGCTTAGAGAAGAGAGCACGTTTTGTTTGTTTTTGTTTGTTTCCACTGGATTTTGTTCAAGGGAGGTGGAGGGGACATTACAAAACGCCCTTTTTGATCTGCTGTGGAAGCTCAGGCCTCGGGTAGCTCCCTGTTAACATCCTATGCCACAGTGTCAGAAGCCCTCCTGGGCCGGGCTTTGTGGGGTCACTGGGGATGCAGACAGAAGTCAGCTGTGGCCGCTGGCCTGAGGGCCTCAGTCCAGGGGAGACCGAGCATGCACAGACAGGGATGAGGCAGAGTAAGTCATTCTCTGATAGAGGTGGGTACAGGGAGCTGGGGGATGGAGGGGAGGGGACAACTGATGTGCTTGTGTGTGTGACTGGCAGAAGAAGACAGAAAAGCTCAGGGAGGAGGAGGTTTCTACACGTTTGTGCCTGGGAGGTCTGGGTGATAAGAGGTTGCTCATGGATGGTGGCCAGTGCAAGGGTCTCCTGTGGAGGAAAGACAGGAATAAAAAGTGGAAAGGAAGCAGGAACCGGTTCATGGTGGCCCTTGAGTGTCAGGCCTCTTTCAGGAGGGCAATGAGAAGACATGAAGTGGTTTTCATAAAGCGAGCAACCAGTGCAGTTGGAGTTTTAGGGGAAGGGTCTTCCCAGATGGGAGAGAGGGTAACGGCACAAGAGGATGGCCAGGGTTCTGAGTCTGAGGGGGCTCCGTTCATTTCCTCCCTTGCCCTTGGGTCCCAGGCTATCTTTGTAAAAAGCCATGGGGAGTCCAGGAGAATTTCCAGGGGGCAGGGAAGTACTTACTCCCAGACAGAGTGGAGTGAGAGCTTTATCCTTAGAGCATCATTACTGAACCTGCAGGCTGGGATGGGGAAGGCAGTGAGTGGAGAACTGGGGAGGTAGGAAGAAAGGAGATGGTGTAATCCTGTATAGGTGGGAGCACAAGTTTTGAAATCAGACAAACCTGGCTTCTAATTCCAGCTCCACAGCTGTGTAACTTTATATATGTTATTTAATATTTCTGTATCAGTCAGGATAGTCCAGGTTACGTTGCAGTAACAAACAGCGCCAAAGTCTAAGTGGTTTTAAATCACAGAGGTTTATCCCTGGTTCATGTTACAGTTTCATTAAAGGTTTGCTGCAGGCTCTACTCATACTAGTAACTCCAGAACCCAGGTTTATGGAAGCTCCTTTTCGTTACTGCTTCTACAATGACTAAGGGAACGTGGAGCAAGCATGGTGACTCAGTTACTAGTTCTTAAAATGAGCCACCTCACTTCCACTCTCATTTTATTGGCCAAAGTTTGTTTGGCTGTGCCTAACTTCATAGAGTGTGTGGAAATGAGAATTGGAATAGTGATGAAATAGTGATCGAATTGGAATAGTGACTTTACACATGCACACAATAAGTCTCAACTGCCTTATCTATAAAATGGGAATAAAACTACCAGCCTCAGTTAGGCATTGTGAGTCTAATGAGAGAATGAATGTGAAGGTCTAGTCATACTCAAATAATAACAGCTGGGAAAAAAAAGTGTGGGTAAAAACGGTTTGAAAAAAGGGAGGCATTTATTCCTTTGGGGTTTCCTAGACAGCATGGCCTATTTGCCCAGAAAAAGGTGCTGTGCCTGGAACAGCTATATCTGAAGGTTTTGCTTTGCTTGTGATCCCAGGAGTCCCTGGTGCTCCAGGAACTCCTGCTTATGAAAGGCTTCCCCATTCTCTATGAGTCTCAGGGCTGAGCGGGGGGGGGTGTTCTCAGAGGCACCCCCAGGCTTTCTCTCCAAGCCTGTGCATTTCAAACACCGACCTAATGTTTTTGCTGCTGCTGCTGAGGCCCTGTGGAAACGGCATTTCTATTCCAAGAATCAGTTCCCATTCATCACCGTGAAGCGCGATACCTGGGGGGAAATGGTAACTGAGACTTTGTGGGTCTCCAAAGACAGGAATGTGTCTGCACGAGCTGAGTAATTAGAGCCGTTTTCTGCACACGTGCCTAATCTTTATTTAAGACATTTCACTTAGGTACACATCTAAGTTATTCAAAAGTCAGTTAGATTTGAGACATGTATGTCATCCGACAATCTCTCTTCTCTATTTTCGAATAGTTAAATAAGCACCAATAACCATAATTGCAAATATTTATTGGGACTATGTGCCAAGCAACTGTACTCTGCACCTTATCTGAAATAGCCATTTGATTTTCATAACAACACTATATTCTTTCTGGTACCTGACCTAAGAAACTCATATGACTCCCAAGTTGTTTCCACATGGGATCCTTAAATAATCTTTAAAAGGAAAGTGGTGAATCAATGAGAGTATTTGGCCTGTGAGACTAAGCAAATAATGGCAGCTAGCATGTATATAGAGCTTATTATGTGCCAGGCACTATCCTAAATGCCTCTCACATATTAGCCTACTAATCGTCTAAGTAATCCATGCAACAGACATTATTATTGCCATTTTACAGTTGTGGTAAGTGAGGTTGGTCAAGATTACATAACTCTCTAGACATAAACATAGCCAACAGGTGGTAGAACCAGCACTTGAAACCAAATAGGCTCTTAACCACCGTATCGTACTGTCTCTTAGGACCTAGTAACCTCAGTGTCTTTGAGCTACTGTGAGGACTGTCACATGGAAGATGATGACAGAAAGGCTGTTCACTCACTTTTAGATCAGCAGAAGCAGGACCAACGGTGTCAGCCACACAGGCAGATTTGGATTCCACCTAGGAAAGAACTGTCCGGCATTAGTGTTGCTCAAAGATCAGAGTTCCTGGTAGGTAGTAAGCTCCCCATCACCAGAAGTCCTCAACAGACTGGATGATGACCTCTCCCAGAGAGGCACGAGTGGAATCCTTCCTTGGGCTGTAGGTTGACCCAAAATGGCTCCTGTGATCTTTTGACACAATGATTTACTAACAACTGTCAGGACATCTGAGTATGGCAGGAAGTTTTTAAACGAATATATCCTCTTCCTACTTAAAATTGGAAGCAGATGATGAAGCTACATTAGTGGCAAATACAAAGGCCCAGGATACTTTTCCAGAGCTCAGTAGTATCATCAAATTAAACTCATAGCAAAGCTACTCTGACACATGGTAATGATGCAAATAATTGTTGTTACCTGGATGATCAATTAACCTAAGTTCACTTCATTGACTCTAAGCAGTATAATTTTCATTAGTCAAACATGCATTTTTATGTTTTTCTTTTCTAGCTTTATTAATCTACCTGACTTTTAAAGCAGTGCTGAATTGGGAAGTTTTTCTTGATGCGCTGTAGGGTTTGTAGGGTTTTATCTTTCTTGGAGAAGCCGTTAGAGGATGGGAAGCTTGGAGGTGGGGGATCACTCCTTGGTTGGATAGGAAGAGCCAGGCAAAGGCCAAGGACCTGCCTGGTGATCAGGAGCTATGGGTAGGGAAGACCTGACAGGAACATGGGTCAGAGCTTGGGAGTCTGGGAGGAGCAATCAAGCTCTCAGCAGAAACTACAGTGATCCCACAAAATGGCCCAGCCCCTTGGGACCAAAGTCCAGGGCAATGGTCAGAGGTGATAAAATAGGGCAAATGCAGGAGGAATGGTGTGAATAATATGTGGCCCCTGCCTCGGCATCTGGGCCTTTGTCTGGATCCCCTGAGGGCAGGAGCCAGTTCCACATGGGTGGGCATAGGTTCTGGATACAAGGGCAAGAAATTGTAATGGGTAAGCAAAAAGACCCAGTACAGGGGTCCCAGGAGCTCCTGGTAGTAAATCCAGACCAATGTTTGCAAGCAAACCTCCTCCCTCCCCAAGATCTTACTCCCATGGGGGTGGTGGTTGGGGGCACAGGGCCGTGATTCCAGTCCCAGCACTGTCCCAACAGTGCATAGCTTTGGCAACATCCCTTCTTTCTCAGGCCTCAGTTCTTCATCTCTACAGTGGGAGAATTGGTCCAGACGTTCCCTAAGGACCTCCCAGTTCTAAATCATGATGGGAGTGGCTCTCAAACATCTTCTTCCCCTTCTAAAGGGCTGTCGGGAAGATTAAACCAACCATGAGTCTTTTGCTCTTCTGCTTAAGAATTGAGGATTTCTATGAACTAGAGTTTTTGATGTGCAGTCCCAAGAGCAAACTGGTTCAAGAGGGAATAATAAGCTCTTTTGCCTTGGAAGCTCCTACAAGTAATGATGGATGTCCCGAAGGGATGGTACATCCAGGAAAGTGTCCCCAGCCCCCCAGCAGAAATCAATCTCCCCATCCCCTGAATGCCCAGCATCTCCCTAATAGCATTTTCTACCTAGTATTTTGAGCAACTGCTTATGGGTCGTATATCCACCAACTAGGTCCTAAGCCTCCTGAGCTCAGCAACCGTGTACCTAGTAGGCTCTCGGGCAAGATTTGTGGTACAGCTGATGACTGGCTGGATGACTGGACATCTCTGATTTCAACCAAGTGTCCCACCTCATTTTGTTGGGAAGATCTACTAGGATCTGCACTGCTTAAATGCACAGAAGCCCTCCTACTCTGGCATTCCTGAAAATAGAAAAAATCCACATGGGTAGGAGGGGGGTGTGCTAGGTAGAAACTATCCAGGCATTCCCTGGAATGCAGACTCCTAGAAGCTTTGTTTCTTCCACCTGTGATCTTAATCCTGGTGACACTCCAGAGCAGACCCCTGGGGGTGGCACCTGGGCTGGCCTGGGGGCTTCCAAAACAGGCTCCATGCCATCTTCTTATGGTTGGAGGCCCAAGAGCTGGGGTTTGGTGATATTATGCTCTAAATGATAAAAAGTAATCATTGATGGTGAGTTTACATTTTGGCAAAGTCTGTGCTCAGCCTTTTACCTACTGAATCCTCGTCACAACTTTATGATGAGGGAACTATTGTCACTCCCAATTCTTAGAGAACTAAGACCCAAATCCATACAGCGAGTGATACTTTTCCTCTGGCACCTCACATGAATCCTTCTCATTCCTGTCTCAGCCTTGAGCGTCCCTCCCTCAGACCAGCCATCCAGATCACTCCTCAATCAAGAGGTCCCCATGCTACCCCATCATTCTATATCCAAAGTCCTCAAAGTTGAGCATGTAACAGAGTCTCCCAGAGAGCTTAAGACATACATTGCTGGGCTCCACCCTAGAGGTTCTGATTCAGTTCTCCAGCAGGGCTGGCTCATGCCTAGGTAAACCAGCCCCAAATTTCTGATTGTGTGCAAAGGGGCTGTTCTGCCATGGTCCGGTCATGTATATCCTAGAAACTACCTGGAACCTAGAGAGGCCAAGAGGCCTGGTGAACAGTGGGGATAATGTTATAGTCACAGCCTCCAGTTTCTGACTACCCACATGTAGCAGGGCAGCTGAAAGCCCAGGAGGAACTGACCCAGCACAGCACCGGCCCATCTGGTACTTGGAGCTGTGTAGGCCCAGTCAGAGGGCCCCAGAGACCCAGGTATGACCAGAGAGGACAGCTGATGGCAATGGGACTGCTGGCTGCATGTTGAAGCATATAGCCTTGTAGATTCTCACTCCTGAAGAGGAAAGCACAGGAAGAAGAAAGCGGAGAGGAAGGACAGAAAGAGGATAATAGAAGCACATCGCGCACTGTGCTTCTCTTTGGCAAACTAAATGCTTATTGAAATTAAGATAAGCTTGACAGACTTTTGTTAGCAGTTTTGGGGCCTATCTGAGAATATCTTGCCTTGAGAGACTTCTATTAGAACTGACTCCACAACTAATAATGTAGTCTCTGTCACTTAACTCAAAAGTCCCTCCTGGACCCGCACAGTGAAGCGTTAAGGAAATGAAATCTTTTTTTTTTTTTAAACATATACAGCAAAGTTTGATTTGTTGAGAACATTTCTTCAACTGACAAGTTACAAGCCATGTCTGAGAGGCCCACTGGGAACTTTCAAATTTTGAGCAGCAGTTTCTAATCACTGACGATCATTAGCATTTTAGTGAATAGATTTTTGATAAGAAAAATCTTTGCTCTGTGGGTAGAAAAAAAAAAAAAACCCGACATTTGATAATGCAAACAGAGTAGCAATTTTAATTAGGCCTGCAGTCCTTCTTGGTGTGGCAAACATTGCACAAGATCCAGATGTTTTCCATCTTACAGGATGTGAACTTAAGGCTGTGTCAAGCCACTGGTGCCGGGCGCTTTGCTGATTGGATCTCCAGGGTGAACATAATAACCACTATTTACTGAGCACTTACTACATGCCAGATTCTCTGCTGTTTCACATGCATGATCTCAATTGGTCCTCAAATCTATCGGATGAGATAACTTATTATTTTCATTCCCATTTTACAGGTGAGAAAACTAAAGACCAGAAAGGTTCACTAACCCAAAGTCACCCAGCTCATTATTGGTGGAGATACTAACCAAAGTCTGCGTGACTTCAGAATCTCCATGTTTACCCACTAAGCCATGCCTCCTCTCAGAGTCATGTGACCTCTCCCAGCCTCAATCTGCTAGTCTGTGGGATGGGGGTGTGATCAGTCATATTTCCTTCACTGGACTCTGGCAGAACTCTGAGGAAGGGGTGGCTGTACTTAGAACATTTTTTCCTCTCAGGGAACTAGGACCTAACACTTTGTTTGTTTTTTCCATTGACCCTAGCCTTACCTCTTGGGGTCACCCAGAAGAACCCCGATTCTCTTTCCTGGTGATATTCAAAAATTTGTAATCGGCTCTTGCTGGGCCATTGGATAGATAGATGTTTAGCTTTTCAAGAAACCACAGAACACTTTTCAAAAGGAGCTGTACCATATTACACTCCAAACTGCAATGTGTATGAGTTAGAGCTGCTGTATATCCTCTCCAGCATCTGGTGTTTTAGCCATTCTAGGTGTGCAGTGCTATCTCGCTGCAGTTGTGATTTGCATTTTCCCAATGACTAATGATGTTAAAAGACTTTCCATGTATTTCTTAGTCACTTGTATATCTTCTTTTGTGAAGTGTGTTTTCAGACTTTGTCTTTTGTTCATTTTTTTAAAAATTGTGCTGCTAGTCTTTATTATTGAGTTGTAGGGGTTTATGTATTCTGGGTACAAATCTTTTGTCAGATAAATATGTTGTGAATATCTTCTCTCATTTTATGGTTTACCTATTTCTTTTTTTTTCTTTTATTTTTTTTTAGAAATAGAGAGAAGCACAAGTAGGGGAGAGGGGCAGAGGGAGAGAGAGAATCTTAAGCAGGCTCCATGCCCAGTGGCCCCTCACAGAACCTGATGTGGGGCTCGATCTTACAACTGTGAGATCATGACCTGAGCCGAGATCAAGAGTTAGACACTTAACCACCGACTGAGCCACCCAGGCGCCCCCATGTATTTATTTTCTGAATGGTGGTTTTTCAATGAGCAGATGTTTTAATTTTAATCACGTCAATTTTCTCACATTTTTCCCCTATGATTTAGACTCTGTGTACTTTCTAAGAAATCATTAGGTCACAAAGATATGCTTTCTGCTTTCAGTTTTACTTTTAGGTCTATAATCCATCTTAAGTTTATTTTTGTGTACGGTGTGACACAAGGTCAGAGTTCTTTGTTTTTCATATGGATATTCATTTGTCCCAGCACCATTTGTCAAAGACTTTTTCCTTTCCTCATTTAATTGTTTTGGCATCTTTGTTAAAAATCAAATGACAATAAATGTACGGACCTATCTCTGAACCTTCTATTCTGTTCCATGGATTTGTGTGTCTATCCTTTCACCAAAACCATACAGTTTTGATATTTTTAGCTTTATAGTAAATCTTAAAATCTGGTAGGTTAAGTCTTCTTATTTTGTAGTTCATTTTCAAGGTTGTTTTGTCTATTATTGGTCCTTTGTCTTTCTGAATGTTAAAATCATCTTGAGTGGGCTTACAATGGATCTTTCAATCAATTTGAGGAAAATTGACATCATGATAATATTGAGTCTTACAATCCATGATTTTTTCATTCAATTTTTAATTTACTCAATTTATTTAGGTCTTTTTGATTCCTTTTGGTATTATTTTATAGTTTCACTATAGAATAATTTCACATCTTTTGTTAAATTTTTCCCTAAGTGTTTGATGCTTCTGAATGCTATTATAAATGGTATTTATTTTTAGTATAATTTTCTGATTGTTCATTTCCAATATATAGGTGTGCAGTTGATTTTTATATCAATTTTATATATTGTTACATCTTAAATTCACTTATTAGTTCTAGTAGTTTTCCTTCTTTCTTTGTAGGTTCCTTAGTATCTCCTATGTACACAGTCATGTCATCAACAAATAGAGACACATTTAGTTCTTTCTTTGCACTCTATATGCCTTTTATTTATTTTTCTTGTCTTATTGCATTAGCTAAACATTTTCCCTTTAATGCATCTTAAGAAAATCTTGATTTTGGTAAAAGTCAGTCTTTGCACAGGTCTCAGTGTTTTTTCCCTTCATAAAAAAAATCACAAATAATCAGTTGCAAAAATCTCTTCTACTCACAGGGGTAGTATTTTTCCAGACTTAAGAGCAAACTCAAGAACTTGGCTGTCCTTTTTCTTCTTGACATGGGATGAAATTTAACTTGCATAGTAGTTTTTAGAGCTGTTTGCCGAATGTTCCTAGTCTTTCCACTTTCTGGACACAAGATAGTACTGCACTTCTTTGGTAGCTCATGGTTAGGTGGAGCTGTGTGACTGGTTTCAGCCAATATGTGAGTGCTGAAATGATATGTGTCATTTCTGCACCAGGGCATTGAACTACTACTAATCCAAGAGTCTCCAGAGCTCTCTTCTTCCTCTAGCACATTAACAAGTGATGTTTGAGATGGAAGCCACTCCATCTGCCTAGATCTCTGAATGCCTAAATGAGCAGAGTGTCCCCAGTCCTCCCCCTCTCCCGTTCCCTCCACTACCACTGACCCACAATGGACATATGGCTTAAGGTAGAAATAAAATTTTATTGTTTTGAGGGACTGAGACTTTTTTTTGTTGTTATAGTAGCATTACCTAGCCTATCCTGACTGATACAACTTGCATGAAGTTTTAAAGAGAGATGACTAAGCAAAATGATAGGTGGAGACAGTGTAAGAAAACACATTGTTTTAGTTTCCTTTTAGTGAGACAAAGGACATATACTTCCAGAGAAACCAGCAGTGAGCCAAAGCCCAGAATCTTATGTGAGTTTTGAATACAACCAGATCCCCAGTGCCCAGCACATAGTGTACATTCAAAAGAGGTACTTGCTTGCATTCAATTAAGCCAGAGTTCTCCCTTCAGCTTGTGCTTGGAAAAGTAGAAGCGTGGCATTTTCCTTCACTTTCCTGCACTACTTTCTTGCCTGCAAATGGGAATGGCAAAAACAACTTGTCCGTGAGAATTGTTGGGAAAAATTGTGCTGATTACAAAATGCTTTGCAAAATGTAAAATCCTATCTAAGTGGCAATTTTCTCCATTGCTCTGCCAATTGTAATAAATAAATATTGTTTTTAAAGCTGGCTCCTGGCTTGCTTTCCAGTGACCATCCCATCAAACACTCTAACATGCCTAGGGTTATTGTCCACTCTGGATTTGCATGTGTGTGCATGGCATTTGTGTAATGCTGTTTACAGAGGAGTTGAGTAAGCCCATCTTGTAGCAATAAAACTTGAGAACAATGTCATACTCCATTGGAGAGGTGATGGGTCAGAACAACTCGCTCAGGACAACTGTGCTATATGCTCCCCAAGGGCACAGGAGCTTGTTTCAAGTCATTTCTGTAGCTCCAGTGTACCTGGATTAGGGGATGTCCTCTGTGGTTATTAAAATTTTTCAGTTCTTTGCCCAGCTTGGATTGAGACCCTAGGTTCCTGGTTCATATTATAGCACCATGGGCAGAGTTCTAGAACTCCCATAAACTATGTAACTGCTGACCACATGGTAGGACCATGTTCACTGACCACCTACTATTGACCACATGCTAGGAACCATGAGGGATGTAAAGATTACTGACATAGTCTCTGATCTCAATGAGCTTCCAGTTAGTAAGGGGCTAAGGGAGACGTTCATTCATCCATTCATTCGTTCACCTGTGCAGTCATTGATCCTACTAATACTAATTCCATAATATTGACTGATATTCCAGGTACCATTCTAGCTACAAAACAGAGTCTCAGCTCTCATAGGAGCATATGTTCTAATAGGGGGATACAGACATTTATCAAATAATTACAGTAACAGATACTTTATTCTAAGCTGTGATAAACACTGTTGAAGAAGACTTTAGAGTGCTGTAAGGACAAGAAAACAAGAGGAATAGAGTTTGTCAGGGATAATCAGCCAAGAAAGACTTCTCTGAGTAAGTGACCTTTGAGTTGAGATCTACAGGATGAATTAAGAGTTGCCCAGTCTGGGTGTTGGTGGGGGGAGGGAAAAGCCAGGCAAAAGAAACACTACATTTAGTACAAGACAGACTATATGATGAGCTACAAAAGAGGGAGAGATAACATGCTAGAGGAGGTCCCAGAACAAGTTTAATTATTACTAGGGGAATGAGAAAGGCTGCCTACAAGAGGTGGTGCTTGGGCTGGGCCTGGAATGACAGGAAGGACTTTTGCAGGTGGAAGGAGAAAGTACAAGCAAAGACCCAGAAATACAAAGAGTAGAGGGTGAAAAATCTAGGACAGATTGTGAAGAGTCTTTATTGCAGACTAAGGAGTCTGGTCCTTACCAACTGTTGGTGGTGGAGAGTCACTGAAGGTGTCAGAACAGGACAGTGATGTAATCAGAGCAATTGAGTGAGAGAGACTTCTTTGTCTCCCTGGAGACAACTTTGCCTGTAACCCGAAAGGATCTCAGAGCCCCTGGCCTCCCTGGAGCCCAGATACCCCCTTGGGGTTCCAGTGGTCAGCTCTCTCTCTGCCCACAAGGAGAAACCCCAAGGTCCTGAGGATACAGTGCAGGAGAGGCAGGGAGTGGGGGACATAGGGTCCTAAAGCTAGGACCTTCTTCCCTAGTGGCAACAGAATGTATTTATGAGCACTGTTTCCAAAGTGACTCAGAGCAGAGAGCTGTGTGTGTGCCAACCATTGTGTGAAACAGGCTGACATGAGAAAGGGCCTTGTATTAGTTTTAGGACTCTTTTATGTGCAAGGGAAAGAATCCCAATTCAATCTAAAACAAAGACTAAACAGAAGTAATTGAGCCATGGAACTGGGTACCTTCAGGGGATTGCCCTGGTTTCAAGCACAGCTGAATCCAGGGACTAAACCAAGTCGTCAGGATTCTCTCTCTCTCCATCTCTTGGGTTTGTTTCCATCTGTCTTTGCAGTTGGACTTCCTTTATGCAGGTGAAGAAAAGAGCTGTTGAAAGTCCTAGTCTTACACTCCAGCAGACAGAGGGAGTTTCTATGTCAGTACGTAAGTCCCAGGGAAGCACTCTGATTGGCCCTGATGAGTCACATGTGCATTTCTTAGACCAATCACTGGTGCCACAGAGAGGAGGTACTATGGTTGGTACCGTCCTGAGATTGACTGGCAACCCCAGCCAAATCACATACAATGGAGGAGAGCACAGCCCCAGTGAAAGCAAAGCTGAGCTAATAAAAATAACCCAGAGCCATTATGGTTCTTTCCTCCGGTTGTCCACTGTAGAGCAAATCATAGGAGAGTATTTGTATTCATCCTAGAAATCTGGGAGGCTGAATCATTTAAGGAGAGCATAATACTAATTATATATATTTAAATGAGATTTTGAAGACAGGTATAGTAAATAGTTTCCATATGACAAGATTAATTAAAGTTGTGGAGTTATTTTTTTTAATGTTTATTTATTTTTGAGAGAGAGAGAGAGAGAGAGAACATGAGCAGGGAGAGGCAGAGAGAGGGAGACAGAATCCCAAGCAGGCTCCATGCTGTCAGTGCAGAGCCTGATGCTGGGCTTGAACTCACAGTGCAGAGCCTGATGCAAGGCTCATATGCATGAATGCTGAGATCATGGCCTGAGCTGAAATCAAGAGCTGGACGCCCAACTGACTGAACCGCCCAGGCGCCCCTGTGGAGTTGTTTTCAGTAGGGTTTCAGTTGCTCCTCCAAGGGGTTTTGATGCAAAGGGTTTGATGGTGCTGTTATTTTGGGGGAGGAGCCTCAGAGGGAGTTCGGGTGACCTTGGCTCTGCCTCTGGGCCTGCGCACAGCTCACTTTGTGATTTTAGACAAGTCCTTTCCTCTCCCTGGACCTCAGTTTGCCCAGTTTTACAATGAGAGCCATGGTGTCTGCTGGTATATCTCATGGATCTACCACAAAGCCATGGATCTATCATAAAGCCCACTCCTGTACTATCCGCTCTCTCTTAGTTAAATCACATTGCAGGAGAGACCTGTTGGTCCCACAAGCACAGGATGCCCCAACAAGGAGCACATGAATTCTGCCCCTGCCAGCTTCTATCTGAAGACTTAGAGAGGCTTGTGCTGGGATTAAGACTGAACCAAAGTTCAGTATTCCTGAAGTGCCTGGCCCTGGTCCTGGCCCCGCTGACAGGGGCTCACAAAGAGGGCATTTACCCAACTATGATTTCTAAGAAGCAGACACACAGAGTCATAGAGACTCTGGGCTAGAAGTTCCCACGAGGTCCCTGAGCCAAGACTGCTGTCCTATGCTGGAGGCTCCTCCCCAGTAGCCAGGAGAGTGCTCCTCCGTTGCTGCTGCACACCTCCCATGACATGGGCACACTTCCATCTAGACCCCTCTGAAGTCCAATCTGCCCTGAAGCTTGCTACAAGTCTCAGTGGCAGAGGAGAGTATCCCAGTCACAGATTTGGGGGACAAAAAGCTCAGGATGTCCGGAGCACTGAGCAAGTACGTGGCAGGAGTAGGAGACGAGGGGCAAGAGAAGGCAGGCCTTGAAGACTAAAAAGGAAGCTGAATTCTGCCTCGAGGGCAAGGGGATACCTCTGGAGGACATTAGGTGAGAGAGAAAGTTGACCCTTCGGAAAGGCCTCTAAACTGTGGTTTGGAAGACATTGGGGCCAAGCTGGTGCCTAAATCCAAGAGAGATGATGGATGCCCGCACTATGGAGTTGATAAGAGAAGACCCAAAGGCTGACTACGTGGCATTTGGTGACCCAGTAGTCATAGGATGGCGCCCAAATCAGAGGACAGAAGCTGAGATACCATTGGCTGGGATGGAAACCCAGGGAGGCAGCTTTGAAGAAGGACTAAGTTCATTAGTAGACACAGGGCGTGTGAAATTCCTGGCTGGCCATCTGGAGGTTTCAGGGATCGTAGTGGAGGTTGGAGGTTCAGACCAACTTCTCAGATCCCAGAAGACCCCTGGAGGCCTCAGCAATGCCTTACCTACCCCGGATATCTGATAGAAAGATGGAGTCCAGTTCTAGCTGAGGGCCATCATTTCTGAACAGGGATTTCAGTGCCTTTCTTCCTTTGGGAAGGTTCTTGATCACAGAGTCCTGAAGGGCTCCTGACTCTCTGGGATCAAGGAGATCCTGCAGTTTCCCTTCCTCATGACTGCTCCAGGCCAGCTTGGAAGGTGGGTGGAGGTTGCGGGGGAAGGAGGGCAGGCAGGTGTGCAGGCTGCCCAGGGTAGAGGGGCAGGGCTTGCACCAGTACAACCTGTGAGTGTGCGTTCCTGTTTTATTAAGCATTCCTGGTGAAGTATTTCTCATCTGCAAGGGGCCACACCAGAGGATCTTAGCACCCACCTCTGCTTAAAAATGGAGACTAGTTCCTTGAGTCTGAATTTAAAGAAACTTCCTGTCAAAGCCATTTAAAAGGCTGAGGAACTGCTGAGAGGGGAGAAGATTGGATCAGAAGCCTGTAAAAATGAGTTTAAATAAAAGAAAAAAAGGAAACAAAATGATTATACAAGCAGTATGTATTTGTGAAATAGAAAGTGCAGTGTGTATTGAAGAAAAGGAGAGTGTCCTTCCTGGCCTCCCTACTTTCCTTTAGGTGGTTGCTGGGGTGGGGAGGCGCTGGGTTCCCCACCTTTGGTCCTGGAGGTTTGGCCCAGTGGGGTAGGGAGGGAGGCTGGGGGGCAGGCAGGGTTGGGAAGGCCACACCTCCTGGTGGGTGGCATGAGCCCTGGATCTGTAGCCTGTGACGTCAGGCTCTGGCTGGACTGCCCCTCTCTGGCCTTGGCTGCTTCCTCCGGAAAATGGGGCGAGGTGCCCGTGGGGCCTCCAGCCAGGGGGCTGAGCTGATGATGGGCATGAGGGAAGGGATCAGGGAGCTGGCTGGAAGCTGGTAATTAATAAATGAAATGCCCTGGGACTGCTGCCGAGCCGCCTCAGATGACATATCTGTCGCGGGCTCGGCAAACCATTAAATGACCATTTTCTGACAGAACGACTTCCCCGCTTGCCAGGACATATTTTCTCTTCTTGCCCTCTTTTCTCCTCCACTCCCCTCCCCCATTTCTCCCTCACCCTGGACTCTGCCCTCCCTGCTGTGCCACTGTCCTGGATGTCTCTCTTTCTGTCTCCGCACGTGTCTCTGGCTATCTCTCCATCTCTCTGCCTCTCCCTATATATGTGTGTCTCTGTGTGTCTGTCCTCCCCTAGTCTCTCAGTGTCTCTATCTCCCTCTATCTCTGTGTGTCTCTGTCTCTCCCCTACCGTCCCTTCCCCGCCCCCCCCCCCATCTCTTCTCTTTGTGGCTGCCTCTCTCTTTCTCAGGTCTCTGGCCTTCTCTTCTCCCAGGCTGCTCTCTCTCTCCCCCACCTCCCCTCTCTCTGCTTCTCCCCGTCTGTATAAGGTTTAACTACCCCCCCCACCCCCCTTGTCTGGCTCAGCCTACCCCCTCCCTGCCTCCCCCCTCCCCGGCTGCCTGACGGCTCCAGTTCATTTCTGCCTGTTTAATTGGGCCCCGGATGAGTTTGGTCGACAGGGCCATTCATCATGTGGCCGCGGCTGGCGGCGGAGCCCGGGGGAGCGGGGCTGACAGCTCCGCCAGGCTGGGATGCGGCCTGCGTCGGGAAGTTCACATATTTGGGCATTAGTGCAGCTATTAGTTTAACAAGCTTCGTTTATCCTTGTCACTACCACTTCAGCTTCCCATGTAATCATTTGAAATGTAGATTACAGCCAGACAAATGGGACAGCGCAAGACGCGCAGGGTGGAGGGAGTGACACGCAGCTCGTTAGGGCCGCCTTCCCAGCCCCATCCCTTTCCAGGCAAGTCTTTGATTAGCTTAATATTCACATGATTTCAGTGGGAAGCGCCAGTCACCTGTGCCAAGCCCCCAGTGCTGGGCCGAGGTGCCCAGGGTGTACCTAGGTGAGGGTCCAGGTCCTGCCAGGATGGGGTTCCTCTGGTTCAAAGACTACCCACGCTGCAAGGAAACGTGGGTGGCCAGGGCCTCAGAGTCTGCCCTCCCAAAGTGGTCTTCCAGGATGAGGTGGCTTCCAGACCCTGGCTGTGCCCTCCAGCTCTGATTTTGGCATCGTGGGCTATTGTCTTCTTGTGTGACCTGAACAAGGTCTGGCCTTCTCTGGGCCTTGTGTCCCCATCTGGAAAGTGAGGGTTCCAGATTGGATTGGGTGGGCCTGCTTTTCTCCATTCCCCTGCCAAGACCCCTCACCTTGGTTCTTTTGAACCCAGTTTCCAGTCATTTCTATTCTTTACTCAGTAGATTTAGGGCTCCTTTCAAAATGTAAACCTGGCTCTGTCTGTGTCCTGCTCCAAAGGCCCTCATGGCCCTCAGAATGAAGGCTGAACCCCTTCCGAGGTCTTGGAGCGAAGGTGGGGAAAAGGAAGCCTTCGGTATCTCCTACTGCCCGCCCTCCAGCTTGACCTCCTCTGTTTATGCACTTCAGTTCCCTGCAGGCCTGGAAGTTGTCAAATGCCCTGAGCCCTCTCTCAGCTGTGGGGTTTTGTGCGTGCTGTTTTCTCTGCCAGAAATACCATTCTCCCTGTGCCCCCTTCCCCAACCCCTTTTCTCAATCCTCTTTCTTATCCTTCTCATTCTTAGTTTAGATGTTCCTTCCTCCAGGAAATCTTGTCCCCCGCCCCGGGGTCCTTCTGCCCAGTGCCTGCCCTATGTGCGTCTCAGAGCCCTACCTACAATAGCACTTAGCACGTGCAGTCAAACTGTCTGCTTGTGTCCCCCACTGGACTGTGAATTCCATGAGGGCAGGGCCTGCCTAGCACAGGACCTGGCCCTGGAAGCTGAAAGAGTAGGTGGACCACCAGCAGCGCCGTGCCTGAGCAGCCTTGGACAGAGAGGCCCTCACACACCAACATTCCTCGTGCAGCAAGTTCATTATGCCTAGGCTCTTTCTTCCTGACCCCCTGTCCCCCATCCTGCTGACACTGCCCACCTCCCTCCACCCGCACGCACAGCTCCAGGAGGGTCAGAGTCTGGTTCCCTGGGAGGACCTCCTGAATCAGTCAGGGTCCAGGAGAAAATGGTTGGCCCTCTCAAAGAGTTCAGCCGAGGAGAGTTTACTGACGGGACTCTGCAGAGCTGTGAGCCAAGCTAGGGAAACCAGTATGGGATAGTGAGGCATCGGTGGGGAGCCATCACACTTTAAGGCCTGAAGGGCAAGGGCGAGGGAGTATTGTTGCCAGAACCTGGAGAAAGCAGGAGCCGCGGGACAGGGCCTGTAAGAAGATGTAAACTTTATAAAGCAGTCACCATAGAGTTGGGGTGAGGCAAGGAACGACTAGGGGTAACTCTTCTGACTCCTCACTCTTCTCTGCCTCTACTGTCTGTCTGGTGCCTCCCAGAGGTCCAGGGGACTCTGAGAGCTGTGGTCCACGGAGATTAACCTCCTGGGATACAGAGCAGGGAAGAGAATAAAAGAGGGGGATGATCTGGCAGAGGTGGGGGTATGGGACAGATAGAGAATACCCCGCATACCCCCCAACATTGCCACAGGCCAGCCCCTCTGCAGAGAGGCCAGAAGGGCCCTAAGCAGACTCACCTCTGGAGAAAGTGGAGATATCCTCTACAGAGGGCTCCACAGGGCATGGACATGAGTGTCAGCTGACTTTTACATCATCCCTTCACTGGGACATCTCCCTGCTCAACCCAGCCAGGCCAGGGCAGTCCTAAACGGTTTCTTTTTTCACCTCTCCCCCTGCTGAGCAGCTTGTCTCTGTTTTCTTCCTGACACCTTCTGAATAATGACACCAGACCTTGAAGCCAACGAGTCGTGAATCAAAGTGGCTTCTCGATATCATAAAAGAGATGTTCTAAACCCCAAACATAAAGATCGTTTTATCTTTATTAATAGTTTAATGCATCTGAGAAAGCTATTTGACATTTTTTTACACCTCCAACTCTTTCCTTCATGCATTGCTGGTCAGATTACACCAGGGTTCAGCCACTTAAATCCACTTAATAACTGACTAAATTCTACACTAAATTTACATTGAGCTACAAGCTGATTCGCAGATATAGGGGAAATTTCTAGCAAAAACAAATAAACAAACAAAAAACCCTACACCAATGTCCTGACTCCAAAGTTGTGAATCTGCTTTAATAATGAAAAAGGAATTCAAGTATTGGGATTGATGTCACATTTAATAGTACTTCCTGATGAAGACTCTGCAACACAAAGTGAAGAAATGTATCTCAATTAATAACTGGGAGTATTTTCTTCATCTATTTAATTAAATTATTGCACTTGCAAACACATAATGTGGAATTAATTAAAAACACATAGAATTTGGGAAATGGAGACTAATTCAACTCCTCCCAGTTGCTGTCAGGCCCAGTACACATCAGTGCATGACACTGAGAGGAGAAAGGTTTGGTTACTAATGACATCTGAATTGGAATAACATCTAATTAATTGGCTAATTGTTTCTATCATACACACCGCCGCCACCACAGCCATTGCCACATCACAAAAACGTATCCAAACAATATGACTACACTTAATATGTACATGTACACACACTGGAGCCCAACACACACCTACAAACATACAACCCCACATGCTGGGGACTTACATGCAAATATTCTCTCATAGGAGATACACATGTGTAAATTTATATATCACACACAAATACTCCCAAGTAAAGGTTAGTGGAGAAGAGAGAAAAACCTATTCTCTGCTTCTCCCCACCTTCCCAGAAAGGAAAAAAAAATGTAACTGTCAGAAATGTGATAGGACTGTCGAAGACATATAGAAAAAGCTCAAACAAACCATGTAAGTTGTGAAACATAAATCCCAATTCTATTTGTTCTGCGACATTGTATAAACCACACATTTTTCAATAAGATAGAAAATTAAAATCCTCACCAGGTTCAGAATTGCTTGGGGAAGTTAGATAGAAAGCCTACTGTCCTGGCAAAAGAAGCAACTGTTGGCTGGTCAAGTACTGAAGGATGCTTCAGGACCACGGACAGCAGGGCCTCCCTTCCTCCTCATTTTAGAGCCGCTATAAATGTGTTCACACACCCAGGGCTGTGATTGGCCAGACATTCCATAGGCATAGTCTCTACTTAAAAGATTACTCAATTCCTTGATTCCTTCAATTTCTGGGGAGTCCTTGAGCATCTCTAATCTACACATAGCTCCTGGGGTGTGCCTTCTACTCCCCCAAATCTGTAGTCTGTCCTTTCCCGCCCCTCCCCCACCCCACTGAAGTTCACTTGATTCATTTAAATGTTTTAGTTCCAAATGGCTTAACATCTTCCTCACAAGGAATTCTCCCCAATAACTATCAAATATTAAGTAAAGCCAGTTAACCCCACACGCTAGAGAATTGTATAATGTTACTATATTCTGTTCAGAGAAGTTTTATTTATCACATTTGGTTTCCCTTTCCCTAAGCCAATTTGTTACTCATGAAGAAATGTTTCAAGACTTCTTGAAAAGCTCATTGTTTTTAGTGTGTTTTCTGTGGAATGTCCCCATGCCATTTGAAGACTAAATAATGACATCCTTTGGTTCGTTCTCATCCAAACATCATTCTTCCTCAAACAAGCTTCCTTGATCAGGCAGACAGGCTTCTCTTTGCAGGAGCCTCACTCCCCCCTCCCCATGGTTTGTCCCTCATGGACCTCCAAGCCACTATTTTTAATAGTTTCCCCCAGACACTTTCTGTTGACAAGCAGTCTGCTGCCATGGCAGCCTGACCCTTCTTTGGCTTAGGGGTAATTTTCAATGACAGGTACTTCATTGTAGCCAGAGTTCTACAGTTTCATTCTTCACTTTCTTCCCAGCCCTTGGGTTGGTGCCAGTGTTGATTGAGATCTAGCTCATTGCCTAAGCAGGATCAAGTGCCTGGGGGCTTCAGCCCTTTTGTGGGATGGAGATTACCACAGGTAAGGCCAGACCCAGAGATCCCTCAGTCTCTTTGATCTCTCATCTTTGACTCTGAGTCCTTGTGGTCAATGCTTGGTCCCTTGCCTTTGATTCATTTAGAATCACAGACTCATTGTCACTTTGAGATGGAAGGGCTGGAGAGCATGTCATTAAACCTTATGTCCTCCACCCCATTGTGCATATGGAGAGTCTGAGCCCCAGGTAAGGACCTTCTGACAGCGGTGTGAGAAGATAGGACAGGAAGATGCCATTTCTCTCAGTGGGGGTGTAGGGGGGGGTCCCAGCCAGTCCCTCTTGAGTTTCTGAAGCAGAAACTCTGGGTCCCCTACCATCTTCATACAAGTCTGCCCTATCTCCCATCTTCCTTCAATTTAATTCAACGAATGCTTATTCAGTATGGACTAGTTGAATAAAAAGGAAGGAATCTCTTCTCTGAGCCAGGCAGTGTGCTACAGGCAATGGAGACAAGGTGGTGTGGCAAAAACTTCTGCTTATGTTCCAATATCCACTCTCTCCCCTTCCCATAGCAATAGAATTTGTAGCTGGACAAATAGGGCCACTCAGAATAAAGATCACATTCTCCAGTTTCCCTTGCAGCTAGATGTGGTCATGTGATTTCGTTGTGGCCAATGGGATATCGGCAGAAGTGTCAGGTACCAGCTTCCTGGAACCTTACTTAAGAGACAGCTGGTTCTCTTTTGTCTCCTTTATCCTGATCCCTGCAATCCTGATGCTGCCATCTTGGACCTTGGGGCTGAGGAACTAAAAGGAGGTCTCTGTGGGCCTCCTGCTGCCAAGTTGCCTTATCAGCCCTGATCACCAGCTTCCAGACTCCATATGTGACAGAGGGTAATCTTCTGCTTGTTTAAACCACTGTTATTCTGGGTTTTTCAGTCATTCATAGCTGATATATTCTAATATGGGTAGTAAAATAAAAGTTAAGGGTTTTTAATTTTTTTTCTATTCTTTCTAGCTTTGCCAAGAAAACATTGGTCTCTTTCAAAAGGAAATTTTATTCCTGGGGGCTCAGTCAGTTAAGCGTCCGACTTTGGCTCAGGTCATGATCTCACAGTTCGTGAGTTCGAGCCCTGCGTCAGGCTCTGTGCTGAGAGCTCAGAGCCTGGAGCCTGCTTCAGATTCTGTGTCTCCCTCTCTCTCTCTCTCTGTCCCTCCCCTGCTTGCTCTCTCTCTCTCTCTCTCTCTCTCTCTCTCTCAGAAATAAGAAAACATTAAAAAAAATTTAAAGGAAATTTTATTAAGAAACTAGATTCTCTAACTAAAAATATTTTAAATAAAGCGATGTGGGGGTGCCTGGCTGGCTCAGTTGGTTGAGCATCTAACTCTTGATTTTGGCTCTGATCATGATCCCATGGTTGTGGGATCAAACCCCACATCAGGCTCCATGCTCAGCATGGAGTCTGATTAAGATTCTCTCTCTCCCACTCCCTCTGCCCAACTCATTCTCTCTCACTAAAAATAAAGGCAAAATTTTTAAAAAGAGATGTGTATATACATATGATGTCTATATATGCATAAATTATCTCTGGAAGAATAAAAAGAGACTGTAGTCATGGGAAAGAACTGGGGGCTTCAGAGGTGGGAATGAGACTTACTGCCTACTTTTTTGCTCTGGATTTTTTCACATAAGTATGTGTTATCTTTTTTTAGTGCAAAGACCTGAAAATGAATGAAATACCATTTTATACCTTGGAGGCCCCCAGTCCAGTCACTCTCAGAGGAACCTTTTCAATGTTGCCAAATGGACATCCATTCAGCTCCTCTTTCAGCCCACCTCCTCCCAGGACAGCTTAATCTCTCCGTGGAAAAGGAGGAAAACGACAAACATGCCAACCTCTGAACCTGTTTGCGCATCTGGGGAAGATGGAGGCCACTCTTCCAGGGCTGTGGCAGCTACACCTGGTGAGCTGACACATCCTAACTGCTCAGCAAAGGTGATGATGACTGTTACCACATCCTGTGCCTGCTTGTCGTTCCTGGGTGTCCCACAGCACCTCACAGACACCACTTGCTCGTGCAACCATTGTCCTGATATGGTTTGCCTCCTCACTACCAGAGGGGGAGCTCCATGAGGGCAGGGTTTATATTTCATTCATCTCTGTCCCCAGCCCCGGTGCCCAGACCAGACCCTGGCATGGAGCAGAAATCAAGGAGCATTTATTGGCTGGAGGAAGGAGAAAACAACGGGCAGTTCATTTTAAAAATGCAGACCCTGATGGTTCCCAGAAATTCCAGTTGATTCATGGTTTTTGACTGGAATTGTAGTTTTCCCTGAATTCAACATTCAGCTGAACCCAAGGAGTGCCAAGGTGAGGCATGTTAGGATAAGGGAACCCTGGAACTCTGCCCAGAGGTATCACCCAGGGAGTACTTTTCTTAAGAGGAGTAACAAAATCCTCTTGGTGTCTCCATGAGGACTTCACTGTCTGTGGCTGGACCAGGGCACTGACCACTCACAAACTCAGCCCACAGCCAGAGTGCAATGACTCTCAGAGACTCTGCTCTGGGGTCACAGAGCTTGGCTTCTTATCTTGACCCCACTGTTCACCAGCTGTGTGAGCTGGGGCAAGATATCTGAGCTCTCCAGGCTTAGTTTCCTCACCTGTAAAAGTGAGGATCCTAACAATTGTACTTACCTCATAGGGTTAATGTAAGGATTTTAATGAGATAATGCATGTGAAATCCATTTATTAAGGAGTCACAATTCTTTGAGGTATGAACATGGTTTAACTTTTCCCCCAGCTGCTCCAGCTGTGCTCTATGGAACTATCCCCTCCCCCACCTTTTCTGGTAGGGGAGCAGTCTCTTTACTGACATCTTAGGCATATTTTAGAACTTTCTAGTAAGTTCGTTATTAGAACAGTTTCATTCCAGAATTTAACACTCAGTCCTGTTCTTTTTGGAACTTTAGTCTCAAACGTAACTCAATACTGATATTCTACCCTCATCCTCCCAAGTAGACAGCGTCTTTATTTAGCTCCCATAACCTGCAGAGAAACTGTATTAGTTTTCTATTGTTGCATAACAACTCCAAACTCAGTGGCTTAAAACAACATAAATATATCATCTCACAGTTTCTGTGGGTCAGGAGTTTGGTCCTTCCCTCGAAGCCTCACCAGACTGAACTCAAATATTGTCTGGGGCTGCAATCTCATTTAAGGCTTGGGATCCTCTTCCAAGTTCACTGATTATTGACAGAATTTGGTTCCTTGTGGTTATACAACTGATGCCCTCAGCTCCTAGAGGCTGCCCACCATTCCCTGCCACATGGCCCTCTCCACAACATGACACTCTGCTTCTTCAAGGCCAAAAGTAGGGCATCTGCTTCTCTGACATCTAGATACTCTTAAAGAAATCACCTGCTTATGTCAGGCCCACCAGGGTAATCTCCCCTTTGATTAACTTAAAGTCCACTGATTAGGGACTTTAATAACATCTGTAGACTCTCCTCACCTTTACCATAATTTGGAAAGCCTGTGTGCCTCCCCTCCCTGACTCCTGGATGTGGGAGATCTGACTCTGCTTCTTCTCCTTCCTCCAGCCCCACCAAAGGTGGTCATCACACACCACATGACACAGCCTCCAGCCGACAGCCTTCAGATGTCCCCTCACCAGGGAGAGGCTCTTTGGGGCAGGGTTCCAGTAAGGCATTGTAAAGGTGACAAGTAACTATAGTGCCCCCACAACCCACAAGGCTTACCCATATTTTTGTCTGGTTTCCTTTCCCCTTCTTCAGTAAACACAGGCACAGGTCACCAAATCTTCAGGCCATACAAGGAGTGAAATTCCAGTCTTCGTTTCTTTTTTTTTTTTTTTTTTTTCCAACATTTTTCATTTATTTTTGGGACAGAGAGAGACAGAGCATGAACGGGGGAGGGGCAGAGAGAGAGGGAGACACAGAATCGGAAACAGGCTCCAGGCTCCGAGCCATCAGCCCAGAGCCTGACGCGGGGCTCGAACTCACAGACCGCGAGATCGTGACCTGGCTGAAGTCGGACGCTTAACCGACTGCGCCACCCAGGCGCCCCCAGTCTTCGTTTCTTGAAAATACCTCCAAACTTCCAAGGGATGCTCTTAAAGCCACTTTCCCTTGGCTTTGGAGATAGGAAGCAGCAGTTCTGCCCCAGGACACCTGAACCTGCATTTTGCCCAAGCTGGCCACCTGTTTCTGTCTCAGTCTTCTTATATTTGTACTGGAGGGATGAAGGTAGGAGGATGTTACTGATAGTCAGTCATTCTTTAAATTGTCATCTCTCAGGTAGCACTGTAGAAGGTGACTGGACCCAACTGGTAGAGGCTCCAAGAACTTTGGGTTTCAACTTTGGGTCTTGGCTGTGCAATGTGGGGACAACAGGAAAAATTCTACTAAGTCTCAGCACCTGATAAACAGTGCTTAATAAGTGCTAATGGGTATTATTGATCAGAGCTCAACTCGAAGAGTCTTGCATTGAGAAACAGGGCGGACCAGGAGTCAGAGTGGACCAGGAGCAAAGCTGCAGATGACAAGCGGTGGGACCCCTTCAGTACCTGCAGGCCAGGAATACACTTGTTCTCCAAACCTGGTGTCAGTTGGAGTTCAGGCGAGGGTAGGGCAAAGGTGAGGAGCGGAGAGGGCAGGACATATTCATGCCATTCTTTTGCTTCAGGCTGTTCGTCCTTCACTGCCTCAGAGGTGGCAGGAAAGAGCTGAGTGAAGCTGAGATTGAAATGCTCTGGAATTCGTGGCGTCATGAAGATACAGCCTGGCTAACTATCCCCAGACCCATTTCCTCTTTTTCTTCAGCACACAGGTAGACTACATTTCTCAGCCTCTCTTGCAGTTGGGTCTGGCCACAAGACAGAGTTGTGGCCGATAACATGTGAGTGAAGATGTCTCCCATTTCCAGCCCTGCCTGTGGAAATCTTCCAAGGCATGATACTCCAGATGCTTATCTTTTTTGCAGCCTTGATGCAGACAAACAACTTTGGAGGCTACACATAAAGAGGGCAGAGCCAAAAGATACAAGGGACCTCGATCCCTGAGTCACTTTGTGGAAGGCTGCCTCCCTACCAGGAACACCCACATTTAACCGTCAGGTGAGTGAAAGGTGTATGCTTTTGTGTGGAGACATTTCAGTTATAGGGTATGTTTGTTGCCTCAGCTGGCACTGCCTTATCGGACACACGAGTTCACAGAGCAAATGGGAAAATTAGCCTGCATCCACACTGTCCACACTGTAAGAATTTCTACGAGTTTCAGGAATGTATCTGCCATGCTCTACAAAGTATGCACAATGTTTTAATTCCACTTCACAGAAAGGTTTTCTTTCCAAACCCTCTTCAGGGGCCTTCCCTATTAAAAAGTCCCATTTATAGAAACTACTACTTAGCATTTTTGGAACTTGTTATCCTATTCAGCAGAGTCTAAGTCAGGAGGCTTTGAACTCGGACAATTACTGCTCTTGATTAACAACAAGAACTGATGAGTTGGCCTTTCCAGTGTGCTAAGCAAACTCAGCCAAGCAGAAAATATCACTGAAGGGGAAACAATGGGAAGTGATTTTCTTGGTTACATTATGAGCCGTCGTGATATTTACACATGTTTGTGGATAATGTGGGAAACTCTGCTGCTTGCGTGCCCTTGCAGATGACACTGTTGGGCTTGAAACGCCATGATTCCCACTTGATCTGGGCTGCAGATGTCATCCTGCAGGCAGCCAGCCTAGTGGAAAAACCACAGACCTGGGAGTGGGCAGGTGTGGGTGCAGGATACCTGAACCGCGTCTTTGGAGCACCTGTTCCTCCAGGTGTCCCTGGGGCCAGCACCCAGGCCTGGAGCCTCATATTGTCAGACAGCCCAGTGACAGCATAAGTGTCCATTTCTTTAGACCTTTGACACAACTGGGTATTTTAATTTTTTTAAATGTTTATTTTTGAGAGAGACAGACAGACAGACAGACAGAATGTGAGTGGGGGAGGAGCAGAGAGAGGGAGACACAGAATCCAAAGCAGGCTCCAGGCTCTGAGCTGTCAGCACAGAGCCTGATGCGGGGCTCGAACCCATCAACTGCGAGATCATGACCTGAGCCGAAGTCAGACGCCCAACCTACTGAGCCACCCAGGCACCCCAACAGAACTGGGTATTTTAAAAGAGATCTTTGTGAAGTTGAGTCATGTTGCTTTTAATCCCAGATTGCACATTTACTTATATTTAATATGTCTGCATTTGTGAGTGATCTATGTAAGTCCTTTATCCATTTCTCCTTTGGGGATAGTAGTAGTTTTCATATCATTGCATACAAAATTTTCATTTATTAAGGGCATTGCACCTCTTCATGTTACTTAGGTTTATTTTTCCAAGTTATTTGTCCTTTTTTTGTTCATTTTTTGTGCATTTAAAGTTAAAAAAATTAAGTAGCCAAAATTCTATTTTTTCCATCTTTTTAAGCTTCCAAAGGCACATTTCATAAGGAAGTTTGAGATATATTCATCTATAAACCCTACTAGATTTATTTTAAATATTTAAAACGTAACTGGTTAGGGACCCCTGGCTGGCTCAGTCAGTAGGGTATGCGACTCTTGATCTCAGAGTCGTGAGTTTCAAGTCTATTTAAAGAAAAAAAAAAAGTAACCCTTCAATCCACCAGGGGCTTATTTGAGTGGAAGATGTGAAGTAAAGATCTTCCTCGGGCTTCAGTAGGTTCCTTGATAGTTCATTTCTGCATTCTACCTTTGTCTCAGTCTGCTCCAAGTCCTATAACAAAAATACCACAGATTATGTGGCTTAAACAACAAACATTTATTTCTTGCAGTGTGGGAGGCTGGGGATCCAAGATCAAGGCATCAGCAGATTTGGTATCTGGTGAGGGCCTCTTTCCTATGTCCATAAATGGTGGGAGGGATGAGGGAACTCTGCAGGGTCTCTTTAAATTTTTTTTTTCAACGTTTTTTATTTATTTTTGGGACAGAGAGAGACAGAGCATGAACGGGGAAGGGGCAGAGAGAGAGGGAGACACAGAATCGGAAACAGGCTCCAGGCTCCGAGCCATCAGCCCAGAGCCTGACGCGGGGCTCGAACTCACGGACCGCGAGATCGTGACCTGGCTGAAGTCGGATGCTTAACCGACTGCGCCACCCAGGCGCCCCTGCAGGGTCTCTTTAAAAGAGCACTAATCCCATTCATGAGGGCTCCACCCTCATGACCTAATGACCTCCAAAAGTTCTCTTCTACTAATACCATCATACTGGGGATTAAGTTTCAATATAGGAATTTTGCCTGGACACAAACGTTCAGTCTGCAGCAACCCTCCTCCTGAGTTTGGTAGTGAGCCTGGCTCAAAGAAGCTTCCGCCTAGAGTTTAACCTTTGGATGTAAAAATCTGGCTTCCTTACAAGGGAGGAAAGAGGTTGGCAAACTCACACTGGTCATTTAGAAAAAAAATTTTGCACAGCACATGTATTCCTCACATCTTCAAAATAAATGTTATGAGATTTATACCCATTGTGCAGAAGAAAAAAACCAAGGCTCCTAGAAGTGAGGAGACTGCTCATACCAGCAAACTGACTCCCAAGATCTAGAGCTGAGAGCCAGCCCAGGCACTTAGGAGCCTTTACCCTTCTGCCTTTTTCACAGCCCTGATGCAGCCTGATCCCTCCACGGATCACCTCTTTACCCAGCACCTAGCATGGTGGGAGTTTAGGGAACGAATGGGCCTAAGGCTTAAGTCTCACATGGCAGATCAGCCATCCCCCTCTCCTCCTTTTTGTGATGGTCACTGAGGCTGCTGAAGGCTGCCTGAGCGTACTCAAGGTTGGCATTTCCACCCTCCTAACTGGAGGCCTCGCCGTGGCCTCCTTTCTGCCATCATGTGGGGACTGCACGTGCCCGGGTTACTGCATATACTGGTGTCCCATAACTGAGGAGGGCAGGCTTGAGGCCCCTCTGTCCCAGGGGAGCCAGGAACGAGGGCCGTGGCATCAGAGACAGAGGGGCCTGCTCTGCCTCACCAAAGGGTCCAAGTTTCAGTTCCAAAATGCTGCCACTTGTCTTTGAAGCTCGAGTCCCTATGCCTCGAGCGCTGGGAAGAAAGGAGCTGGGCCAGTGCTCCGCTGCACCAGCATCCTTCTCTCTCCCTCAGGAATCACCTTCGTCACCATCCATTGCCAAAATGAATGGAAGCCGCACAGCCGGCTTTATTAAATATGAATGAGTCACAGCCCACGGCCCCCACGCGGTCACTCACCCACTCCATCTCTGGCAATTACCGCGTCGCACACACTGTGCCAAGGGGCGCCGCGGTCCCTGCCTGCCCTTGCAGACTGACACCGCCCAGCAGGGGCAGGGCTCAGGTCTGCAGCTGCCCCTGATGGAAAGCCACTCCTGGGCTCCTATGCAGTCCAAATGCTCCGCTCTGAAGCTATAGGGACAGGGCACCTTCCGCAGAAGGATCGTGGACGCTTGGGCTCTGAGGTCTGGCGGGGGATAGCCTGTGACTTTGGAGCCCCAGGTCTCCTGGCAGGACGGACTCCTAAGCTCTGTCTGCATGTCAAGGGTGTGTGGGTAACAGATATTTTAGATTTCAGGCAATTTTAAGATCCAGCCTGGATCAAGGTTAAGAGCATGTGTGCAAGGGCACACGGTCACCGAGCACACATGCAGTGTGTGTTCACGTTCCCCGCACAGGAGCCCAGTAGATTGTGAGTTTCATGTCACTGGGGTCCTTGTTAACCCCGTTCGCTGCTGTGTCCTCGGTGTTTGTTGAATGAATAAATGAGGCAGGTGTTACCGACCATTTTGGAGCTACTGAAGTTGAGTTACGGAACTCACCAAGGTTCCACGGCTGTGGAATATCAGAGCTAGGTGTCAAATCCGGGGCTGGGCTCCACCCTGCCAAGTGGCTGGCGGCTTGCCTGGGAACCCCTGCCCTGCCCAGGCCACGGTCCGATGCCTCAACACAGCACTCTAGTTGCATAGATTTGTTTGACCCTGGTTTCATCAGGAGAGCCAGTAAAGTTCCCCACAGCCCGTGTGGCTTCGTCAAAGGTTAAAAACAAATGCAAGTTGTACAAAGTTGGAAAAACAAATGACATACAATTCTTTTCCTGAACTTAAAAAATTACTTTTATTTTAGGAACCAATAAAATTATGGCAAATATTTACAAATAATTATCTCACATAAAGGTTACATAAAATCAATCCTTCACAAGTAACAGTCACTCATGAAAAGACACACAGATATTGAAACTACGCCAATCTTATTGCAAGTTTCTCCAACTAATCTAAAAGAAAAGTGTTGCAGTCAACCATTTAACTTAGAATGAAACCACAAATTCCAAGTTTGACAAGAAAAAAAAAGGTAAAAAATGAAACCAAAATCCCACCCCTGTTTTCTCCCAAGTCCCACCCCAAGCCCCTGCCCTCCTCCCAACAAAAGAAAAATATGTCCAACATCTTTGGCAAATCGGCACTGCTGTAATTACATTCAAATATTATTACACACAAAAGCAACACACGTCACTAAGAAAAAAAAACCACCAATATTTCAAGTCAGGTATTTCTACTAGAAAAAAAGAATACAAAACATACACATTTTTAAGAAGCATTTTTTTTTTCAATCTGTTGGAGACAGATCATCTCCTACTTTCAAAGGCAATTCAATTGTGGTTTTTTGTTTTTTTGTACTTTTTTTGTACTTTTTTTTTTTTTTTTTTACAAGTAAGCGTCTATGCAGGCATCACAAACTTTGGCGGATATAGTAGATATGTATTTCTTTGATGCTGGAAGGTCAGTCCCTAAGACAAAGTCAACTGTCTCAAAGAATGAAAAGCTAAATCCATGTGTCTTCCTGGCAAAGAGTTCCATTTGCAATGTAATCTGCATTTATTTCTATAAATAGTCAATGTCCAAAGGCCACTAGAGGGTGAAGAACCGGGGCAGCGTCTTCCAGCAAGAGTCAGGGCAACACCCAAGTCAGATTTCCACCCTCCGCCCAGACTTAGAGGCCCAGCAGCTGGGGCCAAGGAGGGGGCCCTCAGTGCCCACAATACCCCACTCTGAGCTGGTGGCTCGGGGCCAAGGGATGGGCTGCTGCTAGGTCTGCTCACCATCTCTGACCAAAGGCGAGGAGAGCAGGCAAGAATTGGCATGAGGAGACTCAGCACTATCTCTGAGTTTCAAGTATGTCTGAGGTACAGGGGTGCGCGTGTGTATGTGCATGTACACACTCACATGCACACATATGGAGGGGAAGGGCTGATCCAGAGGCTTTGAGCTTTGCAGGGCATTTCAAAAAGACTCAGGACTTATTTATTTTTAGCTTTATAGCAATTAATTGGCTATTGATTGGTTGGAATGTTCAACTCTCCATTTCCTCAAATACAATAAAATAGTTTCATTAAAATGTATTCATGCTTGAAAATAGGGAGCCATTAAATGGTTTCCTTTCTGTTCCACTCCAAGGGAAATGCACCGTTTGTAAATCAAAAATCCATCATCCAAAATCACTTGTTCTTAATGGTGCTTTTAGAGAAGATGAGAGACATGGTCGTAAGCATGGTGCTTTGGGGGATAAGGGTGGCCTGGTGGCCATAGTTGCAGGACTGGGTGGGCCCGCAGTTGGGACGGGTGAGGCTCAGCTTGGCTTCCTCCAGCCAGGCCTCAGAGTCAGGGAAGGGGACACAGAACTCCCGGTCTCGCCCTTCCCCTGCTACTTCACACTTCCTTCCGCATGCCATGCTCAGAGCTGTCTAAAGCTGAAAGGTGGGATTCCTGCCCACAGGCCAAATACACTACCTGAGACTGACCCCATTTTAGAATTCATTAAGATTTCCTCAATAAATATATAAACAGCTGCATTTTCTCCTTATGCCGCTCAGGGGTCTCAGATGTGGGAAGAGGAATATCTAGACTTACTGCACGGTAGTTACATTTGCCCCTAACTCAGAGATGGGCTAAATGGGACCCCTGGGAACATGTGGACTCAAACTCTAGATTGGCAGGGACATGATCCTGACGTCTCCTTTGATCCTGGGGTGGGGGTGGTCCAGGAACGGGACCCCAGTGTTGAGAAATTACAGTGAATGCAAGAAAGTCTGGTGCCTGCCTGCTCCTGGCAGCAGCCCATGTCAGAGACACTGCAGACCCCTCCTCAGGAGAGCGGGCAGGCTAGGGACTTGCTTCCAGTCCTCCCCACAGCCCCTCGGGACCTGGCCGCCACTCTGGAGGTGCAGCCATGAGCTGACAGTGGGGAAGTGCAGATCAACACCATGGCTCCACCATGAATATGCAAGAGGGAATCCTGAGGTAAGGGGACATCAGGGGACAAGGGGCTGAAGGGGCTGCTGGGAGGTGGGGCAGACTGCAGGCTAGGAGTCATGGCCTGACTGTCCAATTTTCCAATAATGTGTTTTGTTACCTTTTAAGAAATGCACTTGCCGTGGACCTCTCTGAGGCCAAAAGAAGTAAAGGAATAAATTCTCCAGGAGCACCGATGTGCGTGCCTGGAAACCATCAGAGACAGGCTCCTAGATGGGTGACAAGGCCAAGGCTGCAGAGCCAGGTTCTTAGTGGGGCCACCGAGGAGCTGGTCTAGCTGAGTGCTATGGGATCCACCCACACCAACCTGGGCCTGGCCTATCCAGGGACCCGGATTTTTCTCTACCCTCGGGGCAGCTGTGTCTCAGACATATCTTGTTTCTAGGTATTTGTCAGGAGCGCTTGGTTTGTTTTTAAGATTTGCTCCCCATAGCTTGGAGCTAAATTCTAGCTGAAATGTCATCCAGAAGCGGGTAGCTGGTGTCAGAGGCTGCAAAAGGCAGGGCAAATTGCTCTGGGATGTGACTTCTCATAAAGGGATTTCACCCCTCAGTGCCCTGTGGCCACATCTGGGGCTCTTCCCTGCACAGAGGAAACGCCCCAGCAGCACTGACCTCCTCTCAAAACCAACAATCCCTCCACCCCCCACCACCTCCAACTGTTCTACCGTACCCACCTTCAAAGCCCAAACGGCCTGCAAGAACCCAGGTAAGGAGGGAGGTGGAAAGGACTGGGGTGCCTGTTCCTGACAGCGACTGGCCAATCTGAACCGCATCTTCCATCTCTCTGGGCTCCCATCTCCCCCCAAATCTTCAATGAAGAGCAAGGAGGTGGAGAACAGGGGCGCCTGGGGGCTCACTTGGTTAAGTGTCCACCTTTGGCTCAGGTCATGATCTCACGGTTTGTGGGTCTGAGGCTCCGCATCGGGCTCTCTGCTGTCAGCACAGAGCCTGCTTCAGATCCTCTGTCCCCCTCTCTCTCTGCCCCTCCCTTGCTGTCTCTCTCTCTCTCTCTCTCAAAACAAATACACTTAAAAAAAAAAAGGAGGTGAAGAAGAAAGGGAGCACTGGACAAAAACTGGGGGCCACAGGGGCACCTGGGTGGTTTGGTCGATTAAGCGTCTGACTCTTGGTTTTGGCTCAGGTCATGATCTTGTGGTTCATGAGTTCGAGCCCCACACTGGGCTCTGTGCTGAGAGTCACAAAGCTAGTTGCCAGTGAGTGGGTCAAATTTCGCCCATATTTTTTGGCCGGAAGAGCATTTTAAAAGCTTTCACATTTGAATGCCATTGAATGGGGTAAGCAACCGGGTTGTCTTAGGTCCCACCACCCCATGCTGCCTCATGCCCTGCCTGAGTGGCAAGATTACTCCACCTGCCTGACCTGGAAAGTAGCAGTTTGGGGCCCTTATGATTGTGATCTGTGTTTCCCAGGCCTGTGAGTACCCTAATGGGCCTGCTAGGGGACTCCTGTATATTGTCACAGCCAGGCCTAGAGTCTGAACCACAGCGGGAAGGATAAAGAAAAGAGTGAGGGACATCTCATAACATCTCACGACAGACATCTCATGCCACTGGAAACTTAGACCCCAGAGGTCAGATCTGGTCCCATGTCCAGGCCCTGCCAGGGCTGATGGTACAGTCCTGGACAAGATCCGATCCCATCGGAGTCTCGGGACACAGCAGGGAAGGAGTCTGATGAAACCTCAGAAGCACTGATGTGAGTGAATCTGGGCAAAGACTTTGTAGGTCTTGGTGTTAATGGGAATCAAGTTAGACCAGCAAAACTACCAGCCTGCAGGCCCTTTGGTCAGGCCAGCCTCTGGGTCCCTGTTCTTTCTTTCCTCATTGTGGGTCTAGGGGGTTTCTAAGATATTGAAGGGTGTGTCTAAGTCATAGGCTCCCATGACTGGAGCGCAATTCTGTGGAGGGTGAACGGGGCCCGGAGATCTGAGAATTCACTTCAGCTCTGTCTTACCGTGCAAGCCCCAAATCTCAGTTTTCCCATTTGTAAAATGGGCATTGTGATCTTTGCCCCAGAGAATGGTCAAGGATGGCAAAGCACCATACAAATGTCAGTTATGAAAAGGCTAACCCTAACTAAGGCGCCTTGGGAAAGGGATGTTGGATTTGATATGTCATCAGATTTTCAAGGCTGGAGCTAGACTAATGGTATGAAACTTTTTCATAAAATTCACAAGGTCCTTTTCCAAAAGTCAGAGCTGGAACATAGGGCTGAAGGTCCCTAGGCCTCCAGCCACGATGCTGGTGAAAGCCCCGACCTTGTGTTTCTCATTCAGAATTCTCTGGCATTTACTCAACGGCTTGTGTCCTTCGGAACCGTTCTCTCTGAGCTCCCGGGCAGCTCAACCAGCGCGGGAACTCTGAGCTGGGGAGAGCAGGTACATGTGTGAGAACATGCGTGTGCGTCCATGTGCTCTTGTGCTTCTGCCTGGCAGCCCAGGAATCAAGTGCTTGTCTAATAAATACCAATGCGATCTGAAGACCAGCAGAGCTTCAGAGAGGAAAGGCATGGAGGGAGCTCATCACAGGGCAAGGAGAAAGAACAGTATGGGGCCAGATGGGCTTCAGTGTGCGCTTCAGGCTGTTGGTTCAGGGAAGGCTGACCTCCCAACAGCCTGAGACCACAAGGAGCGACAAGGATCCAAAGATGAGGATGCAAGAGGTCAAAGGCCTGACGCCATCACTTCCTGAAGAAGGGAGGGAGGAAGGGAAGGAGGAAAGGAGAGGCCAGCTAACATACCTTCTCCTACCTTGTCTGGCAGGTAGAGGCTGGAGCTCATTCATCCTGTTTTCAGAGGTGGGCTCTGCCCCAGCTGCCTCCCTTCTTTGCCCAGAAGGTTCCAAGGTGGTGGGTGTGCCTGCAGTGAGCTCACTGGCTCCACTTCTGCCCTGGGTGCCTGGGCTCCCTCAGCAGTGCTAACAGCCCAGGACACTCCATCTGTGGCAGTGGACCCAGAGCAACCTCCCACTGCCCTCACTCTCAACTGCCCTCCCCAAGGATGGGAGGATCACCTTGTTCCTGGGGTCAGGGGGCTGAATGCCAGCTCCACCTCTGCCAGTCACTGCTTGGGGACTCCACCTTGTTGAGCCTCAGTTTCCTCTTCTGTCCTACCGCCTCGTAGGATGTTGGGGAGAAAACACTTGGTGGTGGCCACAGGAGGTCTGTTCTGTCTCCCTGCATGGTCCTGGGCTTCCCCAAATGGGGCCTCAGTTTCCCCTGAGGGAAGTTGGACTAGGTCTTCCCCAAGGCTGATTCCCACGCCTCTGGGTGTTCTTATTTCCTATTTGGTCCAAATATTAGCAGGACTCGGGTGCCCACCCTGTATGGTTGCTCAGAAGTGGAAGACATGCCCCAGATGACTCTGTTACAGCCCCAGCATCCTGGGAAAGAGGAAGGCAAGGAGAGAGCTGTAGGATGACCCTGCAGGTGACCCTGCTATACCAAGGGAGCTGAGGCTCAGAGAGGTGAACGTCTGAGGTCCCACAGCAAGGAAAAGGTACGGCCAGGACAAGACCTCTCAGGCCCAATAATGTAAAGTTCAGGCTCTCTCCACCCCAGCTCTTTGCCAATTTGGTGACGTGCCAACATTGGGGACACTGTCACATGAGATGGCAACATCCATTGTTCTCACTGTAATTCAGCCCAGATTCGGGTAGTGCCTCACCTTGCTGTTCTGAGTTGGCAAAAGAAACTATTCAAGGAATTGAGGCCCTGGGAGAAGAGATGGTGGCCCCTGGTACCCCTATTTCAAAACCACTCCCAGTTCAGACACCAGTTCCTCACTGCCTGTCCTAATCTTCCCAGAAGGCCTTCCTCTGTCCCCTGCATCCTCCCAGGTGGGTTTTTCTGATCTCACCAGCCCACAGCGAGTTCTCCAAGCTCCCCTCTCCAGGCTCCTGGGGCCACTGGCCATGGCTCTGACCATCACAACCCCTTGCATCAATAGGTACATACCCACTGTGCAAGGTTAGGCATCTGCTCCCACCCCAGCACCTCTATTCCCAGCTGCATACTAGGCTCCACGAGGGTGGGGAGGGGTTGATCATGAAGTTCTGGCTGACTTCTGTAGGTGTTTGTGGTCCTCAGTGCAGGAAAGTCCTTTTTGTTAATCATTGTCTACATGGCAGGGACAGACTTGCCCAGAATCCACTCTCTGGCATCCTGGAGGGTGGGAGAAATGTCCACGGTGGGTGTCCGGTGTGATATGAACCTGGGAATTCCTCAGAAAACACATCCCAGTTCAGTTCAGTGGTTCCAGGGCCTTGGGGTTCCCGCCTAGGACTATGGTCTCCTGGGTCCTGTCCAGCCCTAGCATTCAAAGTCCGCAATGCAGTCAGCACCTTGGACAGCATCTTACTTTAGAGTAGTAGCTGAAGACTCTCCCAGACAGTTCTCTTTGAGTCCTTTGATATGGAAAAGAGCTGCTCACACTGCATTGGGCCCAGGGAAATGAAGTCAGGAAGCCAGGGCATCTCTCCAGAGTGTGTTTCTCCTGAGGAGGTTCTCAGGGGGGAAGCTTGAAGCATAACCAGCCCGATGAGACTCCTAGTCCAGATGTTAAAGAAGTAGCAATGAGCAGGAGGCTGGGCCCTGAGGTGGGCATCCTTAGTCTCAAGGACAACTCCAAGCCCACCCTTGGGGGGCAGCCAGAACAGAGGGGATACTCTGCACACAGGTCTAAGATTTCCTGTGACACATCGGGAGTACTGGATGCATAATGGGTGGGCTGTCTGCTCAGCTGGACCCTCAGGCCCACAAAAAAGCAAGAAGGTATTTACATGGGTGCTGTTGAAGCGACAAAAGCAAGCTCTCCTTCCCAGGCCTGGGGCAGGAAGACAGGTGGATGGTCAGACAGCTGGGGACTGGCAGGCTAGGCTGGGGCTACAGTTGTCTGAAGAATAGTCCGTTGGTTTGCAGAGACCCAGCTGCTGTTGGGAGAAGCTCACTGATTGACTCTTAGAAATGGACGCATGTCTACAAGTCCAACAGCCTTACCATGGAACCCCAGAGTCCCTGGCAGGAAAAGGTTGGGAGGGAGTTTCAGGTGAGTGGGGGTTGCTGGGGGATGGTCTCGTTGGGCCCCTCTGGCCGTCTTCAGAGGGGCTGAGAGGCTATCGCCCTCAGTGATATGTGTTATAAGTGCTTGGCGCCTGCCTGGCTCCGAGGGTCAGTGACGGTCATAGGCAGTGGCGGCTGCAGGTGGGGCAGCCCCTCGGGCAGCGGCGCTGTAATAGTATGGGGAGCCTGCGAGAGACAGAAGAGAGCACAGAGTTCGAGGGTGACCTCGTGCCCCTTACCTGGGGTCCCCTTTCCACCAGTGTCCCCCACCCCTGCCCCTTCCTCCCTCCCAGCCAGTCCAGGCCAGTCTGTCCCAGTCTGTTCCCCAAATTGCAAACCTGATCAGGGTCGCTTCCTGCTCACAAGATTTCAAGGCCTCCTCACCGCCTAGAGCTGGAGTGGGCAGACTGGGGCCCTCAGGTCAAATCCTCCCTGCCGCCTATTTCAGTAAACAATGCTTTACTGGAACTCAGCCTTGCCCTGCCCACTTGTTCCCTGTGTTGTCTGCGGATGCTCTCATGCAACTACAGAAGAGCTGAATATTGCAACTGAGACCACACAGGCTGCAAAGCCTTAAACTATTTACCATCCAGCCCTTGACAGAACGAGTTTGCCAACTTTTGACCTAGAGGATGGAAAGTCATCACTTCTCAGTTTGCCCTGTGGATACGTCGGGACCTAGCTCTGCCAACCTCTCTGGATTTACCTCCTACAACCACTGCTTCCCACTCCACACCGCTCACACATCACACTCCGGTGAAATCAGACTCTGCAGGCATCTCACACAGACCCTAATGCTAATAGTAACTACCACTGGATGAGCATCTCTTCTGCCCCACACCGCAGTGTCCTTCACATGTGTTGTCTCACTTCAACCTACAGGGCAGGTGAGTCAGCCCATTTTATCATACTCTCTGATGCCTTTTCCCATCCTCTGCTTCCTGAAGCCCCTTGCCCCGAGCTCACACTCTGCCGCAGCCTGGACCATGTGCTCTTATCACCTCTTCAGTTGCTTCTTCCTCTGCCCGTGGATAGAGAGCCCCACAAAGGCAGAGGCTGGACGCTGCTCTTCTTGGCGTCTTTCTTTAGTCCCCAGTGTGTAACCTGGCACGTGGCATGTGCTCACAGCCAGGTTTGTTGAGTCAGTGAACAACAGCACTGAGTAAACGAACGACAGTGAAGACCCCTGCCCGGTCATTCATTTATTTTCTGGCTCTACTGCAGCAAGGGGCAATGCTGCACAAATATCACACACAGACCAATGTTCAGAGTCAGGAGGGGGATTTGAGCTCCAAGAGAAGAGCTCTGGGGAATTCAAGATTATTCTGGCAGGGTCAGGCTTCCTGGAGGATGTGGGTTGGACTGGGTTTGGAGGACAGGAAGATATGGACATGGGAAGACTGAGGTATGTGAGTACGTGGGAGAAGGGCCAGGTGCTGCCCATGACCTCCAGACAGAGCCAGTGTGAGGGCCAAGCTGGATTCCTCCCACTGTCTCTAGGCTTCATTCTGTGACTACATGCTTTGGATGAGGCCTCCAGGAGGCTTATTCTGTGCCCTGACTCCTCCCCAGGGATGAAAGAATCTGAGGGGAGTCCAGCAGATTCTCAGAACCACAAAGGCTAGGCTGTTGCCTCCTTCTACAGATGAGGAAACTAAGCTCAACAAACCAAAACCATGTGCCCAAAGTCACAGGGCCTCTCAGTGCCACAGCCTGGCCTGGATTCAGGACACTTTCCACCACAGTGCAATTCATGGCCTACACGATGCTGGAGGCTGTGTTTATCCAAGTGGACAGCAGTAGGGGTCCTCGTTGCCATCGTAGATCAACACATCTCTTGGGGTGGGAATAGTGAGCTTCTTAATTCCCCAGGGGAACCGGCCCATATTTATTCTGAAATCTCAGCCAAATCCAAACCAATCCTGGCAATTCTCCCGGATACCATAACTGAGCACCAAGGCCTGGAGGTGGCTAGTCAGGCTCTATCACTCTTGGCTGAGTGACCTTGAACAAGTGGCTTCACTCCCTTGAGCCTCATTTTTGTCATCCGTAAAAGGGGGTCACAATGGAGCTATATAAGGGCACCATGAGAAAAGGATGTGAGAGTGCCTTGGAAATAGGCACTTTTCTAAACCCTTTATAGCCATTAACTCTTTCCATTTCCAAAACCATTCCATCAGGGAGGAACTAGTATTGTCCCCGTGTAGTAGATGAGGGAACTGAGGCGCAGAGAGAATAAGCAGCTTCCCCAAGATCACACAGCTAGTCTGTAATCAAGAGGGCAAGCCGGGGCGGGGAGGCACTCTAGCATGTGCCACAGTGGCCCTCCAAGCCCAGTCCCAACTAGCAGATACACTACTTCCTCCCTTTGCCTCCCTGGGAAGCAATATGGCTCAGGCAGCAATGACAACAGAGGAGGAGCAGGCAGTGCCTTGCTATGCTGTTCCAGAGGCAAAGATGCCAATCCCAGCCTACGTATTCCCAGAGATGCGTTTTCTGATGCCTCCTCTGTGACCTTCCTAGTTGGAGCCCTGACTCAGAGACACCTGTCAGCCAGCCTCCTCTGCTCTCTCTTCTGGGATGGGGACAGCATTAAGACAGTCACCCACAGAGCATCAGCAGTGCTAGCCCTGCCTGCTGCCTGAGCCCAAGCGAGAGGAACGTGTGTGTGTGCCTATGGTGGGGGCATCCCTGCACGCCTGGGCATGGCACGGGAGCAGGAAAACCACAGGAGCTGTCCTCGCAAATGGGCCTCGAGGGACAGGAAATGGAAGTAAGGCTTCTTGGACGATCCTGGCTCAGCCCTCTGAGCTCCCCACTGGCCACCTCTCACCCTCGGCTCTGACTCACTCCCTTCTCGAAGCCTAATCTCTTGGCCAGCCTGTCCTGCAAAATCAAAACTGCTTGCATTTACCATAAGAAATAAAAACAGCACCTTACAAAGCACTCTGTCTTTCTGGTGCCCATTAGACCTCTTTCTAGAATAAACTTGTCCTTTTCTTCTGTCATTTTTCCTCTCTAATTCTCATTATCATCAATTTACTTCTTGGCACAATCATTCCAGGCTCCTGCTCACTCTCTCATCCCCTTAGAGTGGCCACAGGCACACCCCATTCTAATCCTAATTGACCATCGCTTTCTTCCCCACGGCCTGCCTCTGTGCCTTCCCAGCCTGATCACCGTGCCCTGGCTGGGCCTTGTGTGGACAACCTACAGGCAGTTCCTGCAGAGGAGGCTCAGTGGGGAGGGAAGTTCACCTGAGCAGTCAGTGTGCAGCTTCATTAGGCAGCACTGTCCCTCCATTTTGGTGGTGTTTCTGTGAAGGGGGCTTCAACCAGGCTGGCCAAGGTTGGACAGTGTGGGCAAGGGTGTAAGTGCGCATGCGTGTGCGTGTGCGTGTGTGTGTGTGTAGGGTCTCACCTGTTTCCACAGCTCCCATGGATCTAGCAGGAGCACCATGGAACCGAGGAACAAGTTTCCACACCCCTGGTGCCCTCCCCAGAAATAGTCTAGCTCCCTGCTGCAGTGGGATTCTTTCAGCTTAAAGCCCTGAAGATGCTCTGGGTAAAGGGAAATCTGGGAGATGTGAGTGGGCCTGGAGCTTATTTGCAAGACTATGGTAGAGGGAACCTGGCATCTCACCCATCTTCAGGAAAGTGGGATCCCTGCTCATTCAGGGCTGTGGGCCTCAAGAGAGCATCATATCAGCTCCTTGCTTGCATGAAGCTGCCACTGGCAATCACCCTCACTTTACCCCTGAGGCAGCTGAGGCCCAGACTGGTTGATGACCTGACCGTGATTCCCCAGGTCATAGAGCTGGATGGTGCAGGGGCCACCTCTCATGTCTGTAACTGCCCAACATTGTTTAAGCTTTTCCTGTATCTGCAGGGTCTCCTGTGGTATGAGGCCCGCCTCTTCGAGCTAGAAATCAGAACTCGTTCTCCCAGTCGTGTGCTGCTAGGGCACAGGTATATCACCTAGGTTCTGCCATTTAGACTCCCTGGCAAATGGTTTTGACTGGAAAGGGAGCAGCCCGAGGAGGTGAGTGGGCTGAGGGACTCGATCTGCTCGGATTGCCCAGCAGCCTGGCTAGTGCAGCAGCATAGGGCACAGGGCCAACCGGCAGCAGCAGGAGGCTAGAGCGGCCCTGGGAGTGTGGCTGCGTGTTGTTCCTGGCTGTGTGTCCCGACCCGTGTCTCTTTGGTCCTCCTGGAGGTTCTGGAAGCCCACGATATCCCTCAACAAATTGGTTTTCTGCTTAAACTAGCCAGAGTGGATTCTGTTGTTTGCAACTGAAATTCTGACAGGTGAATACAATAACATGGCTTTCAAAAATTGACCAGAGCTATTCTCATCACATACATAGTCTGTATTTAGGACCCGCAAAGCTTCCTATGGAGGGATGAGGCTGAAGTACCGTTGGGACGTAACTGGTCAGGGGATGAGAGCGCCACATCACACGCTGGTTACGAAAATAGGCTCTGGGCTCCGCGTAACCTGAGTCTGAGACCTCATTCTGCAACCTGCATGCTGTGTGACCTCAGGTAAGCTAATTAACCTTTCTGAGTCTCACTGTCTTCATATGTATGTGATGAGATAGTAGTATGTGCTCCCTTGGGCTGCTGAAATGATAAAATAATGTAACCCACATGAAGAGTTTTTGCCTGGTGTCCACACAATTAGCAGGTACTCATTTAGATGGACAGGCTTTTGTTTCTTCTTCCTTCTCTCCATACTGGTTCTGGTCCCTCTCAAGGCACTAAGCACCTCCCAGCACAGACACACTTGCCTGAGGCTCCCTCACCTCCAGCCTGGGAGCGACCTGACACAGAGTCTACATCCTTTCCATACCAGAAACACAGCCCGTGCCTGATAACTGGGGATGTGAACTGGATTTCACTTGAGCTTGAGCAGCTAAGGTCTCAGATGTGGTCTAGTCCCACCCTCCCCTTGCCATCCTCTTGGGCTCCAGACCCATCCCTCTGCCCCTACCCCTGCTAGAATTCTGGTTCAGGGAGACCATGGTTAGCCCTTGCCTCCTGAGACTGACAGCTGGGCCTGAGGCTGAGACCCAGGTCTCTCAGGGGGTTTGTTTAAGGAAAAGCATTAGGTAAGTGGAGACATGGCTCCATACTTAGAATTAATTTTTACCAAAACCAAAAAAGAAGTCTGAGACATAGTCCACAGATGAGCCCCTCAGGGAGGCCATAAAAAAGACCCTGGTCTTCTATGAGTGACATCGCCAGACATAGGGACCTGGAGTACTAACCGGCATTGTTCTTTATTGTACCCACAAGTTTTGCATAATATGCCAAAATGCTTTGGGCAGCCTGAGGCCCAAGTACATGAAAGGGTGGTCTATGTGTCTATGTCACGTGTCTGTCCTAATCACCTAATCACGATCGTGACTTCAAGGCCTCCTTCAAAGACCCATGACCTGGCAATTTGAGTCTGAAGGTACCAGGTTCTTGCTTTCTTGATGAAGTCTGTTTTCCAGTCCTAAAATAAGTTAGGATCCAGGAATTAATAGGTTCTGACTTAAGCAGGCCTTAGTAAGCTGGACGGACAGACCTGGATGGTCTCTGAGGCTCTTCCTGACCAGTGTAGAAATTCCTCAGCTGACTGCTGGGGCAGGATTAGTGTTGTCACTTGCAGGCTCATTGGCTAGTGCTGCCCCCACGTGGTGAGTGACATCTGTCAGCCCTGGGCCCTGGTTTCATGCTCCAGAAACTTGAGCTCCCATTATCACTCACCAGCTGGTTTCATGTAAGTTAATTTCAACAAAACAAAAGGCTCTCCTTGGCTTTTTGAGGGCTGAGTTAGCCCTGCTTGATCTTTGGAGTGGCCCAGATATCCTTGATGATGTACACAGATCAGGCTGGCCCCAGCAATGGATAATCTGGGCTCCAACTGAGCTCAGAATGGCATGACTTGGAAGGCCTTCAGCCACAGGGCAATCAGTTTCCAAATGGAGCTGGCTCTGCTGATGTCCATAGCAGACATCACTAATCAATCACCAAGCCTCAGAGTCCTTATCAAGATGGGTAGCCACTACCAATCAATCCAAGTCGGCCTCCTCACTGCCTCTTACTTAGAAATTTCTCACTGGAATATTCAATGATTCTTAAGAAATATGTTACTCTTGGGCAGGCAATTTTTCTACATTCCTCTCATTTCTTCAATGCCCTTTTTTTTCTGTTTCCCTTCTCTGCCATTTTCCCTTATCCACCAAAACCTCTGGGGGAGGGATAAGGGTACATGGTGGGCTGCAGTGTGTTTACTGTCTGAAGCTCCCATCACAACCCCCAAACTACCCATCCCCAATCAGTGACCAAAACTCAGGCTGTCAAGGACCCTGGCCCAAAGAGGAGTCCTAATGGGGCAGCTAATGACCCAGAGGCCCCATAGGGCCTCTACCAGTACTCACCGAGCAGCCCCGGGTTGGGGAACCTCCAGGAGTCGTTGTATGAGGGATACTGAGGGTGGCTGTAGGGGCTCCCAGAAAACTCACTCCCTGTATGTGGTGGGTGGGGAGAGAAACAGGAACCAAATGTCAAATCAGGTTTGGAAAATGCCAATGGCATGTGCCTCGTACGTTAACGGCAGGTATTTTTTGTAACCAATAAAGGCAAGTCTGGTCCACATCCTGACTCAGTGGACAACTATCATTGGTATTGTATTTCCCCCTATAACATTTTTTCTCAGCAGTGGGAGTACATACTGGCCTCTAACATGTGTACCGTGAAACTACTATGAGCCAGGTGTTCCCTGGGGTTATTGGACCATTTTACAGGTGAAAGGGTCTCTCACAAAATGACTTTGACCCAAGTTCAAAGCTCCAGGCTGCCTGGTTCTCAGCCCTGACTGAGGCACTCCAGTGCCCCAGTGTGGATTCGATTTCACTTCCCATGTGTTTCCCGAGTGGCTCTGAACTGAGAAGCCAAAGGCGACCTCAACTGTAGTCTGGCCCTCTGTGTGGTAAACCTAGAGGTGGCTGCTCCTTGGGCCTTGGTCTAATGGGGAGGATGAGACACAAACTCAGACCCAAAGCCAGGAGAAGGCAGATGGCACTTGACTGAGATGAAGGGACAAGCCAGAGGGCTGGGGAGCACAGAAGGGGGAGTGGGTGGGGGCCTTGCAGGCACTGGAAAGGTGTGCTCAGGCAGGAACTACAAGCTGGGCCGGGGGGCAGGGGGGCGGGCAGCGCTGGGGAAAAGGGCATAGCAGGCCTGGAGGACGGATCCCTCTTACCCAGCTGCTCATGGGGCAGTGGTTCTTGCATCCAGCCCTTCCCTGTGCTCTTTCTTCAGCCCCACAAGAGCCTGTTTACCACCAGCTAGTCATAGGAAAGGAGTTCAAAATCCCTGCCCTCAAACCTTGCTGTCCTGGCTCTGTAGCAGGAGGGCCCTGCACGTCTTGTCCCTGTGGCTGGGACTCCAGAGGGCCTGGTTTGGGCCTGATGCATAGCAGAGACCTCAATGCCTGGCCCAGGCTGTTGGTAGCTGGCCGTCGACTGGCTTTTTAAGCCACTGGTTACAGAGTTGTGCACCCCTCCCTGGCAGTGGTGATGGGAGTTATACAGCCCTGTGAGACCACCCTGGGCCCAAACATGCTTCCATGGAGTCTTCTCAAGGACGCCAAAGGGCCAAAGGGCAGGGGCCTCCAGAAGGACCAACCAGAAGTCAGGACCTGGAGCACTGCTCTTTCCCCAGCAGCCAGGCCCAGATGTAGGGTCCCTGGGGGCTCCACCAGGTTGGGCAGGAACAATAAAGGAGGCCTGCGGGGCCAGCCGCTCCCACCCCTTGGGCCCAGCTAGCCTCCTCCCCATTTCTACAGGCAACCACAGGCAGAGCATGCGACAGACACACACACACACACACACACACACACACACACACACACGCATGTGCTCCTCCTCAGGCCTCTCTGGGGGCCACTCCCAGCCTGACAGGCTGAGCCTTCCAATTCTCTGTTTTTTATGCCTCAGTGGTCAGCGTGTCAGGTTCCGGCGTAGGGAGGGAGAGCATGGTGACAGTGCTGGGCCGCAGCAGCCCAGCCTCCGCATATCCATCAGTGCCTCCTCCTCCTCCTAGGGGGCAGGGTGGGGGATCAGAGAGACCGAGCAGCCTGGAGAAGGGGGACAGCCACCCTCCCCTCAGGGCTCCGGGCTGCCCCATCAGAGGCACTTCCTGACAGCGTTGCGCCTGGGCCCAGGGCATCTGCTGGCAAAGGCTGTCTCTGCTTCTCCATCCAGCAGCATCATGCCTGCCGGCCAGCTCAGCTCCAAGGCCACCTCTTCCGGGAAGCCTCCTGGATCTCCAGCCCCCGGGAGTGCAGGTCTTGGGTCCATTCAGCCGGAGTTTACTGTGTCTGTGTTATCTGCCCTGCACCCCCCACCACCTCCATCCTGTCCCCAAATTGGCTCTCTGACACCTCTTTCTCTGGGAAGCTGCCTCTTCAGATGCACTCAGTTTCCCACAGCACTTACATGGGAGTTTCCTGTGATGCGGAAGTGTCTGCCCTGCAGGTCTGGGTGTGGTTCCTCTCTACACCTGTGTGCTGCCTCCCCCTGTACCCCGCCCCCTGCGTGACGCCCCAGCCACCGAAGACAGTCCGTGTTCCATGAATCACTACTAACTCGCCTGCCTCTACCTGTAACACAACAGTCTTGCACATATGTCTGCACGACTCTCTCCCTCACTGCCTTCTAGGCTTTTTCAATTTTATCTCCAGACCACTGAATTTATTTTTTTTTATTTTTTTTAATGTTTGTTTATTTTTGAGAGAGAGAGAGAGAGAGAGAGAGAGAGACAGAGCACGAGCGGGGGAAGAGCAGAGAGAGAAGGAGACACAGAATCTGAAACAGGCTCCAGCCTCTGAGCTGTCAGCACAGAGCCCGATGTGGGGCTCGAACTCACAAACAGTGAGATCATGACCTGAGCCGAAGCCGGACGCTCAACCGACTGAGCCACCCAGGCACACCCAGACTCCCGAATTTAACATGGTAACTCCTCCCACCTGATCCCTCTTTCCTGCTTTATTTTTTTTTCCCCCATAGAACTGATCACAATCCAACATATCTTGTTTTTTGTGCTTATCTTTTTAATTCTGCCTCCTCCAGTACGAGGTAAGCTCCATGGGGGCAGGAGTTTTGTCTGTCAAATTCATGTCGCCATCCCAATGTCTAGTACAGGGCCTGGCATCTAGCAGGCATTGAAAACTATTTGTTTGGTTTTTTTTTAATGTTTTTTTTTTTTAATGTTTTTTTTTTTTTTTTTTTTGAGACAGAAAGAGACAGAGCATGAATGGGGGAGGGTCAGAGAGAGGGAGGCACAGAATCTGAAACAGGCTCCAGGCTCTGGGCTGTCAGCACAGAGCCCGACGCGGGGCTTGAACTCACGGACCGCGAGATCATGACCTGAGCCGAAGTCGGCTGCTTTAACCGACTGAGCCACGCAGGCGCCCCAATGTTTATTTATTTTTGAGAGAAAGAGAGAGAATGCAAGCAGGGGAGGGGCAGAAAGAGAGGGAGACACAGAATCCGAAGCAGGCTCCAGACTCTAAGCTGTCAGCACGGAGGCCGATGCCAGGCTTGAACCCATGAACTGTGAGATCATGACCTGAGCTGAAGTCGGACACTCAACCGACTGAGCCACCCAGGCGTCCCTAAAATTTTTTTTAATGTTTATTTATATTATTTCTGAGAGAGAGATAGAACGTGAGTGGGGGAGGGACAGACAGAGAGGGAGACACAGAATCCGAAGCAGGCTCCAGGCTCTGAGCGGTCAGCACAGAGCCCAACGCGAACCCACAAACCGTGAGATCATGACCTAAGCTGAAGTCAGACACTTAACCGACTGAGCCACCCAGATGCCCCTGAAAACTGTTGAATGGCTGAATAGGTACTCCCCGGTCAACTAGGGACACAGATGGTGGCTCCCATCTGTTATTAGTACTGACGGCCAGGATTCAGGCCAGTTTATCTGATCCACTGTAAGGTTCCACTCACCACACTATCCTGCTCCTCAGCAGAAGATGTGAACCCCGAGGGACGCCCTGCCGGTCTGTTCAGTAGGGGCACGGTGGGCGTCCTCGGCAAGCCCTGCTCTGTGAGATGCCCTGGGAGAGTGAGCATTCTGGGGGAGGGGTCATGAGGCTGACCCGTGGGCGTGGTCAGCCTCCCCCACTCATGCTCTGTCTCTGGGATGTTCCGAGGTGCCGCTCAGAAAGCTAGTGTAGGGAGCCCTCAGCCCATGAGATGTGGGGAGGCCGGGTCCTCAACCACCCAGGAAGCTGCCCATCTATAAACCTGGCCTCGCCTGGCCCCAAAGACGGCTGGGAAGCAGCACACTGCCTAGGTTCAAGCCCGCGTGCTACCACTGAACCCTCAAGTCAGTTTGGCACAGAGGCTGGGAGCAAGGGCTCTAGAGCCAAACTGCCTGGGTTTAAATCCCGAGTCGGCCTCTTCTGAACTCTGTGATCTTCGGCAGAGTTAAGATCATTCAGCCTCTTCATGCCTCAGTGTCCTCCCCAGTGAAGCAGGGTCAACTAACAGATGCCCCTGATCTGGGGCTGAATGTAAAGACTGAATGAGTGCTACACAGAGTGCCTGGTGCACAGTAAATGCTCAGCAATGATGACCATGACCTGAGACCGGCCGCCGGAGCCTCCCTGGCATCCAGAATCTCATTTAACCCTCCTGACCATCCTGTGAAGCTCACAGGTGGGTGCAAATGTCTGCATTTTACATGTGAGGAGACGGAGCCTCAGGAAGGCGGGGGCGGGGGGCGGGCTCCCAAACGGGCGTCCTGCCTTCCAGCCCAGGACCCTCTGCCTACGTGACCTGCCCTCCCATTTTGGCCTCTGTCTCTCTTGTTTTCGAGGCCCTTGTCAGCTGGGTTTCATTTTCACTTCTCAGGAGCCATGGTGCAGAGAAGGAGGTCTTGTCCGTAGGGCTCACTGAGTCCCACCTGCTGCTGGCTTCTCCGGGTCTGGAGGCTCCAACCTCCTGCTTCATCTCCCTGCTTAAATTCACCACCGACACAACACCCCAGGAGCATTCACCTTCTTTCCTTTCAAACTTCACAACAGCAGCTTAGAAGAGGGAATCTTGCCCAACCAGGAGAAGGTCTGGGGAAAGCACGGGGGGTACTTTCTGGCATGCAGTGGGGAGCATGTGAGCCAGGATAGATAGGATGTTGATATGCAGAGGGGAGGCAGGGCATCCCAGGCACAAGCAGAGGTCTGGGGTGGGTCTGGTCAGAGTGTGAACCTCTGCATGGCCAGGTCATCGTGAGGCCCTGGCGGAGGCAAGTCGCAGAGCAGAGCTGGTGGGGCAACAATGCTGTGCTTTTCTCCCATTAGAGCCGGTACCCGGGGAAGACCAGGCAGTGCCAGAATCTGGAGGACAGCGGGAGAAGGGGAGCCTGCGGTCAGGGAGACCAGCCAGGGGACGGCAGCCACAGTCCAAGCAAGTGGGAACAACCATATGGCTACAATAACCATAGGTACAGTACAAATGATGTTCCTTGGGGCAGAAAACGGAAGTCCCCAGTTCTGGCTCATCCTTAGGACCCTCAGCTACCCTCCGGCTAGCTGGCCAGAGACACAGATCACACAATAAGCACCTGTTCAGATGGTAGCTACCCTTGCAGTGAGCGTAGCTGTCACGTATAAACACGTTGAATCACTATGTTGTGCACCTGAAACAAATGTAACGTTGTGTGTCAGCTACACTTAAACACAAAACTGAATTGAAAAAAATAATAAAAACCTTCTCTTATGACTGCACAGCACAAAGGACAGCATGGGCCCCTTGTCTCATTCCACTAACTTACCCATGCTTTTGGCACCTCTCAAAAATACCACCCCCTTCAACTGGGAAACCTTTATTTTTTATGCATTAATAGAAAAGTCCCTATGAGGCGGAATGGGTGCCAGCTCATCTCATGTCCAGGTGGCCGTCACTCAGTGGCCAGTGACACCTCCATCCGGAAGACACGCGGCACATGGGCCCTCCTCAGAGACAGCTCCTGGCCTGTCTGGAGGTGGTCACAGATAAGCCCCCAGGAACTCTCACCAACCAAACACATCATCATCTTCTCCATCCCGGACCTCCTGGGAGGGAGCAGTCCCAAGGGGAAACCAGGATGGAGTGAGAGCAGAGTTGGAGTCAGCACTGCAGGTTGGGCCCCTGATGCTTTGTGGAAGCAGAAAGTAGGCAGGGGTGAGGGAAGGCGGGCCCACAGGTGGGTGTGGACATTCCTGTGGGAGGGCCGGGCTCTGCACTCAGCCCTTCCCTTACTGGCTGCGTGGCCTTGAGTAAGTGATCGAACCTCTCTGGACAGTCTCCTCGTCTTGAATATGGGCCTAAGAAAAGCACCTGTATCATAGGAATGGTGAGAGGGAAACAAGATAATGTTACTGGGAGAACAGAACTTTCCTCTACCCATACCTGGGAGACTGAGGAAGCTGGGGAGAGAGGGAGGAGGAAGAGTCTCTTCTAAAAACCGAGAAGGCCCTGAAAGGAATTTTACAACATTCACTGAGTTCTTGAATATGCAAAAGAAAGCCCGTACTGGTTTAGGAGTGGAGTTTAGAGACCCTAGTGCTGTGCATGAGAAAGGACCTGTATCATGGGAGGTTCTACTATTGAGAGGGATAAAGGGAAAAGAGGATGTGTATATCCCATCACGTGTATGTGGAGGGTAGGAGGGTGAAGAACATTTAAGTGGGGGTCTAGATTCCCATTTTAAATCATCCGTATTGGGGGCTGGAACCCCTCCCCTCCCGCAGCCACCATCTCAAATACATTTAAGCCCGCCGCATATCCCAGTGCCTTTCACAACTAGGTTGGTGATTTCTCCGTACGTGGAAATCAAAGGAGGTGGCTGAGTGCTGTGGTTTGGTGGCCAGCGGGGTTGACACGAAGGACGTGGTCCAAAAGCAACATAGATCACAGAGCCCAAGAATTCTGTGACGTCAGGAGGCCTGGGCCATCGTGTGCAACAGTGAGCCGCCCCTGGAAATGTGGCAGAAGTCTAGGGGAGGACAGGACCTTTCCACGAGGCAGGGAATAAGGGTTCGAGTCAAGCTTACTTGGTCTCCAGGTGCCAGAGACACCAGCTGGCTGTTGTTGGCATTCTGCACCGGGTAAGGCAGTGGTGGGGCCCGAGGGGGCAACTGCCTGGGCAAATGCAGGGAGGTGGGACCAGGCAGATGGGACATGGTGGGACTCTGGGGCACCTGAAGCAGATTCCCCCCTCCTCGGCACTATCAGAAGGACCAACGACAGAGGGCCGGCCCCTTTCAGGCTCCCACCCAGGGCCACACCCAAAGGTATGCTCCACCTTCATCCCTGCCCAGAGCTGTCTACCCTGGAGAAGACGACAAAAAATGGCCTTTAGAGTCAGACAGACCCACGGTCCAGGCCAGACTCTGCCACCCACAGGCTGGGTGGCCTTGGGCACGTGAATTTCTCTCCTGCGCTTCAGCTTTCTCATCTGTAAAATGGAGGGAAGGAAAATCTCTATTTCTGAGGCTTGTGGAGATCGGCTGACTTAATGGTGACAGATCTTTGCACACCCTCCTGTGGGGAGGATCCGGTGCCTCCTCATCACTGATGGTAGAGAAAACAAATTCGGTCGTCCCTGCTCCCACCCCAAACCCTCTGACCACAGCCCCGACTGCTGAAAGAGGCCCCTGGCACACATCAAAAGTCCTTCCAAAGCAGAATAAAGGTGAGGAATATATGTTCTTCCCTCAAAGACTCAGAAAGGAAGCAGAGGCTTGAGACATTTAGGATAAATGGTGGGCATCCCCCCAAACAATGCTGTCTTCCAAGTACAGAAGAACTAGCGATAAAAATCAATGAGGTAACTAGTAGCGAACATGTGTTTTCCCGGAGAGTCCAGAGCCAGGAACATTGTCAGCATCAGAGATGTTTTGTTTCTCCTTCGCTAAAAAGCTCAGAGACGGCAAGAAAGTCGAAGTTTCCTAAAATTCTCAGAAGTGACAGGTAACCGGCTCAGTGTAGCTCTTAATTAACCCAAAACGACACCTGCCAGATGATGGGGATTTGCAGAGCTCGCCGGGGGCCGACCCCATCTGCAGATGGTGGGCTCCCACCTCTGCTCGAGACCTTGGCTGGCTGTAATTAACATACGGAAAGTCTTTCAAAGTGACTTCGCGGCCAAGTTCTATTTCTGAAGGATTGAAACTGGGCTTTGAGAGAAAATCTTTGCAGAGGAGGAGGAGGAAGGAAAGACTTGAAAAGGACCGTGAGATTTCTCCAGCTCCTTCCCATGGTTTTGTAGAACTGCATGATGTGCCGTGGCTTGAGGGGCTTGAGGGTCAGTGGGTACTCGGTGCGTTGCTGTCTATAGTCAGATGATAACTGCAGCATCCCACGCAGGCACAAACTCTCAAATATATATATATATATTCTATAATTGTATATACATTGTACTACTATACTAGGTATTACACGTGTAACATACATGTGTATACACATAACCTATATATATATACACATATATACATGAATATAGACATGTACATACATACACATGTGTATACATGGATGTGCATGTTGTGCACACACACTGAAGTCTGGGGCTCTGTCAAAGCCTCCCTGAGTGATTTTGACCAAGCCCCTTCTCACCAAGCCTCAGTTTTCCCACCTGTAAAGAAAGTGTGTGCCGCAGAGATTTAAATAACTGACCCCAAAGGGTGTTCAGCACTAACACTTTCCCCTTTCCTACTCTCACTGCACCCACCCCCAGATGGGCCCCCTTGAAGGCCAAGGCTTCTCAACCTCCCTCTCTCCAGAGCAAGACCTTCGTGGACTCCCAACAGGGAAGGGAAAACCCGAGCCAACTCAGTAAAGGTCAGCCCTGTCAGCCCAGACAGCCTGGTACACAGAGCATCGATCCATTCCTGGGAAAAACCTCTTCTCCCACCAGCTCAAGCCAGCCACGAAGGCCTTCAGAAAAACAGAGAAGAGAAAAACCGAGAGAGAGGGCAAGCGTGAGAGAGTGAATGCTGAATGTGTCTCACTTCTGTTTCTCAAGAGAGCCGTGGGCTTTGCAATCAGACGGAGACTGGGCTGGAGACCAGGGCCGAGCCCTGGCTCTCTGCCACTGACTGGCCTTGAGGCAGCTGAGTGACCATTCTGAACCTCAGCTTGGTCCTCTGTTGTGCCGTTAGCTCGATTCCTGCTGTCTACTGCAAGAACCTGAATGCAAGGGCCCTTCGGGGAACTCAAGGGAAACAAACCCACTGTCGCATTACAGCACCTCCACCGTGGGCTACAGGGTGCACAGCAGACCCCACCAGCTGGCCGTCATCAGAGGCAGGAACTGGGGCCTTCTGGCCACGTGGGGCCAGTCAAAATATACTGATGGTCAGCCCAGTGTTTTAAAGGGGCAAGTGTGTCATCAGTCACAAGCAATTTACAACCATTGTCTTGTCCCCCAAGGCTGACTTCCCATCTTCCTGTAACCTGTCTGGGCCCCTGTAGACATTTCAATCTGAGATACTTGGCTATGCTATGGCACGTTTTGAGCAGTTCTGGGTCAATTTTAATCTGCTCACCCGCTGTGGTATTATTCCAGAATTCCGTCTCCATGCCCTCATCTAAGCAAACAACGGGCAAGACAATGTGCAATGTGCAAATTGCTCTTGCAGCCTCTCTAGGGCACAACACCTGATTTGTGTGTGGGGCGGGGGCGGGGGGGAGGCAAGGGAGTTCCCAGTCTCTGGGGTGTCTCACCCGGGAGTGCCCACAGGCAGCACAGTTGTGATGACAAAGCCGCAAGACGATGACCAGAAGCTCCATGGTGCCATTCAAGACCCTGTAGGGTCTGGTCCCAGTGAGCTTCTGAGCCACACCTCCCATTCCCCGCTTGCCCCAAAGACCAATTGCCAGTCCCCTGATGCTCCACGGGGCCCATCTCCATCCACTCATGCTGTGCCTTTCATCTGAAATACCACCTTCCTCTTCCTCTTCGTGTCTAATCTCCCAACTTGTCAAGACCCAGCTCAAATACTGCTTTCTCCAGGAAGCCTTTCTGGAGTGATCGTGCCAGCTGAGAGCATTCCCCCACTTTCCTCTGAATCCTCAGCCCCATGGTCCAGAGCACTTCCTGCCCAGACTTAGGGTAGTTGTGACCCTGTCTCCATTCGTCTGTTGGGGAGTCCACCTCCTCCTCGAGGGCGTGAACCAAGACGATCACCAAGTGATCACCAAGTGATCACCAGGACTAGCAGATCCTGGCAACCTTCCCTGCCCCCAGCACAGGGCCCCACCCACAGCATAAATGCACGGCTCCTTCCTTAGGCCAGCTCCTATGGGTGTCAGACCTAACCGGGTCATGGAATCATGCTAGAAAAGCAGTAGTAAAACTCTGGTTCTTGGTCTTTGGTAGAAGCATGAGACAGACAGAGGAAGACAGCAAAACACACAAGGAAAGGGAAGTGGGCTACGTTTGTTGCAGGGCCCAGGGTGCAGGTCCCGTGGGGGAAAGGAGCCCCGGATGGGTGCTCTCCTGAGGGGCTGGGCTCCCACCAGGCCTGGCCAGGCCTCTCTGACACACAACAATGGCACCGAGTTTGGCTCCCTGCAGGAGGGTCTAAGAGAAGTGTGGTTCTTGCTATCATTTTGCTTTGGTGTTTTTAAAAGGCAAGAGCAAAACCCACTGGTAGTTAGAGCTCAGAAAAGAGCAAGAGCGAACTGCATTCCTTGGGGCTGCAGCTGGGCTGGATAACTAGGAAGGTTTTTTTCCTTACCACTCCCTTGGCCATCGGAAGATGCTGAGTCTGGAAACCTGAAGGTTTTCTTCGAGTGACCTTGCCAGAAGCCCCCATTCCATGACCTAAACTTCGAGGCTCCAGATTCCACAGAATTCAGCTGGCGTGAACACTGAATCGTATCCACCCCCCACCCCAAATCCAGTTCACATATCTGTGATGGATGTCTAAAAAACTCATTAAGATTTTGGTAAATCTATTCAATTCAGCACTGACAGTGGCCCTACTCCATTCAGAGCTCTGTACTTAGCCCCCGGGAGGGTCTCATACTCCAGTTCTCAGGAACTCCTTGCATCTAAGGGGTTCTTAGACCCTGACCTAGAAATTTGGGTACAAGAAAAGGGCAACGTGAGTTTAAAATCAGAGAGGAAGTTAACATTTATTCTAGCTGGGGTATTCAGGAGGGCTTCCTGTAGGAAGTGGCTGAGAAGTGGGCCTCAGTGAACATTCATGCTTCATCATTTAGTAGGTTACCAAAACCTGTCTCTATGTACCTCCTGCCAGCCCTGGCTGCGTTCAAAAGAGTCAAAGTGTGAGGCCCGTATCACCAGGGAAGGGAACCTGGGGGTGAGGTCAGTCTCCCAAACAGGAGGCCAGTTTAGCAGGACGCAGCGTGTCCTGGCATGGGACAAACCACAGAGGCCCAACGAGGCAACTGCTAAAGTAGCACACTGCCCAATAAACCCCAGACACTTTTGGGGCGCCTGGGTGCCTCAGGTGGTTAGTCCAGCTTCAGCTCAGGTCGTGATCTCATGATTCATGCGTTCAAGCCCTACATCAGGCTCCACACCGACCATGACAGCCTGCTTGGGATTCTCTCTCTCTCTCTTCCTCTCTCCCTGCCTCTCCCAGGCTCATACACTTGCTCACTCTCTCTCTCAAAATAAATAAATAAACTTAAAAAAAAAAAAAAAAACCCCAGAAACTCTTTTTTTTTTTTTTTTTAATTTTTTTTTTTTCCCAACGGTTTTTATTTATTTTTGGGACAGAGAGAGACAGAGCATGAACGGGGGAGGGGCAGAGAGAGAGGGAGACACAGAATCGGAAACAGGCTCCAGGCTCCGAGCCATCAGCCCAGAGCCCGATGCGGGGCTCAAACTCACGGACCGCGAGATCGTGACCTGGCTGAAGTCGGACGCTTAACCGACTGCGCCACCCAGGCGCCCCACCCAGAAACTCTTTAACTGCTTGGAAACACATCGCGATTTTGGTTGTTTTTTTTAAATTTTTTTTTTACGTTTATTTATTTTTGAGAGACAGAGAAAGACAGAGCACAAGCAGGGGAGGGGCAGAGAGAGAAAGAGACACAGAATCGGAAGCAGACTCCAGGCTCTGAGCTGTCAGCACAGAGTCCAACACGGGGCTTGAACTCACGGACTGTGAGATCATGACCTGAGCCGAAGTTAGATGCTCAACTGACTGAGCCCCTTTTATTTTTTTGTAATTAATTGTAAACGGCAGGCCTGATGTTCTGCACAGGCCCTGACAGCAGCAATGGCTGCCACACCGTATTGATAGCAGAGGGGATGGGAAGACCGTGGGCTTGCAGCCAGCCAGTCCCTGTCAAAGCCCCTCGGCCACTTAGCTGAGTGGCTTGGAGAGGTCACTTTACCTCTCTGAACCTGACTTCCTCATTTGCTACATGGTATTACAACACTAAATAATATTGGTGCATGTCAAAGTCCTGTGGGAATCAAAAGCATTCTACAGAGGTGAGGGGCTATTTAATGCTTAACTCAGTCTTCGGCACACAGCACATGCTCTGTGTGATTGTTGAAAAAAGGGATGCACTCACGCTTATTTTCTGAATAAAAATTGTATTTCTAGGTAGATTCCTCATATTTCAACAAGTGCCCCAAATACTTGATTGCAGAGAAAGTCTTAACCTAAGAGTTAGGCCCCTGATCTCATTCTGTCTCTACCACAGCGTGACCCTGAACATGGCTCTTTCAGGTTCACCTAGCCTCAGTTTCCCCAAATGGACAATGGCGGGGTGGGAAGGAGACAAGACTAGGTTCCAATCTAAATACTTTTTCTTCCCAGACTCCTTTGCTTGCTCAAATGATGAGTTTAACACCGTGCCCTTTTAAAGTGTTCTATGAGGCCTTTTTGGGGGCAAATGGACAATTTCCACCAGGCTGTCTATAAAGCTGAAACGAGTCCCCAGCCCTTATTATCGGCTCCTGGACTCAAAAAATGGCTCCAGCCTCCTCCAGCTCAGAGGCCATCTAGCCTCTGGGCACATTCCCAGGGCCTTCAGGGACTCTACCTCTCAGCCCAACGTCAGCCCAAAGCTGACTTACTCTTCTGTGGTCTAGACCTTGGCCTGTCCCTCAGAGCAGCCAGGGGTCCTCCCTGGAAGAAATCACCTCCCCCTGGCTGGGCCCAGCTCCATGCAGAGGCCCACGCATCCTGCCGCTGACTAATGAGAGGGAGGTGATGGTGTCATACCTTGCTGGGAAGTCACAGTGCTAGTCCCGACCTGAGCCGCCTGCCATCAAATTTTAATGCTGCTGCTGACATATTTATGGAAAGCCTCACCAAGTGTTTGCGAGGAGACCAGACAAGATTTACCTTCACAATTACTACCACGATGCGCAGGCTTTGCTGTGCCCTGGGAACTCAGTAGCACAGAGGCCCTGAGCACCACCGCGCCCGGAGGAATACACTCAATTCCACACACCTCTCCTACCCCCAGCACGCAGGGCCTGGGGCCTGGGGAGGCAGAGATGAATCAGACACGGTCCCTGCCCACCAAGAGCCCACAGTCTGCAGGAGGGGGAAACATACACATAAATTACACGGGTCCTGGGTGGTTGGGGACCAGTTCAGGGGTACAGATAGAGAGGCAGAGAGACAGGCTAGGCTGAAGAGGGGGAAGGGAGTTACTTCGCTGTCAGAGGCAGGGTTAGGATTGAAGCCAGAGACCAGGGCTCTGAGGGGCCATTCAGCGGCTTCACCTCTCCTGGTGGCTTCTCTGCCGGGGAGGGCTTCCCAGGCTCTCTCTATCCCTCCCTCACTGCTGGCATCCAGACTCAGCAGCCCCATCCTTTGGTATCCGTCCCCCCCCACTGCATCCTTGGGTGACCTCTCCTGTGCCCAGGAGCGGGATGCAGCCTCCCAGCTCCTCACCCCTCCTCATTGCATCAATCCCCCACCTTTGTCTTTCAGTTGTATTGCTTCCCCAGAGCAGAGCTGCCCCGGGTGCAGGGATGATGTGCAGTGACCCAGGCCAGTGGTTCCCGAACCTTGCTGCCTGTTAGAATCATCTGGGGAGTTTTGAAAACCCCAGGTGACCAGGGCATACCTCATCCCAGTTGAATCGGCCTCTCCGCGGTGGGGCCAGATAGCAGGATTTACCCAAACTTCAGAGGTGACTGCAACGTGCAGTGAGCAGGAGCACCAGTGGATAGCGACTTGAATGTAGCCACGTCAGCATCACTGGGGAGCTTGTTCAAATGCAGCCTCCTGGGCCCTACTCTGGGCTTACTGGACCAGAATCTACTCTGGGAGATGATCCCCAGCTGGCCTTGTGCAGTCAAGTTCGAGAAGCACTGCCCCACATGAAGGAGTCGCCCAACAGCCCCAGGGGCACACAGGTGTCTAGTCCCCAGGTCCTAAGGAGGCCAACCTCTAATTACACTACGCAGGGCTTGGCTGGTGTGGCTGAACTCAAAGCAGGTCATTGGGCAGCCATCACCACTACTCAGTGAGCTGATAAGGCACAGGTTCTGCGGGGGGAGCTGAGTCAGGACTGCCCCTCAGGCCAGTCTCACAACTCTAAGGACCAGGAGGGAGTCTCTTCTCTACCCCAAACTCAGTTCAGGCCTCAGTTTCCCCAGGAGTGTACTGAGTGGATCAGCCCTGAAGTTGGCTGTGCTGATGGAGATCTCTTCTTTCTTAAATTCAACCGACATGTTCATCTGTGTCCTCTGTGACCAGCCCACAGACCTGGCTGAGAGGCATCTTCTGGGGGGGAACAAGCTAGGGGGACAGGAGAAGAGGGGAGAGATCTTTGGGGGCTAAGGAAGGAAGAGTCGAGAAGCCTCCTAAGGGAGCAAATGCAGGGCTAGGTGGGGGAGCACCACAGATGTGCTGGGACATCCCATCTGTGTTGACCTTGACGCAAGGCACGCAGCAGCTCGTCCACTTATCCACTGACTTATTCCTCAGCTATTGACTGAGTACATACTAAATACCTGGTACTGTTCCAGACACCGAGGATACAGCCATGAACAACACAGATAAAAGACCCTGCCCTCACAGAGCTCATATTCTAGAACTACAAACAGACAATAAACAAAATAAGTAAAACTACAGCATATAGCATGTGTTATGGGGAAAACATAAAGTGGTAAAATTTTAGATAGATCGGGTAGGGATGGCTTCACCAGAAAGGTGACTTTTGAATAACAAGCTGAAGGAAGTGAGAATTAGCTATGTGGATATCAGAGGGAACAGCAAGTGCAAAGGCCCTGAGGCAGGAGCGCAGGCAATGTGTTGGAAGAGCAGTGAGGAGGTCTGCATGGCGGGAGAGGAGAAGCGAAGGGGAGGAGGTAGAAGATGAGGTGAAGGAGGGAAGTGGGGAGGGAGAGATGATATAAGGATTTTGGCTTCTACTCTAAGTGAGCAAAACAGGGACATGTCCTGACTCAGACTGTAATGGCTTACTCTGGCTGCTATGTTGGGAATGGACTAAAGGGGCAACATTGGCAGTGGGGAGGCCAGTAAGGAGGCTACTGCAAAGGTACTGAAAGACTGCCCTATCCACAGAGTGGTCCCTTCTGGCCACTTGGGGAAGAAGTGCCACGAGGCCAAGAAGGGCCAGGCTGTGGGGTCACGCAAGCAGATGGTCAGCTGGCCAAAGCCAAGGACACTCGGGGAATAAGGCCAGATGTGGGCTGTTGGTGGAAGGAAAAGTACCTGGCTCTGTATGACCTCGGGCCAGCCCCTTCCACTCAGTCTCTAACAAAAGCGATAACCAAGGGTACCCACGGGGTTGTGACAAGGATTCCAGGAGAATATGCACATACCAGCCGTGGGTAAACTGAGAAAGGCTGTGGCGGCAGGAGGCATTCCTGCCGGGTCCTGCCACATACCAGGAACGCAGCAGAGCATCGCACCCCAATTCTCCACTAGGGGGAGCCTGGGCAATTCTTCCTAGAGCAGAAATGCAGTTTGCAGGCATCCATCCGTTCTCATTCAGGGAACTTAGGATGTCTCCAGGACGGCCTCTGGGGTGGGAGTGAGTGTGCCCCTGAACTGTCCTCATAGTGCCTGAGACCCTGTGGTTGGAAGGACTTGTTCTCTTCAAGAGCCCAATAGCAGCTATTGAGAGATTGGTGCATACAGCCCTAAAATTCCATCAGGCTCATGCCATGGGCCCCCAATAAACAAACCAAAGACTGGATGGAAAGAAAAATCCACATGGAAATGAAAGTCACAGCTGGCTGAAGGTGTTTGGTCTGAGGTACACAGGTTGGATGACCTGGCACATATTTGCATATATTTTTTTTTCTTAGTCCGCGTGTTATTAAATGTGGCTTCTAAACCTTTACTGAGCATCTGCTCTGTCCCAGGCTCTGTGCTGAGGAGTGGGTGGTGCTGGGATGCGGCAGGGACTCAAGCTCATGAGCCTGCTTCTGCCCCCCAGACAGCCAGGAGCCAGCTGGGGTTTTGGATTTCTCACCATCTCTCTTACCTCTGTGTTTGTTTACCTGAAAGCTCAAAAGGCCCAGTGAGATTCCCTTAAAACAGACAAAGGGGCAGGCAGCCATGTAAGGATGAGTAGGTTGTTCACTGCCTAAGAGCTACCAGCTGATGGACTGAAATCCATCCCGCTGTCCACTCACCAAACCCTGCCATTTGGCATGGGGCTGCATCTGGCTGATGGCGAGGAAGGAGCAAGCTCTTGAGAAACAGCATGAGGGAACTTCAAGATAAGCCTTGTGGCTCCCCCTCTTTCTCCTGCAGTAGCTTCTTCATTCGGCTGTCACAGATCAGGAGGGGAACATAAGAATGGATACTGGGGATCCCAAGCACAGTCACACCCGGGCCCACCTGGTTCTCTTCCTTCACACATTTGTTTAGTACTGAGGATGTGCCAAACCCCGTAAGAGCGTGATTCACCTGCAAGGTGATGTCCTGGTGCTTTTCTCAGAAGTAGACCTGGCTCTCGGCGCCCTGCGCCTTCTCCTGTTAAAAGGGCTCTGGAGCAAGCAAGACTGGACTGCCCTGGCCCTGCCACTTGGGCAGGTTCCTCTGTATGAGCGGAGGCCTCAGCCTCCTCCTCTGTGAAAGAGGGTAAGATCAACACCCGCCCCGTGGGGTTCTTGTGAAGGGCAAGCAGGCTGGGAAGTGACCAGCACACGGAGGTTCTCACTACACATCAGCTACTAACTACTAGACAGCAGGGCCTTCTCCCTCTCTCTTACCCTCACGACAGCCCTGAGAGGAACACCATAAAGATGTCCCCACTATAAAGATGCAGAGACTGAGGGCCAGAGAGGGGAAGGTGATTTGCCCCAAAGGCTGGTAAACCTGGAGGCAGGACTGAGGCCCAAGGGTGTGGAGTCCGGTCTAGGACACCCTGCCCAAAGCACACACCGTCTTAGCCCCCCCCACCCCCCCCCCCGCCCCAGTTCTCCAATATGGCTGAAGGAAGTCCATGCAGAATTTGCACAGAGCTGTTCCAGGTGTGGGGGAGGGGCAGTCCTACATTAAGTCAGACCGGGAAGACAAAGAAGGGAGAGCAAGGCAGGATTTGAATTGGCTCCTTGTGGATGTGCACGTGGGAGAAGGGGCCCAGAGTCCCCACTCTCAGAACCCGCCAGCAGGGAGGGTCCCTGCGTCCCAACGGGGCCATGAGTCAGGGGGCCACAGCTCCACCCTCCCTCTCTCCCATTCCCCAGTCAAGCCCAGGATGGTGGACCTGAGCGTTGGCCAGCCTCCCCCACCAGCCCACCTGCCTACTTGCCTCCTTCGGCCGGCAGGCACGGTGGCAGGCCCTGCCTGCTCCCTGGGGAGCCCGCCGCCAGGCCTGATGGCGCTGACGGAGGGAGGGAGGCCGCCAAGCTGTCAGTCTGGAGGTGCCCCTCGGAGCCCCTCCCGGCTGGAGCGAGGAGGGTGGGCCGGCGCTGGAGCCAGGCTGTCAGGGCCTTCACGGAGACGAGGCCGGAGAGGCGCTGCCTGACAGCTCGCCCACCGAATTAGGACCATTTGCATGCTAATTTCCAGCACTCTAACGGGCTGGCAGGCTGGCTGGGGTGTGTAGAGTGTGCAGAGAGAGGCGCCACGGCCTCCCTGCCCGCGATGGAACAATGCTTGACTGATCTAGCTGCGTTAACGAGCAAATTATGGTAATTTTGTTATTACAAATGCATAGAAATTTCCAAAGCGGGCAGCCATTCAGGGCAGCTCCCTGCTCCTCCCCACTCCTAAATACAGAGTCCCCTGTTTGTACACATGGGTCTGGCACCCACTTCAGGGTGAAGACTTCCAGGGACCAGGCTTCCCTCGGAGCCCTCCTGGGGAGGCCCAGGGTCAGCTGGCCACAGGCCAGAGCATCCCTTCCTGTCAGCAGGCGAGTCCTCGGCTCCTGCATCCCCCAAACCTCACCTTCCTATCCCCCCTCCCCCCCTCCCCAGGGTCCCTGCTTGGTCTCTGGGCCTAGCGATCCCACAAACTGCCACAATCAAGCTGGTTTCTTTCCATTCTGAGTAGGTAACATGGGTGATATGCCCCACAAATGCTCCAAGGACTTGAGAAATTCAATTATTTCTGTGCCCACTCTGTGAACTGGGCTCAGCACCCAGGAAGAGCTGAGGGATTGTCTGAGGAAGGAAGGAAGGAAGGAAGGAAGGAAGGAAGGAAGGAAGGAAGGAAGGAAGGAAGGAAGGAAGGAAGGAAGGAAGGAAGGAAGGAGGAAAAGGAGGGAGAAAAGGAAGATCAGAACTTATCCCACAGTTGAGGACCATTAAGAGACCCCACCCACTCAGCTCGCTGGCGGTGTAATTAATCAAAGACCTCACCGGAGGAGTTTATTTGCCAACTGGCAACCCCTCTTGGCATTTATAATCGTCCACTGTCAAAAAAAAAAATCACAATTTGTCCCAGTTTTTCTGGTGATCTTCTTTTTGATTAAAAGTATGTTTTTGGAAGCATGCTCTGGAACCTATCCAGACAGAAACTGTTTCCAAGAAAGTGAGCTCCCTGCTCCAGCAGCGAAGCATGGGCAACTCCAGGTGCAGAGCTGGGCACAAAGCATGGGCTCGATGGTGGGACCCCGTCCAGCAGTCCACTCATGGAGGGGGGCTGTGCAACAGCAGCCTCGCTCCCGGGCCTCTGCACGAGACCCACCTATTGTATAACAGGGATTTCAGGTTTGGGCCGATGCTATTGAAAGGTCAAGAAGCTGTCTCAAATCCATTTTGGAAGTCAGTGGGGAATAAAGCATCAATTACAGAGGAGCACGACACTGAGGAAGGTCTGCTCCAGGTGGCCAAGGAAGCCTGAGCCGGCCAGGACTCACAGGAGAGCGTCGGAGGTAGAGACCTAAATGCGAGCAGAGACTTTTTAACCTCAGCTGGGGTCGTGGCCAGATTTTTCTATTTGTCTGATTTTCTAATTGGGTCACAACTTCCAGAGGGAAACTGAACCCAGGAAAAGAAAACAATCATTTCTTTTTTGTCTAGCTGCTTGACTCCGGAGGAAAAGCAGAGAGCGGGAGGAGCCGGGTCCTGGCCTACAGGTCCCAGGCAGAAGCTCTGACGGGGACAGGGACGGAGACGGTCCGGATCCCAGGAGATGCTCTTGCAGCTGGCCAGGTCCCAGGCCGGGGAAAGAGGTGGGCTCAGGAAGAACACAAGGCGGGAGTAGGTAAGAGTCCTGCTTTGAGTTGTTCTAGAAGCCAGGTCATCCCGGGCCACCCCAGGAATACCAGGCCTGCCTGAGGTCAAGAGACCAAATGCTTTCTTTTCATTGCTTCAGGGAAGCGCTGAAAGGTGGGGAGGGCATTAGTATTTCCCCAGTGGGAACCACAGGGCAGGCTGCTACCACGGCAAGAGCCAGCCTGGCTCTTCCTCTGATTTGCTGTGTGACCCTGAGCAAGTGCTTTTCCTTGACCTCGTCTGCACCCTGGCAGGCTGATTTCTAAGGGTGGGTCCAGCCCTGTCCACTCATGACAGAGGGAGTTGTAGCTACAGAATGTACTACGGTCCTCTGTGAGATACGTGCTAGAACAGACCCCTGCCCACACCACAGAAACACTCCCCGATCTAGACCTGTGCTAACTGCCTTCAGTGCTTTTCCTACATGCAGATTCCACCAAAGCCAAGGGCAGGGTCCCCACTGAGTCATTGTCTTTGCTGCTGCCCCCAGTAACCTGCTCCACACCCCACCACAAGATCCTAGGTAATGGCGGATGATACCTAGCTGGTCTCCAGGTTCTGTTCCCTTGCAGCCATTGTCCCAAGTGTCTCTGGCTTCTTCCCGGGGAGTTCTGTTTCCAGAAATCCCCTACCCAAAGCACTCTCAGAAAGTCTGCCATAGACAAAGCCCTGATGGAAAGTTCCAGGGGCTGTGGGGATTTGCTTCAATCCAAGACTCCTGGGTACAGACATGGTACCTCTCCTTACCCAGATCTGCTCATGTACACCCTTCTCTAAAAGCGATTTCTAACAGTGTTTCTGAGAGTCAAACACCAAATTGCAAAGTCCCCTTGTCATCTGGACTGGACCACGTGCTAGCTGTGTGACCGTATGCAAACCACTTTTCCTAAGCCTCAGTTTTCATCTCTGTGAAATGGGGCTACAAACTGTGCCCTCCTAACACTATAGTACGGATCCTTTGAGATGATGCACGAAAGAGACTTGTAAATTGTAAAGATCCGTCCAGATGGTGATTCGTATTCTTTGCATTGTTGTGAACAAGACCTCAAAATGGCCACAACTGTCATGCATCCTGCTCTGGCAGGACAATGCCCAAGGCATTTGTGACCTGGGATTGCTCTTTAGACAAAAGGACATGATAACACAGTTGTCATTTTAGAATTTCCCTTCCTCCCTCTTTCATCTCTCTTGCTCTCTTTTCCACTCCTTCCCTCTTTCTTTCTCTCTTTTTTCCAACCCTGGATCTAAGTCTCCCTGATCTGGGTCCTTTATGTGTGTCGTTGCACATAGACTCCTTATAAAGAAAATTCATTTGTTCAGGGTCACCGCGTGGTTTTTCATTAAAAACAAATTACCCGCATTCAGGGAGGACATCTGGGCTTCGCGGGTCCCATTAATGACTATATTTCCAGCCTCCCTGGCCCGGTTGGGCTCCCCTTGCCTGTCACCCCGCGTTCCTGGCCCCGGGAGGACAATGAGAGTGACAGTCAAGTGAAAGGGAAAACATGAGGGATGAGGGCGAGAGGCGAGTCCCCTGAGAGGGGAAGGAGGGAAAAGTGAAAAAAATAAATAACTCAAACAGAGGGTAACAAGGGCCATTGTCTCGGCGTCTTCCAGCGAGAAGCCAGAGCAAATATTGGAAGAAAGAGTGGGGGCATGGAAGTCAAGCTGAAGCCCTGTTTAATTACACACATTTGGGCCCTAAGTCCCTGACTCTGGGTCGGACACGGTAGGGAGGGGCATGTGCCCAATTCAAATGAATTCCACTCATATCCATCGAGTGCCTACTGTGTTCAGGGACCACGTAGGTGGAGGATTCCAAGAGGAGCAACCAGGATATGAGAGCACTCAGTCACCACAGCTCTGACGAGGTAGACCATGGGCAGTACCCTGGGGTATGCTCAAGGGAGAGATGAGGCCCGGGGGTGTGTGTGGGGGGGTGGTGGTAGCAGGCTTCCTATAAGACAGAGTTAGATTTGGGGTCTAGGAGGACAGGTCAAACATGCACAGGGGAAGGTGGGGAGTAGAGGGAATGTACTGGAATCTGAAGTGTGGTTCCCTGGTGTCCCAGCTGGGAAGAGCCTCATCTGGACCATAAAAAGGTCTCTGGGTCAGAAAGGCCATCCACAGCCCTGACGGACTACCAGGAAAACCACAACTGTCTCCAGGGCCCAGAGCCCATTCCTTCTCACTCTCCATGGGCACCAGGAGCTGGGTGAACTTGAGACATGAGTGCCAGTTTCCAGGCCCAGACGCTCCCCTGTTGGCTGTGCACTCCTGGCAAGGCATGCTACCTCTCTGAACTCAGCTAGCATGCCTCTGAAGTGGGCCTAAACACTCCAACCTCACAAGGTGCTTTCAAACTGCAACTAGGGATAACAGATAGGGCTCCTTTTACACCACCGCGCAGGCTGGCGGGAAGGCTTGCTGGTGGAAATTAGATTATGGACGTAAGCAATTCGGCCTCATTAAGAAGTCTTTTGGAGGGCAGAAGCCAAGGCCTACTGGCTCTCCCTGCCCCCGAAGGCTCAGAGCACTGTCCAGAAGTTCTGGAGAGAACTTCTCTCTTCCGGAGAGAAGTCCCAGGTGGAGTGACTCACAGACTTGGAGAGGGTGGTCAAGCCAGCTAAGGGCTGACAGCTGATGAGGTCTTGTAGATGTGGGCTGCAGATTCCAGCAAATCAAAGGGAGGAAAACACAGATAACTCCCAGCAGATTCAGTCTGGTTTGGGGGAAGGACTCTAGCATGTGTAGAGGCAGAGCATACCTTTTGTCCTTACCGTCCCCCACCTGCAACCCATTCATTTTCTCCCTCCTCACTCCACATTCCATTGGCTAACATATGCTTCATCCCCAGTGACAAGCCAAGCCAGAGACTCATCTCTTCCTAGATCCCTCTCCTGAACCAGGGTTAGCTACACCTCTAGCCTCTTTCGTTCTTTGATGTGGACAGTATTTCACAGTTTTAGCCAAACTCTGCAAAAGCAGCTTCAGACATGCCCTCCCCACTCCAACCCTCCTACAGAAAAATTCTGGAGCCCTCCATGCCTGACATCCCCAGTCTAGGCTGTACCCCCCTTCTCTGTGCTCCCAGAGTCCCTGAGTTTACCTGTTACCACATTCGTCCCCCTAGACCCTTACTGACTTGCCCATCTGTGCTGTAGACTAAGAGCTTTTCATGGACAACGGTCATGGATTTCACCTTTATATCCCTAGGCTCACGCTTGGGATGTGCAGATAGTCAATAAATGTTGGAAGGGAGGCAGAGAGGGATGGGGGAGGAAAGAAAAAAGGATGCATGGATGGATGGATGGCTGGATGGCTGGCTGCTGGCACCAGCTCAATCTGATCAGCTCAAGGCCCCACCATTAATTTTTATGTTCAATACGGCTCAACAGGAAACCAGGGTGTCTCATGCCTCTTCTTCCCGACCACGTACCTTCCTATGGAAGCATGTCTCCAACCCACCTTACGGCACTTCACACATAAAGGTACCACAATGATGATACTTTTCAGTAAAAATAAGAAAGGCTTACTTTTATAATTCCATCTTGGAAATTATTTGGCCACAGTCATTTATCTAATCTATGGGTGGCTATGATTTCTCAGCAATCAAGACACGGAGTAGGGAATTCTTGCAAAGTGAGAAAATCTAACTTAAAAATTATTTTCAAATGTCATGAAATTTTTATGAGCACTAAATGTAATAGTTAATGAAGTTAACATAATGTTATAAGTTGTAGACACTAAACTTAACATTTATTAATGCCAGTTTCCCAGCTTCATTTTTGAGTTTCAGAGGCAAAAACAGTTTGGGTCAGGTCTCATATTATTGTAAATTCCCGAAAAACTCTTAAGCTTTTAGTCCGGGACCTCTCGGGGACCCTGCCATCCCCTATTACTGTCCCGTGGAAGTCCCGGCTAGGATGTCAATCTCCTTCAGGAGTTTAAGTCTGATTGGGGCTAAGGTACACTCACAGATAATGTCATAAAAACTAAAAGGAAAGTTAGCTGGAAGAAGTTAGCTGAGCTTCAAATGGCTAGACAGCTAGGGGGCTTGTCTGAGCCCTGGCCACCGTGGGGCGCTGGCTCCTGCATGGGGAGCCCTTCCAAGAGGCCTCTCCCTTGCCCACCCAGCTGCCAGCCCAAAGCACCTTTTCCTCATTTGCCCCTAACCAGGTCTCAACCACTTAACCAGAGAGAACTGTCACCCAGCCCTCTCGGACCTTCGGGCAAGAAGTGATACTGGGAGGCAGTGGAACAGAGTGGCTTAAAATCCCAGGGGCTCGAGGCAGGCTGCGCTGCCACTTCTTGTGGGCCAGGTGCTCAGGATGACCCCCTGTTGCTGCTCTCCAAGGGCCTGTGCCTACGTGAGCGGCAGCCCTTGTCCAATCCTGAGGGTGTATCTCCTAGAATCTGACTCAGCCACCAGGATTTAGGAGGATGAAGTCCCCAGGCCCAGGGAGGCCGCCCATTCTCCTCAGGACACCCACACTCTAGGGCTTTGCACCTGCACTGTTTCTGCACCAGCCTGGGAACCCAACCTCTTAGGGCAGGAAATGCCACCCACTGCTCAGATGCCCTCCAAACACTCCATTTCTTCTAAAGCCAATCCTGATCGTATTCCCCGATTTCCTAAAAAGGCATCATAATCCAGTTTTTTGTTTGCTTGTTTGTTTAAAAAACACATGAGGCACATGAGGGGGAAACTGGAAGTCAGGAGCCCAGACATATGGTGTCCTGTACTCATGACTGCCTCTCAGTAACCGCCATCAGAAGGAGCAGAGTGGGGGTAAAGGTAACAAGTGCACGAGACAGAGTAGCTGCAGGAGGTGAGATGTCCCCAGCTCTTGCTCCAAGCTCCCAGTGCTGGACATTTCCTAGGCAGCCAGTGAGCTCCTGGCTCTGGGCAGGGCCCTCCTCCCTAGCTAGGATTGGATTTCTCACCTGTTCCTGTCATGGGCTATGTGAGAAACGCCCGTGATGTGTTCCCTCCGCCTCCTCCCATGATCCCCAAAAGGACACTCTGTTGAGATGGAACGAGGGGCACCTGGGTGGCTCAGTCAGGCATCGGACTTTGGCTCAGGTCATGATCTCGCAGTATGTGAGTTCAAGCCCTGCGTCAGGCTCTGTCCTGACAGCTTAGAGCCTGGAGCCTGCTTCAGATTCTGTGTCTCCTTCTCTCTCTCTCCTGCCCCTCCCCCACCTGCACTCTGTCTCTGTCTCTGTCTCTCTCTCAAAACTAAATAAACATTAAAAAAGTTTTTTTTAAAAGATGGAACAAATCACGGTAGCCTTCTAAAATCTGCCCTAAAATTCTAGATTCTAAAGTCTGTAAGAACCCATCCCAGGGTGTGGAGGCCCTGAAGGCTAGTCTTTGTGTTAGGGGAGGACCTTCCCTGTGGAGACAAGGATTCCCTGTGGGTGAATAGGATTGGCACATCCCGAGGCCCCCTTCCTTCAGCTCTACCCCTTGGAAGTCGTTATCAAATGACACATGATAGCCCAGGGCCACCGCCTTGTCACATCACAGACCCAGTCCTGAGGGGGACTCGGAAGCATTTGCTGCCCACTTAGAACAGAGGTGGCGGTGCTCAGCCAGGCTTCCAGTCCAGCTGGGAGGTGATACTGGCAGGCAGGGATGTCACAGACTTAGAAGCCCTTGAATGGCCGACCAGAAAGGCCCTTAGAGAGCATCTTATCTAATCTCCCCACCCACCGCCTCCGGTTTTAAGAGAGAGCCAAGGAAGCCCCAAGGCCATGTCCCAAGGTCACACCGTGAGTACTTGGAAGCTGGAATCAGAACCCAGATCTGTGAAATTCCAAAAAGACCTTCATGCTTCTGGCACATGTTTTCCATCTGAGTCTTTGATTTTGCAATTCTTCTTTCCCCAATACAACAAAGAGATCATTAGGCTCACACTGGGTATCAGTTTCTCCCCAATCCCAGCATCACTTCAACGCAGGGTTCCCAGGAGCTAGCTAGCTAGACTGTCCAGATCAGACCACTCCAGACCCCTCAATGCTCCGTTCTGTGAGGGCACAGCTGCCTCACCCTGACTCCTATCCAGATCGGCCTGAGCAGAGCCTGCCATCTGTCAAGGCTGCTGGCTGCACTATGTCATGCACTCCAGGTTTCCAGGGGATTGACGTTTGGGTGCTGGGAGAAGCCCTTCTTCACTCAGCTCGGCCTGTCCTTCCTGCTTGTCCCTGCCAGCACCCCAAAGTCTTGGTCACACCCATTTCCTTCATGGATGACCATGCTCTCTGGTCCTTCTGTCTTCTCACGCACTCGTCCCCCACCCTACAACACCCTTTCAATTTCTCAGACTGCAAAATTACCTTTCAAGGTCCAGCCCAAGTGGCCTCCTCTGGGAAGCCTTCCCTGATTTCCACCACCTGGCCCCATGGCCCCAGCAAATTCAGCAGCACCCTCCTTTGCATTTCCTCAGCATATTCCTACATTTTAGCTCCTGACACAGCATGCAGGGATGACTTTTTATATCTGTCTCCCCAACTAGTCTGTGAACTCCCTGAAGGCAGGGACTGTGTCTGCAACACCACACCTAGCCTAGACTGGCACTTCCAGGAAACGTTTGAAGAATGAACAAATGACTAGCCGGCTGTTGTTTCACACTGGTTGTGCCTGGTATTCCCCCGCCCACCCTCCACCCCTCACCCTCCACCCCCAGTCAGTACCTGGTGTGGTAGAGTGACTAGAGGCCACTAGAGGGCAGTAAAGAGTCAGGAAGGAGCAACAGGTGGGCGATGGGGAGCCCGAGGTGAGCTTTGAAAGGTGTGGAGGGAGCTTCAAAAGTACCCAGGCCACAGGACCACCAGAAGCCCCCGTGAGGGAGAAGTAAGAGCTAAGGCCCAAGGCCATTCATTCTCTGAGCAAACACTCTCCGAGCCTGACACTTAGGCCTTGGGGGGCACTGGTCCAACCCCCCACCTTGATGCTCCAGTCCCTCCACCAGATCCTTGCTGGCTTCTGCTAGCCCCTTCTCTCCCAAACCTGCCCGTGTGCCTATCTTCAGTTCTAATTCTGGGGAAGGGTCTTCATACAAGGCTGAAAAGGGATCCCTCTGGCTCCCATTCATGGTCCCAGCCATGACTTACAGAATTGTGCAGTGTATTCTACCCGTGGCCCACGTGCCAAATGAGGCCCAGAAAGTGGAAATGTCATGTCAGATCACACAGCGACTTCCTGGCTGACTCTGGCCACCATCCAGGCTTTTGCCTCCCTGCCTGGTGCTGGGCCCCCCCTCCCCCAAACCTTGGCTTCCAGAGAGCAGGCCTGCCCAGCAGTGGAGGCTCAAAGTCAGGGAGGGGCTTGCTACAGATAGGGAAAAGAAGCCCTCCTCCCCTACTCTCCTGCCTCGTATGGCTGGTGTTTCGGTAACACTACAACCATCATTTCAAATGATTCTCGAAAACAGTAGGCAAGGCAGACTCAGGTCATGGGGCTTGTGCGTAGTCACATAGATAGTGGTGAAGACACCCTCCTTCCGTGGTAGTCCTCACTTTTCTTGGGGAACTCTCTGTCTCTCTCTGGGCCAGGTGTTGGCCCTGGTGTTCCTGACCTGCTTTGACACCCGCAGAGGACCTTGCCTGGATATCTGCTTGGCCTCTAAAAGTCGAAAACTTGAATCCTAATCTCGTTGGTCACCAGCATCCTCCTCCTCAACCAGCTCTCCTTCCTGCCAACTTTATTTTCTCATTTACCGGGGTAGCTGTGCCATGCTCCACACACGTGAACCCACTCCAGCCACTGGGCTCAACCCTGCCCCACCCCCAATGCCCCTGCCCTCCTGCTCAGATGGCCAAGGATACACTTGTCACAGCCCAGCCTAAGGGCTCCCTTCAGCAGGACACCTTTCTCAACTGAACCACCCCCAGGTGTCTTTCTGTTTTCTCCAAGGTGGCAGCATTCAGGGTCTGCCCCCACCCCTGCTTGACAACACTCTTGTCTGTGACTGGATTCTCTTTTGTTCTCCAACTGATCCATGGGCTCCATTGGGCCATGAACTCTGCTGGAGAGCCCTCAATCTGATGTCAGCCCGAGTCAGGCCAACTTTAGGCATGCTAGCTAGGTGTCGCCTTTCACTGCCACACCCAGCTCAGCCCCCTGTATAAACAACAATCATCATCATCAACACTTGCATGGCACTTAATGTGTACCAGGAAAAAATCCAATAACAGTGTTTACATGCATTACATCATTTAATGCTCACTCTTATTCCCATCACCACATTTTACAGATGAGGAGGAAACCAGGGCACCAAGAAGTTATGTAACTTGCCCCAAGTCACACAGCTAGTGAGAAACAGGATGGTGATTCAAAACTAGGCAACCTGGGGGTGCCTGGGTGGCTCTAAGCATCCAACTTGGGTTCAGGTCATGATCTCACGGTTCGTGAGTTCGAGCCCCGCATCGGGCTCTGTGCTTCACAGCTCAGAGCCTGGAGCCTGCTTCAGATTCTGTGTCTCCCTCTCTCTCTGCCTATCTCCTGCTCGCTCTCACTCTCTCTCTCTCTCTCTCAAAAATAAATAAACATTAAAAAACTTAAAAAAAAAAAACAACAATGGGCAGTCTGGCTCCAGAGTCCATGCTCTTAACCACACAGCCTCCCTGCTTCACCACGTGGCTGCCCCAGCATCTTTGGCTACAAATGCTCTGGCAGTGGGTTGAGCTCTCACTGGCAGCGCAGCCCAAAGCACCCCCCACCCCCCGCTTTATATTTCAACTACTATTCCCTGAGTGCTACCACGGGTCAGGCACTCTGCCAGGAACTGGGACACAGCAGTGAACAAAACGACATAGCTTTGGGTACCACACAACCTCTGTAAACTGCACAGACCTGAGGGGAAAGCAGATGAGGAAGGAGTAAACCACTAATTAAATTCCTTCAACTGTGCTTAGTATGACGAATGAAAGGAACACGATGCTTTGTGACAGGAGTGATGGGGTTCCTGGTTCAGATGGTGTGGTAGGCAGAATGATGCCCCCTCCCGCCCCACCAAAGAGGTCTGCATCCTAATCCCTGGAACCTGGGAACATGGAAAGTTAGATAGCAAAGGAGGATTGCTAAATAGCTGGCTGAAGATCAGCGGAGTGCCCTGGATTATCCAGGTGGGTCCAATAAAATCCCACGAGTCCTTACAAGTGGAAGAGGGAGGCTGGAGAGAGAAGCAGGAAGACGGCGTCACCATGAAGATTTGGCTCAGCGTCACCAGCTTTGAAGATGGGGCACTGTGGCCACGAGGCAAGGAGTGCAGGTAGCATCTGCACGCTGGAAAAGGCAAGGAAACGATTCTCCCCCAGAGCCTCCTGGAGGAACACAGCCCTGCAGATGCCTTGACTTTCGCCCGTTGAGACCCACTTCGGACTTCTGACCTCCAGAACTGTAAGATGGTGAATGTATACATCATATTCTTTGCGGTACTCATTACACTAGAAACAGGAAAGTCATGTGCATTTGTTACGGGGAAGGCCCCTCGGAGGAGGTGAAATGCCCGGTCCAGTGACGGCGGCAGAGAGGGGTGAGAGGAAGCTGCACCTGCACCTCATCCCCTCGCCCCAGTCCACCAGGCACTATGCCTGCCCACCTCTCACTGTTGTTCTAGACCTCTGCACTGGCCTCAGGTTCCCGTTCCATCCACCCTCCCCTCCTTCCTCATGAAAATAAAAGGCATCAGCGAATTGGGAGATTTCACTGAAAAGCACCTAAGAAACACTGTAGGCCTATCCATGGCAAGGAGAGTGCCCAGGACGGGAGGAACCTGCCACGCGCCTTCTAACACCTCCAGTCGGCTTCTTGTCTATTGCAGCCCAAGGAAGGCAAACAGGACGTGGTCAGGATCTCTGGGCACTCTGGCCTATAGCTCCAAAATGGGGCCGTACATGGGGGCCATCCCTTACCGGTTCCTCTAAAAGCCCATTCCCTTGCTGCTGAGACTCACCGGAACCAAAGGGCAGCGAACACCCTTCTTTCTCACCTGGCCTAGAAAATTTAAGGGTTTCAAATGCCATGTCGATCGATATCTGTTAGGTTGTATAAATATCTCCAGGCAGGAATCAACTAGTTATACCCATCAGGACACTGTGGAATCTTTGGTGCAAAACTTTTGGCATTTGCTAGGACTTGATGGACAATAAAACTGAACTGTTTCCGTTCTAAGCTGATATGTGCCCTCTTTGCTTTATTCAACGTAGGGGATCAACAAAGGGCGGTACAGATTTTGCAGACCTGCAGAAACTGAATCTCCAAATACCGGAGAATATCAAGAAGGCCCGTTTTGCAGACATGGGGGTACCCCGAAGCCAGAAATGTCAGACGACACTCGGATGGCAGAAGCAGGATTGCAACAGAGTCCAAGCCCACAAGCTGGAATTTACAGAAAAATGCAATGCTGACTTTCTTCAGGGCCACGAGGTCAATTGCCCAAATGTACTCTGGAGGCAGTCCCTCCTCACTGTGTCCTAAAAGCAAACCTTCCACATGAAAGTCTTCCCTTAAAAAGAAGAGGTGGCAGCCAAATTTCCTAAAACCTAGAATGGAAAAAACAATTCAGAAGATTTCTGGTCTCCCTCTGGATTCACTGCTAGGCGAGGCAGGAGGACAGTTCCATAGAGTGAAACAGCCCGTTGCCATGTTACAGCCTCAGACAAAAGCAGGATAAACAATCTCCTTTTTTTTTTTTAATATTTATTTTGGGAGAGGAGGATTGGAGACAGTCCCAAGCAGGCTGTGAGCTGTCACAGCAGAGCCCAATGAGGGGCTCAAACTCACGAACCATGCGAGCATAAAGAGTCAGATGCTTAACCAATTGAGCCACTCAGTCACCTCTTCTCTCTCTCTCTCTCTCTCTCAATCTCTCTCCAAATGTTAAAAAAAAAAAATCTTCTAAAGCCTTGCTCAGTTTGGAGAAACAAATGGTACCGACATGCCCCTGGGGGCCTATGACATGGCACCAACTTCAGCACTGCCACAATCAAATGAATGCCTCCCAGATTCAGAAGTCCAAGAGATTACGAATTTGAAATCTGGACAAATACAAAGTTGAAATCCTCAAACACGTTGTGGTATATTCATGCCCTAATCCCTGGAACCTGTGAATGTTACTTACATGGACAAAAAGGAGGAGTGGGGTGTTCCCTTTGTAAATATGATTAAGGACTTTAAAATGGGAAGAGTACCCTGGGTTACCCAGTTAGGCCCTAAATGCAGTCACGTGTGTCCTTCCAAGGGAGAGGGAGATGTGAAGGTGGAGTGAGGTGGCCACAGGCCAAGGAGCACCGGGGCTCCAAGGAGCACCACATGAATGGATCCTTCCATAAAGCCTCCAGAGGGAGCACAGCCCTGAGCTCCAAGACTGTGGGACCATCCATTTCTATTATTTTAAGCCAAGGTTTGCTGACTCGTCACAGGAACTGATACACGGTTTAGTATTAATTTTCTCTGCCTCCCTCCCTCAGCCACCACACACAAAAGGGCTTATTATGTGCCAGGGACTGTGAGGGGTACAGAAGACAAGGCAGAGGGCCTGGCCTTTATGAGCCCACCATCCAGTAGCATAGCTGATAAGGCCACAAATGTGCTGGGCTATGAGGCATAACAAAGCCAAGCATCCAGCATTATCCCCCAGGGGACGGCCACGCTGGAAGGTTTCTTGGGGCAGGTGATGTTTCCGCTTGGCTCTGAAGGGTAAAGCTGGATCCCGACAGGTGGAGGCAGGAAGTAGTCTAAACCAAGGTCAAAGAGTGACAATGACTAATAAGTATGTGAGGCATGCTAGGAACCAGTGGGAGGTCAAAGAGAGGACAGGCTGGGAGACTTGACCAGAAAGGCAAGTTGAGGACAGATTGTGTGATGCCTGAATGGCAGGCCTAAGACCTACTGTCCTGTAAGGTGAGCTCTCTTTGTGCCAGCCCTGAGGGCAGTTCAGCAAACACCATGCATGTGAGCTAGCACCCATGAAGCCACTCAAAAAACGGATTTGGTGGGGTGCATGGGTGGCTCAGTCAGTTAAGCATCCAACTCTTGATTTTGGCTCAGGTCATGATCTCACAGTCGTAAGATTGAGACTTACATTGGTCTCTATGCTGAGCATGGGACCTGCCTGGGATTCTCTCCCTCTCTCTCTCTCTGCTTCTACCCTGCTCCCACGTGTGTTCACCCCCTGCCTCTCTCTCTGTCTCTCAAAAAAAAAAAAAAAAAAAAAGGTTTGGCAATCATGTTGGAAACAGAGCTCCAAAGGCGTGCCATAGTTTGGACATTGAGGAAAAAGAACTAAGGATCGTGCCCACTGAGCGTGGAGTCCCAGCCCTGACACTGGGTCTGAAAATGAATGAGTGCTGGGGGGTGTATGAGAAGAAAAAGCATAAGGAGAAGAAAGGGAGAGAGGAGGAGGCAGACCTGGGGCTTCCTGCCAGAATGTTTGTGTTCCTCCCTCCACATTGTGCACCCTCCCTCTGTGCCAGGAAACCACGCCAGCAGGCCAAGCCTCTGATGGTACCTGTCCAGCTGCTGCCAGCAGGTTTGGTTAGACTGTGCCTTTGCTCAGGCCTGTGACTCCTGATGCTGCTCTTAATAGGTGAGGAACCGCCATCGGTTCCCACGGGGGTCTCTGCCAGGTCCGTGCCCATTTGGATCTTGAGCTTAGTAATTGGGTTTAGAGGAATCACAGGGGCTGGGGGGCAGCTCTGTTTGGATAGACTCAAGAAAGCTCAACTGCTTCTCTGAACTTGGCCTCTTTGGGGTCTGCAGTGGGGAGCCAGTGAGGCCGGCTGGGAGGCTTCAGCCTTACCTGCCAACGTGTCCTCAGGAGAGGGCCTGGGGCGGCTGCCTCCCCGTCTGCCATCAGTGAGAAGCTTGTGTTGATGGAACCAGAGCACACAGAGGAGCACGGGACAGAGGAAGGAGTGCTGAACCGGGGGGCAAAGACCCAGACCCAAGCCCTCCCACCTGTAAGCTATTCGGCCCTGGGCAGTTCCCTAACCGCTCTAAGTCTCTGCTTCCCCTTTTGGAAAATGGGGATTCGATTCCTACCCAGCCCTCTTCACAGGGCTGGAACAATAAAGGGTTCCTGGGAAAGCATTTTGCCTTTTATAAAGTGCCACGTTAAGTGTGAGGGGCCGTTAGCAGAGAGGACTTGGGCTCCATCTCCTGAGAGTGGGGCTGGGCAAGAGTTTGGGTCCCACCGCCTCTGTCTGCCTCATGCACAGCACTTCCCTATGCTCTGAGGGGCTGTGGGCCCCTCCTCACAGCAGAAAGACAGAGGCTTCTCACAGGTGTGAACCTGGCAGGCCTCCTTGGCACTGGCAAGGCCCAGGGCAAGGGCCCACACAAAGGCCATTTCCCATATGTCTCATATTTAAAAGTCATAAATCAAGCTAACAAACCGTTAAATGAAATATGCTCTGTCCTCCTACCTTGTTAAATACATCTCTGTAGCAACCTGGAAGGCCAAGAGTGAATTCAGAACTCTGGGATTCCTTGGTATCCGTGCCAGGACCTGGCTGAGTGGAGAAGCCTGGCCAGGCGCTGATCTGCCCCACCTCCCTTCCCACCCCTAGCCTCGCTCATCATCCTACGGGGCTTCACACGCAGATGTGAACATCTGATCTCACATTCAAGTTCTGTCCACATCCCCCACCAGTCCTCGGGCCCAGGGTGCACATGCCCGTGACATGGGCTGGGGAAGAGGCTGGGAGAGGCATGGGGCTATTTGGGCCGGACCACTAGGGTGGGCTAGAAGGAGGGGCTCAGGCACCAGGTAAATGACTCAGAAAAAGAGACTTAAAAGAAGCGTCACAACATCCAACCCTGTCCTGATTTTTCCCCTGATTTTTTAAAACATTTTTCAAAAAATGATACTTTGGGTTTCCCTACTATGCTCATGCCCTTTAGTACACAGCCAGCCAGCACCGTGATGATGTGCTGTCCTTCCCCATACCTTTCTACAAGAGAAGGAGACGCAGTGGCCTCCTTGCCAATGTCTTTAAAGAAACTGACACATTGCTGGCCCGAGGGGATAAGGTTTCAGTGGCCACAGGGTATTCAGCTTAGAATCAAGTGACAAACCCATCAGCCAACATCCTGTCTGTGCTGAGCACATGGTCCTCAACCCCAAGGAGTCAGGCTGCTGGGAGCGCCTGGGGATGGGGTCTCCTGGCGTTTGAGTCATTTAAATTGGGTGGGGGAGGATGGAGGAGGATCCCTACTGAGCACTGACTGGGCAACCTTTGGCCAGGTCCTGCACCCTTCTGTTCAGGCTATCTGTGTGGCCAACAAGGGACTGTGTGAGTGACAGTCAAGGCTCCTCTTGCTTCTCCTGAGTTCACCGCTGGCCCCACCGAAGGCCCAGTTGCAGAGAAAGAGGCTGAGAGCGCAGACCTCTGCCTGATTTATTCAGGTCCACTTCTCAGAAGCGCAGAGGTCACCCAGGCTGTTTGGGGGGATGCCCCCTCCACCGAAACCCCATCCGCTGCCTGCTGTGGAGACGCCGACAGTGCAAACTCACCAGGCACCATCCCTGTCAGCGTCGGTGCTGAGTAGCTGCCTTGTCCGGCGGGGGGGACGTGCGGAGGGTACCCGGGGAGGGTCGTGCTCGCCAAGTCACGGCCTGAGGAATCAAAGCAACAAATCACGGGGTGAGTGTCTCCGTGGCCAGCCGCTCATGTCCACAGCTCCTGGGACATCTGCACATTTGTCACGTCTGGGCGCTGAACGCCAGCGTGCGGCACCCCCCCCCCCCCCATCACTCATGCATGCACACACACACATGCACACATGCACACACGCACACCCCTCCAGCCACCCTGGCTCCACTCAGCAGGAACCCGGGCCAGCTCTGCTGCTTCCCTGGGAAAATGGAGCTCAGGCCAGCTCACTTTGCAAGAGCTAGAGTAGCACTTGGACTTCTCCCCCTCCGCACCTTTGCTTCTGCTGTGCCTCAGTACGAAGCACCCTCTCCTCCAACCGCGGGCAGCCCAACACCACCCACCTTCAAAGCCCATCTCAAACACCTCCCTCCTCCTCCTGCTCCTCCTCAGACCCCTGACTGAATTCCTCCTTCGGCCTCCAGCTAGTCAGTCACTCAACAAAGGTGCAGGAAATGTACTTCCTCACACCAGACACTGTTCCGGGCCCGGGACGTGGAGACTCAGGCCTCGGCTGTTGCAGGCAGACCCTCTGTGCTCCTCTCCCTTTGCAGGCTACCAGCTCCCGGGTGGTAGGGCATTCATGCACCACAGAGGTTGGTGCCTGGTGGGCCCTGAGTAAATGCAGAATGAATGGTGTGCAAATGTGCTGGATTTCACATGATGCAGAAGAAACCGCAGGCAGCAGAACTCGGCGAGGGAGGTGCCACTGAGGTGCTCCTGCCACTTAGGGAAAAAGAGCCACAGCCCTTTCAGGCATTGCCAGTTACGTGAACGTGACAAGGTGTTCATGCATAAGGCAGTACCCCGGATCTTGGGCGATCAGACTGTTCTGTGGTTATATGTGTTGGGCCCTGAGGACAAAACCCCACCCTAGTGGGTGGAAGTAGGTTGCTCCGGGAAAGAAGGAGATGCACTGGCCTTAGCCATCCCGGGAAGCAGGTGGGAAATGAGGTAGCCTTGGGACAAGGGAGGGAAAGTGGAGCCTTGACCTCCTCTGAATGTGGACGCTGAAGACTGGGTGGGGGCTCCTGACCATGAAGAGCCAGACCAGGTACCAGGACCCTCCCCTGGGGCCCAGCAGGATGGTGCAGGCTCTACCACAAGTAGATGGCTCTGAGTTCAGCCCCATTAGCAGGTGGCCCAAGGGGAGGGACCGAAGAATCACTCCCAACACTCCCCAAAGAATCCAAGCCAGCACATGGTATGAGCCGTGATTGTTCCCCAGATAAACCAACAGCCTTTCTAGTGCCAGTCATTCAAAGACTGTCCGGCCAGCAGCCAGAGGCTGCCTCATTTCACAGGGTTCTGCTTACCTTCCAGAACCTTATGGAACACCAGGCATGTGGCTGCCCCTTTCCTAGGCTCGCCACCACCCTGGCTTTGGACTGGGCATCCTAGCTTGTGACAAGCACTGCTCATGTCTCGTTGTATGAGGCATTGTAAGGGGAGCAAATGAACTGCACACATGACTCCCCACAAGAGCTGACATTAAACAGAAAACTGGAATTGGCAGAACTGACCGTTTACAAAGTGATTTAAGGAGGTCCCCCCACCTGCCTCTTATACCTTCCCATCTCATCCTCCTCAAACCCAGCACCCACAGCCCTCTATGGCAGCTCCTCTCTCTAGAGTGTGAGCTCCAGGGTCAAGTCGCTAAGGTCTTTGTGCGCTAAGGTCAGATGGCATAGGCCTGCAAAAATCCACTGTCTCATTAATCAAACGAGGTTAGAAAGAAATATATGTTAAGTGAATGAAGGAAGAGGTCCTGTTGGAGCAGCAGAGCTCTCTGGAGCCTAGAACAGTCCCTCCATTTGTGGTCAAGAATCAGTGAAGGGAGGGCCCTTGAAGCTCTTCTTGACCAACCCCTGTTGCCATTCTGCAGATGGAAAAGCTGAGACCCACGGTGGGTGGGGAGCAAATGGCTCAGGTTCCACAGGGAGCAGACGGCAGAGCAGGGACCTCAGCCCACATTTCCTAACATCAGCCCAGGACCCTCCTCTACCTTAAGCAACATCGTGGTGGGGGTGGGAAGAGCACTCACACCCAACACAGAGCCCTCTCCACACTGTCACGGAGACTTGGTGACCCGAGGGCTGCTGCAAAGGAAGAGGAGTGACCATAAGTGTCAGACTAGTTGGTACAAGATCAAAATGCCAGGGGACAGACCGTGAGACGTGTAGAGAAAGCAGCCATGGCTGGGCTGTTCCGATGGGTGTGGAGCTCTGGTCCCCAGCACCACCCCCAGGCTCATGCCCCCTGCCCCCGATGATGTCAACAAACCGTAAACATTTACATTGAAATTATGAATGCCAGTCTCTGGGGGCGCCTGGGTGGCTCAGTCGGTTAAGCGTCCGACTTTGACTCAGGTCATGATCTCGCAGTCTGTGGGTTCGAGCCCCACATCAGGCTCTGTGCTGACAGCTCAGGGCCTGGAGCCTACTTCGGATTCTGTGTGTGTCTCTCTCTCCGCCCCTCCCCCACTTGTGCTCTCTCTCTCTCTCAATAGTAAATAAACATTAAAAAAAAATACATACATACATACATACATACCAGTCCCTGTTCTCAGTCTCTGAAATCATTAGCTCATTTAACCCTCAGCAACCCTAAAAGGTAAGGTGCTGATACTTCCCCCATTTTACTGGATAATGAGACAGAGAAAGGACAAGTACTTTGTTCAAGTTTGCACAGTAAGGGCCAGGATTTGAAGCCAAGCGGCCCAATGTCAGAGGTCACACGTTTAGCCACTCCACTTCACTGCCATACACATACACCTGCTATGCTTCTGACCATGCGTCCAGAGGCTCCAGGTATCTCTCAGCTGGGACACCCAGGCTGAGCCTTGCCTTCGGCACACTGTCACCATTGCTTATTGGCTCTATCATGCAAAAGAAAACTCAGCTACACAGATTTTGTGGATATATGTGTAGGAATAGGAGCCAAGACCACATCAGAGGGAGGCCAAATCTGCCTCTTGAAAGACAGTGGGCACTGGGGCGCCTGTGTGGCTCAGTCAGTTAAGCGTCCGACTTCAGCTCAGGTCATGATCTCATGGTTCATGAGTTCAAGTCCCACACCAGGCTCTCTGCTGTCAGCACAGAGCCCACTTTGGACCTTCTGTCCCCCCCCCCCTCTCTCTGCACCTCTCCTGCTCGTGCTCCTTCTCTCAAAAATAAATAAACATTAAAAAAAAAAAGAGGGCATTATCCTGACAGGAGGCCTCCTGTGCAGGTAGTGCATGAGGGCCAAGCCTCATGAGGTCCACATCCCACCTGCTTGCCTGAGATTTGGGAAAGAGGGTCCTGGGCTGAGAATGGACTTGCCCAAGGACACTCAGCTGATTTCAGAAAAGGCTGGGACTGGATCGCAGCTCTCCTGCCTCCTGCGATTAGGTTCTTTCTTGAACAGAGTCTGTGCCTTTAGTCAGAACCCCAACAGTTTCTGCCACTCTTACACATGCTTTAAAACCTTGATCCCTAAAGCAGAAAATGCAGTCCCTCACCAAAGCACTTAACTCAGGAAGCCAGATAAAAAAGTAATAAAATGAACTGAAGGAAAGAAGGAGGAAGGAATCGATAAAGAAAAAGCAGAAAATAATGAATTAGGAAAGTGAAAAAAGCAGACACAACAATAAATGCAACCAAGAATTCTTATTTGAAAAGACCAATAAGATAGACAAACCCAGGGCAAGATCCAAAAAGGAAGACACAAACATCGAGATAAGGAATGAGAAGATACAACCACAGACGTGGAAAAGATGATATTTAAAAATATTTTTTAAATGCAAAAGATGCTCTACATTAATAAATGTGGAAATCTCAACAAAAAGTATATTTTTCTAGGAAAACATGAATTACCAAAATTAACTCAAGAAGTAGAAAACATTGGGGCGCCTGGGTGGCTCAGTTAAGCGGCCAACTTCAGCTCAGGTCATGATCTCGCGGTCTGTGAGTTCAAGCCCCGCGTCGGGCTCTGTGCTGACAGCTCAGAGCCTGGAGCCTGTTTCAGATTCTGTGTCTCCCTCTCTCTGACCCTCCCCCATTCATGCTCTGTCTCTCTCTGTCTCAAAAATAAATAAACATTTAAAAAAAAAAAAAGAAGTAGAAAACATGAACACCCCAACTGCCTTGGCCGAAACAGAAAAAGTTGTGTTTTTTAATTTATTTTTTAATATAAGATGACTTATTCACTTAGCTTTCAGGCAAGTTTCTTGTTTGTTTTGTTTTGGGGAAGTTCTTTGAAACCTTCAAAGGACACATACTTTTGTTATTAAACTGTTCCAGGATATATAAAACTAAAGGAAATCTTCCCAATTCATTTTCCCAGCTAGCATAATCCTGCTATGAAAACTTAACAAAGGTGTACAAAAATGAAAATTAAAGGGTAATGTCACAATTTATTAATATACATGCAAAAAATCTACTGTCTCGATAATCAAATGAGGTTAGAAAGAATAATATACCATGAACAAATAACGTTTATTCCAGGTATGCAAGGATGATTCAGTATTAAAGCATTGGTTGGGAAATCATAGTAACACATCAAAAGTTGAAAAACATATGATTATATCAAAGCTGATGGAAAGCTTTTCTTATGTGGAAAAGGCATTGGCTAATAAATTCAATACTAATTCCTTCCGATACCTCTCGGTAAGTATACTTCTTTGATCTGGTATTGATCTTAAATCTTGAGTCAACATCATACTTAATTGGTGAAATACTTGAAACATTCTTTATTAAAATAAAAAAAAAACATGTCAAGGAAACCTGTTATCACTGAAAACTGTTCTGAAAGTTTTAGCCAGTACAAGAAGACAAGATAGAGACACAAGGATAAGCACTGGGAGTAGGGGAAACACCAAAATTTCAGTAGCTGGGTATACTGTGAGCCTGGAAAGTCAGCTCATCTGAACCAGTGAAAAGGTTTGGCAAGGCAGCTGGGTAATGGATGTCTAGAATCGAACACTTAACCGACTGAGCCACCCAGGCGCCCCAGTGCCCTCTGTCTTTCAAGAGGCAGATTTGGCCTCTCTCTGATGTGGTCCTGGCTCCTATCCCTACACATACATCATCTTGAATGAATGGTAATCTCACACCAAAATGTAGGGGAAACATAATATGAAACTATTTTAGACCAGGTAAATTTAGTTTTATGAAAAACAGAAAAGAAACCCCTTGAAGTTCTTCCTACTAGAGGCACTGAGTGCTTCTTTGCCCTTTCAGTTTGGGCTCAGTCACGTGCCTCGCCTTGGCCAATGACATGTTAGTAGACACTCAGCAAGCAGAAGCTTATTATATGCTTGTGTGGCTGCATGTGCGCCTGTGCACTTCTGCCATCGCCATGAGAATAGGCTCGGGCTAGCCTACCACAGATAGGAAGGGAACGTGTGGGCAGACCTGGACCCAGTCTACCCCTGGAGCCAAGCCCAGCCTTGATCAGCCAACCCCCAGCCAACCTCCAGGTACATGAGCAAGAAGAAACGACTGTTGTTTTAAGCCCTGAACACTGGGGTGGAGTTTGCTAAGCAGCAGTATTGTGGCAATAGTTGATTGATACAAGACTTCGTAAATGTTAACTGTTCTTGTTTTCATCATTATTCTCTGTTTGAGAATACTCTGCCTGGGACTTTCTAAGGACATCTGTCTAAATCTGAGCAGAGGATGGACACCATCTGGTGGGAACCCACAGAGTAAATTTAACCCTCACATTTGCTTTGATGCCCAAGAGGACTCTTCTGGCACTGAGCTGGGCATGTCACCACAAGACCAGTCAACACAAGACAGCTAAGAGGCTACTGCTCTTTAGCTCTAATTCAAGCCTCTAGACTCAATGGAACACCAGAATTAATGCTTCTGAATTCAATATAAAACTTCAAAACACATAGTTATGTCATTTTTTTTTTTGCCAAGGAAGAAATGGCTTATATCATTTGCAAGAGCACTGAATATTATTGATAGCATATAATATATTTGCAAATAATTGATCTGGGTTCTTAACATAACTGTTCCTATTAATGGCACATAAGTACATCCTGGACAATTCATGTGTTGCTTCCTCTTCCCAGACAGAATAATCAAGACTTGGCCTTGTTCACTATTACCAAGGAGTCCATATGGATCTTTCATCAAGACAAAGGATGTTCTCTGAATTAATTTAAAATAACTCGTCTTTTTCAACCCTGAGGGAAGGAACCTACCCCTGTTATATGAACGAGGAAACTGAGGCTCAAAGATGAGTCTGACTGACCTACAGTCACAGAGTAAGGGGTAGAACAGCTCATGACACATGACTTCTAGTTAAATGCTATTTCTGAAGGATTACTCAGAATGTACCCCCTCAAGGAGACAAGCCCTCCTGGAGGTTAAAACAGTCTACAAAGTCTTCATAATTAAAAGTGTGATACCAGCACATGAATAGACAGAAAACCAATGGAACAGAATAGAAAGTCTAGAAATAGACCCAACTATTATATATGGAAATCTAACATATGACAAAGGCAAGGTCTCAAATCACTTGGAAAAATATGGGCTTTTTATTAAGTGGCGTTAGGATGACTGGAGAGCCATTGAAAAAGAAAAAGATAGGGGCGCCTGGGTGGCTCAGTCGGTTAAGCGTCCGACTTCGGCTCAGGTCACAATCTCACGGTCCGTGAGTTCGAGCCCCGCGTTGGGCTCTGGGCTGATGGCTCAGAGCCTGGAGCTTGATTCTGATTCTGTGTCTCCCTCTCTCTCTGCCCTTCCCCCGTTCATGCTCTGTCTCTCTCTGTCTCAAAAATAAATAAACGTTAAAAAAAAATTTTTTTTTTAAAGAAAAAGATAAAATAGACGGACTCTTCATACTATATACCAGAATAAACTCCATATGATTCTGAGGTCTAAATACAAAAACTAAAACCATGCAAATACTAAAAGAAAATATCGGTGAATTCCCCTCCTGTTTGTAGGGAGAGGCTTTCTAACCATGACTCAAAACCAGATGCACACACCAGCTACAAAAATTAACTCAAAATGGGTCAAACACCAAAATGTAAGAGCTAAAACCATAGCACTCACAGAAGAAAACAGAGGCATACATCCTTATGGCCGTGGATTAGGCAATCGTTTCTTAGATATGACAAAGACAACAAAATAAAAATTAGCTCCACTGAACTTTATAAAAATTTAAAACTTATGTGCTTCAGGGGCGCCTGGGTGGCGCAGTCGGTTAAGCGTCCGACTTCAGCCAGGTCACGATCTCGCGGTCCGTGAGTTCGAGCCCCGCGTCAGGCTCTGGGCTGATGGCTCGGAGCCTGGAGCCTGTTTCCGATTCTGTGTCTCCCTCTCTCTCTGCCCCTCCCCCGTTCATGCTCTGTCTCTCTCTGTCCCAAAAATAAATAAAAAACGTTGAAAAAAAAAATTAAAAAAAAAATAAATAAATAAAACTTATGTGCTTCAAAGGACATCATCAAGAAAGTAAAAAGACCCAGAGAATGGGAGAAGAATATTCGCAAGTCCTGTATCTGATAAAGCACTTGTTTCTAGAAAATACAAAGCATTCTTACAGCTCAATAATAAAAACAACCCAATTTAAAAATGGGCAAAGGATCTGAATAAAATAAGATATACAAATGGCCAATAAATACACGAAGAGACATTCAACATCATTAGCTATCAACGAAATGCATATCAAAACCACAACGAGACACCACTTCATACTCACTAGGATAGCCATAGTCAAAAAGGTTATGACAAGCATTGACCAAGATGTGGAAAATTTGAACCATTATACACCTCTGGTGAGAATGTAAAACTGTGCAACCATTTGGAAAAGCCTGGCAGTTCCTCAAAACGTTAAGTGTAGAGTTACCATGTGACCCAGCAATTCCACTCCTAGGTATATACCCATGAGATATAAAAAACTGTGTCTCTATAAAAATGTGTACATGGATGTGCAAAGCTGTATTCTTCATAATAGCCAAAAAGTAGAATCGATAGCTACTATGCCTATGTATCAAGAACCTGTAAGAATTAAAGGGAAAAGGCCAAAAATCCCATGGAAAATCGGGCAAAATTCATGAACAGAAAACTCACCAGAATATATATATACCCGTATGTGCATTTACCCTTCCGACATGGAATCCTACTTCTAAGGATCTACCTTACACATACACACACCTTCAGCAATGCACAAATGCATATGCACAGGTTAGTCACTGCAACATTATCTGTAATTACAAAATACCAGAAACTATATCTAAAGGCCCGGACATAGAGAAATGAGTGAATAAACGGTGGTGCATATACACGATGGAGTACTGTGCAACTGTACAAAAGATGAGGTGGACCTGTGCCAGGCACAGCTGAAGCCCAGGAGCGAAACGCTGGCCTCCCCAGGTCAAAGTCCTTATGGAAGTTCAAGTTCAGGTTCTAAATGGCCAATGGAAAGCCTTGGAGGGACAATGGTAGGGAAGAGAGAAGAGTAGATTACTAATCCTGGAGGTGCATGAGATTGGAATGCTCAAAATACAAAGAAGTGAAGGGAAGGTGTGAATTCTCAGGATGCCTCTGCATCTGGGGAGAGGGTGAGACTAAGGCAGGCCTGGCCGACACTGTGGAGGAAGTGACCTCCAGAGGGCAGACCCATCCCCAGGGAGGAGATGCTCAAGCCAGCACTGAGGGTGTCGGGCTCGAATGGGCCAGAAAGCCATCTGCCTTTCACACAGGCCCCCCAGGTGCCTCCAGAGCTGCATCTAGACTCCTCATTGGCAGCAGAGGGGGGCGGGGGAGGAAGGGGGTTGGAATTTGGAGTCACACAGGCCTAGGTTCAAATCTTAGCACCACCGGGGCACCTGGGTGGCTCGGACGGTTAAGAATTCGACTTCAGCTCAGGTCATGATCTCACGGTTTGTGGGTTCGAACCCCGCATCAGGCTCTGTGCTCTGGCTCAGAGCCTGGAGCCTGCTTCGGATTCTGTGTGTGTCTCTCTCTCCCTGCCCCTTCCCTGCTCTCTCTCTCTCTCTCTCAGAAATGAACATTAAAAAAATGAATTTAAAAAAAATCTTAGCACCACCAATTACTAGCTGTGTGAACTTTGGCAAGTAACAATACAATCATTCGAACCTCGGTCTTCCTTTTATAATTGGAGAAAGAGAGTATCTATTGGGAGTGAAACAGTGGTCCTTGCTGTGAAAGTGTTAAACATGTCTGCAAATACTTTGCCACCTTTCTCATGGGACAGTGGGGTCTACATCCCCTTGCCTTGAATCTGGGCCACCTTGGTGACTGGTCAACCAAGAGAACAACAGCTTCCCTAGAGGTTCCTAGGAGTCAGGCCCTGGGCACCTGTATGTGCCTTATGTCAGTCAGCACTCACAACGATCCCAGAGGTGGGTGCTGTTATTATCCTCATTTTATAGATGAGGAAACAAAGCCTCCAAACAATTGATGTGCCCTAAGTTCCCACAGCTGATAGTCATGAAAGCTAACATTTTTGTAGCACTTACTATAAACCTATAAGGCCCTGTTCTAACACTAGGTGGTGTTCTAAACACTGTTCACTGTGCTTTTTAGATCTCAACTCCTTTAATCCTCAAAAATTCTGTAAGATAAATTCTATTATTATGCCCATTTTATGGATGTGGAAATTAAAACAGAGAGATTAGTTACCTGTCCAAGGTGCCACAGCTAGTAAGAAATGGAGCCATATCCACGCCTAGGCATTCTGGCACCAGATTCCCTCACATTGCTCCAAAATAGGGGGCACTTGTGCTTTTCCTGCCTCCAGACTGGAGGTCCCCGGAAGCAAGAGCTGCTTGAGTCCCTCCTTCCGCTATCCTGGCCCAGCACATAACAGGTGCTCAGAAAATGTCTGGCAAGGCGAAATTAGTCAAATGACATTGGTTTTACCATCTGAAAGAAACTTTGGATATCTCACCAACATCTCAGAAAGCCTTTCATCATGAACTCCACAGAATAACCAGGCCTAATGTATCCTTTTTTTTTTTTTTTTTTTTTTTTGCTTGGATACAACTTTCTCTTTTTTATACAGCCCATTTCTAGGTAGGCTCTATGTACACTAATGGGGGGAAATGTGAATCCAATTAACTTCAAATTTAGCTCGTAATGAACTTATCTCATTTTGCTACCAGCTCGGTTCTCATCGTGTGGCAGTAATTAACCACTGGGGGTTGTCACTCCCAGACACATGACACGGAGATCCTCCCAGCCCCTTGCTTCAAACCCTTCCAGAATTCATTACCCTGACAGTATGAAAACCCTTCACTTTGAATACCACAGGGCACCAACCAAACTCCCCCTCTATCTACCTGACTGAGAGAAGGGAAGCCACTGAGAAGCATGAATTATTGGGGACAAGATGGCCGGTGAGAGCAGGATGCTGATAATGACTCGATGGCCAGAGAGGGTCCACCAGCCTTGACAGCCCTGGGCCAGGGGTCCTGCCAGAGGAGAGGGATCTCCACACACAAGCTATGAAGAATATGGTGGAGCTGGTCAAGAAAGCCAAAGTCCCAAACTGGCCGTGCCATTCACTGGGGACTCTGAATGCCCAGGAAACCTGCACACTCCAGACAGGGGCAACGGTAACTTGATGTGTGACCACAGGTCAGCTCCACCTCCTCTTGGGGCTCTGGCTAATTTTCAAAAGAAGTTGGAACTCTAGTATTCTCTTCATCTGGAAATCTCCTGCCTTTGTGGATGTTGACATTAATCAAAATACACACCAAGGGCCAAAGAAAACCTGCCCAAGGGTCATGTTTAGCCCTCAGACTGCCACTTTTCAATGCTTACCCAACCTCCAGCCCTCGAGTCCTGTCTGAACCCCCCACCGTCACCATTCGCACCAGCATCACCAGCTGCCAGGCCTTTCAAGGACTTAAGCCCTTCCTGGGTATCCAGGTAACTGTCAAAGAGGTAACCATCTTGCAGGGTTGAACAGGCCAGAGCACAGAGTAAAAGCATTGCCAAACTGATTTCTGGGAAACTGGGACATGAGCCCATGGGCTGCCTAAACCCCATGCCATCTGCCTTATTTCTCTGGTGACAGTCCTGACCTCCCAGCCATGCCGGCTTCAAAGACCCCCACCCCCCTGCTCCCTCATGTCCAGTCAGGCCCCAAGCCCCTCCTGACTCTCTATCCCCTCAGTCCCCTCTCCTCGATGGCCCCAACCTGCCCTGTTCTTCCCTTTTCCCTGTTTCCTGGCAACCCCAGGCCTCCCGCCTCAGCCCTGCTCTGGACTGCCTGTCAAGGCTCCTCTGCCAGCGCCCCACGTCCAGCCACAGAGCCACTTAGCTCACTCTGAAGGACACTTGGAATCACCGAGGAACTCAGGCAGTGAGGGCTCCGAAGCCAACGCTTCTGATTCTGTCTCAGTTCAAACCATTAAACCAAATCTTGCAGACACTTCTACTTCTCCAACATTTTCCCAGAATACCCTTCCTCAGAGTCACAGAACCGTAAGAAACCTTTTTGTGTATTAAGAAACATTATTTAAAACTCTAAAAAATGGTCATAAAGATGGGAAGTAGAGCCTTTCAATGTCACGGGCACTTTTTAACAGGCACACCCAAGGATCGAATCTCTAAGAGAATATGCCCGTGTTTGACAATTCTTTACTATTTGAACAGAGCTCAGACACGGGAAGTTACATGTGTATGTTTATGTGTAGATTTCTATCGAGTAGAAAAGATAAACCTAAAGGTTTGGGGGTTTTTTGTCCTGTAGGACATTAACCAATTTTGTGTCTAATCTAGCAATTTTATTCCAGCATTTTTTTTTTAAATGCTGCCCTTGATAGAAGATATAAACCCCTGATCCTCAAATGCTCTTGAAACCACTTTTTACAGGTTCCCTTGTTAATTTACGAGCTGAATAAAACCTTCACATAGTCATTCTGTATGTGTACATGAGGCATCGTCTTAACTTTTTAAAGGAAAAAGTCAACTGCGCCGGAGTGACATGAGCTGAAGATCTTCAAACAACATCAAAGCAGATGACAGTACACAACTGCCACCTAAGGGGAGGGGGAGGGATCAGCCCAACACTGCGGATGCGGGGTACGGGAGGGGGTGTGTCCCACTCCACACACCCCTGCGTATGAACACGCGGCGCGTTCGCCACCGGGCCTGCTTGCTCCAGCTGGCGTTTGAAATATGTGACAGTTTGAACAGGGCTGCTCTGAAGTCTCCCTTTGTTTGGACCTGCCATGAGTATGGGGTGCGCTGAGCCGGGGAGCGCAGAAGGGGGGTGTTTCACCTGGAGGGGAAAGGCCGTCCCAGGGCTGTAACAGCCCAACCCGGCCGGCAGGAATGGACATGCTGCACATCACAGAGGAGTCACGTCCAGTCATTCTGGCCTCTCCGAATAACAGGCTCACTAGCCATTGGATTAGGTGCTGTTATTTACTTAAATTTTTTTTAATGTTTATTTATTTTTGAGAGAGAGAGACAGAGCGTGAGCAGGGGAGGGGCAGAGAGAGAGGGAGACGGAGAATCTGAAGCAGGCTCCAGGCTCTGGGCTGTGAGCACAGAGCCGGACGCGGGGCTCAAACTCCCGGACTGCAAGATCATGACCTGAGCTGAAGTTGGCCGATTAACCCACTGAGCCGCCCAGGCACCCCAGGTGGTGTTATTTACTAACCCTACATTTCTTTTCCCCAAAATTGCTTCATCCCTACTTTTCACTATTCCCGACTGGCCTTCCTCTAACTGCCCTGGCTGGAGATCCAATCTGGCTTTGTAGAGCAGGGAAGACAAGTTGGAGAATTCACTAGCCAGGGCACTGCTTACTTTGCAGTCTCAAATCCTCCCCATTCCTTCGTTTGAACCAACCCCATCTTCTTCCTGGAATCCCCATGAATTTCCAGACTCCACCACTGTGTTTCAGTTTTGAGAGGGTGTTTGAATAGTATCTGCCTGGGCATTTTAGAGCAGGCACTGGGGCTCGATCAATATTTCCATGTCGCTTACGACACGATCGGCCCCGAACTAGCAACTGTCGATCCAACGTAATAATCCTATGAAGGTGGGGTTCTAATGAGGCAAGGCTGCAAAACGGCTCTGCCGTGCTCGTGGCTCGCGGCCTCCCTGCCAGGATAGGCACGGCTCCAGGGACAAACGGAGGCCAGTATTTACAGCAGGAGGATGGTGAGGGCAACTGCAGGCCAGCTCCTGTCTTCATTTATTCATTTGTCCACGCATTCATTCGTGCGTTATCTGATACCTCCTAAGTTCTAAGCATGTTCCTGAGTGCTCCAGAGGACCCTGGAGAGCATAATAATAGTAATAATAATATCCATAAAATAACTGTACTTTATCATTTATCCAGCTCTTACCATGTGTCAGGCACCATTCAAAGTGCTTGTATGCATTATCTCATTTAAGCATTACAGACACCCTGGGAGATAGAAACCTTTAAAATCCCCAATTGGCAAGTAAGACACCTAGATGAAAGAGGTAGGGCTGGATGTAAACTGAGGCCGTCTGATGCTAGAGTCTTGGACCTCTCCCACCCCCTCCCCACACTATTCTGCTTTAAGAGGTGAACTGCAAAATACAAAACACACCTCTCCTTTGACCAGCAATTCTACTTCTGGAACTTTACTGCTGGAAATGCACAGAAAGGTACACCAAGATTTACATGTAGTGGAAGGAAAAGAGATGGGGCGGGGAGTTGGGGAGGGGGGACTACCATAATGGCTGGGTTCGATAAATTATGATGTTTCCCTATGGTGGAATGTTACAGAGTTTTGAAAAATGAGGTAGATCTGAATGTGTGGAAAGAGCTCCAAGACACATGACTGTGTGAATAAAACAAAGTACAGAAGAAATCTGTGTAAAGTATGATTTCACATGCGCTAGTAGAAAACAGATAAAAGTTATATGCTGATAGATGCATAAAAATGTTACTGAAGTATACACAAGACACTTAACTTTGGGGTGAGGGGCTATGGATGCGAGGACTGAGGTTGGAGGAAGGAGATTTAGTTTTCATTTTATTTTTTTTTGTGTGGTTTGAATATTTAACCATGTGCACATATGACTTTTTATTCGAAATTAACTTTTTGACTTAAAATTAACTTCTTCTTAGGAACCAGACACCGTCTGTGCCCCAGGGGCCCACTCACAGTCTCAGAGGAGAGATCATAATGAATCCAAGATGCACAAAGTACACAGATCCTCCCTGTCCTGTGCTCCCACCTCAGCAGGTCTCAGCCTAGAGCTGTCTCGGAAGGAATTTCTTCCCTTTGAGGACAGCATCATGATGGCAGGAGCACCTTGGCCAAGTCACATATTCACAGCTCATGGTCCCACCAGGCTCCCCTAAGCCAGCATCCAGCCCTCACATAAACAGTAAACACCGTGATGTCCCGCCATGCTGAAATGTGCCATCAGGCAATCTCAGCCCCGACAATCTGGCTGTGAGTAGTCAAGGTGGACACAAAGCCTGTCCTTAGAGTCCCTCTGGGCACCAGCTCTAGGGGGTCCAACCATTTGCACACAGTTCCAAAGAGCTCAGTGGCTTGGTTTCCCAGCCCCCAGCAGAATGAAAAGGGGGAGAGAGACTTCTAGAGCCAGGCAAACTGACATTAGAAGTGACAGGTGACAGGTGAACCAGCAAGGGTAGAGACAGGAAAACAATATAATTAGACACAAGCAGTCCAAACCTCAGCAGTCTGGGGTGCTCGGAGGAAGGACACGCGGCCTGCTCACAGATCTCCAGAGGCTTTGCCACCCCCTTGGGCGAGGTTCAGTAGTGCCAGTACTCAGAGATGAACCTGGGTGCTGTCACTGGGAAGGGTTAGCCTATGTCGCTCCAGCACGATCATGTGCATCTCTTAGCCAGGAAACTGGTATGACAAGTGTTTGGAGAGTTGGCCTGGGACCTATATAATCATATGGAGCAGATGGAGAAAAGCCCGATTGTCCAATTCAGTCTGGGATGTGTCCCCGGAGAACCCTTGTACAGTGCAGGGCAACAGAAAAGACCGCCAGGAGATTAGCTTGTTGATGGAGACCCACCAGGCCTCCAGGCCTGGTTACGGTACGTACGTGCCTACCCAAGCTTGATAGAAAATACTGAAAATGTACCTTTGCCTCATAATGTTTCAGAGTCATGGAGTCCCATGGCGGGGCTAACATGTGGAGGTGTCCCAGTCCTCCCCTGCCACACGCATTCCCGATTCAGGGCTAACGGTAATCTCATCACGGTTTCCCATCGCCAGGTTGCTAATGCAGAACACAGTTCCCAATTCTAATGGTTGGGAAAGTCTGTCTTCCTGAGAGTTGGATTCTACATAAACTAAGATGACTGTTCAATGGCAAATAGATCGAAGGAGGTCAGGAAATACACAGAAATCATCGAGTCTCCCTGAGGTGACCTTCCAGACTGGGGGACATTACATCTCTGTAAAGGGGGCAGCGTGGAATGGTCGTTAGGGACAGGGGGCGCAAGCTGCCAGTATTGATGCAGACCCTGGCTCCACGCTTGCCGGCTGTGTGATCTTGAGAGTTGCTAGCCTCTCTGTGTCTCCATTTTCTCATCTGTAAACAAACATCTGCCTCATAGAGTTGCTGAGCGGATTAAATTAACAAATGTATGTAAAGCCCCTCAATAATGCCACTCTCGTCCCACGGCTCACCTGAGAGTGCAACCAAATCAGTCTCTGAACGTGTGCTCTGCTCACATCAAGCGGCTGTCACATGTGCCATGGCTCCCCACTGCTGACACAGCCACAAGCCATCAGCTAAGAGCACAGGGTCCCGAGCTCTGCCTCTTGCCAGCTGTATGACCTTGGGCAGATGCCCCAAGCTCCCTCTTCACATGTTGAAGGAAGGTGGAACAGTGCCCCGACGGTTCCCCTCTAGTGGGGCGACTGTGCTCACCCAGCAAGCCCGATCCCTGGCCTCAAGCCCCTCACTGCCCACTCCCCACGCCATGTATACACTGCGCCTTCCTGTCGCCACCTTTCTTTGTGCCGCACTCCCGCCCACTGCTGCACCCACGTAAACCACCAGAGACAGAAACGTGAAAGGTGACGGGTAAAGAAGGAAATAGTACTTCACACGAAGGAGGAAAGCCTCAGAAGCGCTCACCCACCCACCGCTGTGTGTGCCCCCGGAATCACTGAACATGCATGACGTGGACAGACGGTAGAAGCTAACTCAGTCGAGCTCTATTTCCCAGACACTCTTCCAAGTGCTTTGTGCACATTGTCTCATTTAATCATCAAACAATCCTACAAGGTAGAAAGCATCATTATTGTTGGTGTTGTTGCAAGGCTGAGCCTAGCGATTAAGAGCACAGACTCCAGGAACATGCTTCCTGGATCCAAATCCCGCTCTGCTCCTCACTGGTTGTTGTGGAACATTGGGCAAGATACACCTCTGTCTTCTCATCTGTACAATGGGGCTAATGATAACACCATCTCTTGAGACTGCTTGAAAGGACTAAAAGAGTCAGGACAAAAAGTGCTCCCAAATATCAGCTAAGTCTGTTATTACCTCCAGTACTCAGAGGAGGCAACCGAGGCTCAGAGAGGTGAAGAAACTTGCCCAAGGTTGCACAGGTAGAAACTGGACCAGGTCGAGGTGGTGGGGGCAGGGTTAGAATCCCAGGCAGCCTGTGCTCTTAATCGCCAAGTTCCACATCAAGAATGGGTTTGAAATGAAGTCAAGCATGGTTGAGAGGGACCTACTGGATCTTCCTCAGGGTAAGGTCAGGGCTGAAGGATCAAGTTGAAAGCTCACTGAGGCACAGCCAGTGCCTTCAGGCAGGTCCTCTCCTCTCTCTGAACATTTTCATCTGTGAACCTGAGTCCCAATCCCAGGCCAGCTACCTAGGAGATCAAACAATGCCGGAGATGTGAGGAATGCCTATTACCAGGTTCTCTGTTTCACGTCTGGCTGACAGCCTGTTTATTTCAAGAAACGGTCAATAGGTGAATGTCTAAGCCAGAAAAGCCTCAGATAGGCTTCTGATCTCTTCTAAGGGACTGAAGCCCATCACAACTCCTAAACCAGTGCCTCAGCTGATCCGCTTCTGGTCCAGAGGGTAACAGGATGGTGGATGTCACAGGGATCCAGGCCTGGAACTGAGAAAGCCCAACCAGACAAGCCTCCCGCCCCTGCAATTGTTTCCCCAAACTAAACAGTGAGGCCACGCATTAGAGGCAGGCTGGGCAGGTGCACTGCTTGTCAGGGAAAACCAAACCCACCCCGCAGAGGCACCTCCCAGGGTGCATGGCAAATTAATGTGCTGCAGAGAACACGCATTAAATTGCGCTGCTGGCGCTGCGGGCTCAGAGACTGCAGCCCAGCCCTCCCTGGCCCTCCCTTCCCAGAGAGGCTGAATCAGGTGCCAGGGCTTCCGAGAGGCTCCACACAGCTCCGGCTCTTGCTCACAAGCCATTGCCGGTTCTGGGATCATCCCTGCCCTGCCTCCTTCAGGGGCCACCGGGAGTCCTAAAGGGGATCGCAGAAGTGAGAGTGCTTCACATAACACGGAGAGGGAAGGGGCACTGCTGAGTGGGATGCATTATGTGGGGACAAGTGCAGGAGTCAGTCAGGCCTGGGGTTCATTTGCTAGTTATTTGCCCTCTCAGTGCCCACAGCTGGGGAAACTGAAGCTATCCGAGTCCTGCCCAAGACCCCATAGATGGCAAAGAGCAGACCTGAGATTCAGTTCCAGCAGCTGGACTGCAGGCTTCCTGGAGAAGGCACTGGAGCTGGGTCTCAGTGGGTACGGTTCCTCCAGTGGGGTTGGGATTGGGACTCAGGCTGAGTCGTGGTGAGTTAGGCAATACTGGTATTGCCGTTGCACCTGTGGATGAATCTCGAGGAGCTGTGTGCTCGAGACTGGGTCTGAGCTTCCTCAGGCGCAGGCAGAGGTTGGGGTGAGGTGGGCGGGCAGCCGGGGTGTAATATCAGAGGCCTGGGGTCCCCAAGGCGGGAACTGAGAACCAGGCTGAGCAAAGGGCACACCCGTTCTGTGAGCTGATTTCACACTGGCTCAAGACCACTCTGGTGGTGGAGAGCACCAGAGCCCAAAGGACGCTACGGGTCAGCCAGTGCAGGGGGTTCCAGCTGTGCTCCTCTGGTCCTCCTGGGGGATCTTCAGGGCCTCTGGGGCTCCCATTAATCAGTGAATCCTGCTTCCAACTGGTTCACATAAAGGGCTTCCCATGAAGGTTTTATCTGAACAAAAGCCTTCTTGACAAAAATTTTAAAACTTAACAATTGTTGGGAAATCACAAATGGCCTACTCTGCAGGTGAGTGAAGAGGCCCCCTCAAGGGCCAGGCCTTGCCCAAAGAGCCACGCACAGCCAGGCCTGGGCTCTAGAACCACCGTGGTCCCTGATCCAAATTTCCTTTTCTCATTTCTCTATTCATTTCCTGCCTCTTCCCCCTCTCAGAATACCCCTCAAGCTCCAGAAACTGATTCTCAATTTTTTTCCTTCCAGTAGTCTAGGGCATGAATGTTCCTAATGAAGTAAACAGAACGCTCTCCTTGGTGAACGTGTCTAAACACACGGGCACCTTCTTGAGCTCCATAGATGAGGCTGGGGTCAGCAGTGACACTGGAGCCCAGGACAGGGCTGAACTCTCCTGGGGGGAGCGGGTGCAGAGAGTGGACAGGGGCCCAAGGGGTGTGTGTGTGTGTGTGTGTGTGTGTGTGTGTGTGTGTTAGAGACAGAGAAAGAGATTTTGTCACATCTTTATATTTATTGACCTTTATGGTCAGGAGCACGTAGGGGGAACACACTCAGGAATCAGACTTCACAGGATATTCCACTGACTTCCTCCCTCTGGGCCACCAACAAATGATCGTACCTGGCTGAGCCTCGCTTTCCAAATCTGCAAAATGGAGTCATAACCCTTGCCCTGCCTCCGTGGGTTCCTGGGCTTTAGAGGAAGGAGAGAAGGAGGGAATGAGAAGAGGAAGAGGAGGAAGAGGAAGGCAGAGCCTTCTGGTGCAAAAAAGAAGAAAAAAAAAGGAAACATTTGCATGTGTAACCCAGCGTGCCATCAGCTTGAGTTTTAAAGTCGGACGGGTCAGTGCTAAGTCAGACGGGTCAGTGCTTGCCACCTTGGCGGGGTCACCCAGGAGATGGAGCCTGGACTCATGGCCTCTCTTCCCACCCCAGTCCCAGTCCCCAGGTCAAGCTCCTTCAGGCTCCAGCCTTCCCCACCAAAATGAACCTCACCGGGGCAGGAGGACTCTGAGAATTAAAACACACAATCAAACAGCTTCTTGACGGGAAACGCTTTGGAAATTTTCGGCTCCATTTACTTCTCAATCTAATTTTGTCCTCGGATGCACATTATGCTCGAGATGGGATCTCATGTGGTTTGCCTGGCGCTCCGCACACCAGCAGGAGGCAGCCGGCGTCTCGATTGCTGCTCTCGTCTCTCGCCGCCCGTGAGCGGCATAATGAGGGCACCCAGCAGGCTCCAGAGTGGCCCTGGGCGAGAAGGCCCCGCCTGGACACCCCGGCACCCACGGCACCCACAGGCCCAGCCCCTCCCACCAACACTCCAGGGGGAAGGTTGGGGGGGCACAACAACCAAGTGGCAGCCCCTCTGTATCCACAGCCAACTCTGGCCACAGTTCAGACTCCCATGCCACCGCACCCACAACTGTCTCCCTGCCTGGCCCCAGCCTCCCCCAACATGCCAGACCCTCTGCTTCCACCCTAAGGCTCCCCCATGGCCTCTGGATCAAATCCAAACTCCTCGCTACCCTCTGTTCCTACTGGAGTGGTGTAGCCTCCACCCCGCCCCACCCGCACCCCTACACAGGCCCTAAACAGCTTGTTTTTCCCCATCTCACCTCCACCCTTTGCAAATGTTGCCGCCCCACCCTGGCAGCATCTAGTAAACTCCACCAAAGTCACCTCCTGCAGAAAACCTTCCCCGATGCCCCGCCCTGCCCACCCAAGGTCACACACTCCCTCCTTACTGCTCTCAAGAGCCCCTGGGTCCAGCTCCACATCACAGCACTGGTCGGACGGCCTAGGGCGGCTGTTTCCACACCTACTGAACCCTTCCCAGACAAGGGCCGTGTCCTATTCACGTTTCCCCGTGGTGCCAGCACAAAGCTCAGCACAAAGCTGAGGCCAAACATATGTATACTGGTCCGTTCATTCGTTCATTTGCTCAGAAAACATTTTCCAAGCCACTCTTCTGGGCCCAACACGTCAGGTGCAAGGGATTTTGTTCCTTGTTTCTTAGGAACAGGAAGCTTTCTCTTCAAGCCTCAGAAGTGATACTTTTGATCCTCTTCCCTGAAGAGAAGACACCATCCCAAACTCAGAAGCTACCCAAGTTGTAACCAAAGGAAATGCCTCCCAGCCACCCCAGGGTTGGGGCTGGGCCTCAGGGCCCTTGGGTCTTCCCTTTCCCTATTCCTTCCTCCCAGGCCAGCCACTTGCCAAAGGTCATTCAAGTCCAGAAAAAACAGCCCAACCCCACAGCCTCCCAGTCCAGCTGCCTCTCCTCACCAGGGCTTTCCTGGCACCCAGTACAATAATTTCTCCCTTTCTGTCAGTGGTTTCTGGCCTGTCTGCAGATGGCCTTGAGTTTGAACTTAATGCCACCTCAAATCCTGTGGGAAGAGATGGACACATGTCAATAAATGACTCCAAGAACAAGGCCCTCCTAACTGCCATTGTCCCCCAATTCTTCAAGGTTTTTGGCCACCTGATACCACTGAACACCCCTCTTTTGGGAATTTTCTACCTTAAGAATTTAGTCTCAGGTACCTGGGTGGCTCAATTGGTTAAGTGTCCAACTCTTGATTTCGGCTCTGGTCATGATCTCATGGTTTGTGAGATTGAGCCCGGGGAGATAGAGCCCCACACTGAGTGTGGAGCCGTTCGTTTATTCGTTTTTGAGAGAGAGATCATGAGTGGGGCAGAGAGATAAGGAGGCAGAGGATCTGAAGCGGCCTCTGCACTGACAGCAGAGACCCGGATGCAAGGCTCGAACTCATGAACTGTGAGATTGTGACCCGAGCGGAAGTCGGATGCTCAAGGGACTGAGCCGCGCAGGTGCCCTGAGCAATCCAGGTGCCCTGAGCATGGAGCCCGCTGAAGATTCTCTCTTTCCTTCTCCCTCTGCCCCTCTCCCGCTCCTGCTCTCTCTCTCTCTCTCTTAAAAAAACAAGTAAAAAGGTTTAGTCTCCTCAAGGCAGAAGCCAGAAGCCTGATCTCCCAGCCTCCCTTGCAGACAGGGCACAGGCACCTTACTGGCTCTACCAAGTAGACACATGGTATGGGTTGTTAACTCAGAAGCTGGTGACACAAAGAAGCAGGAGCCCATGCGGTCCATCTGCTGAGGCCGAGGTTCCGGTGGTGACATCCAGTGTCCAGTGACAGCAGTGTGAGCCGAGTGCTCTGTGTCCACAGGCCAAGGTGCGGCATCTCGTCAGGCGCAGTCCTGATGTGTGGGCTCCTGGCTGTGAGGCCTCTAAGCCTCTTAAATATCCTAATATCCTTCGGAAAATCCCTCTTCTGCTTAAGCAGTCAGAGATAATTCTGTTGGTCTCAATTAAGAGCTGTGACTGCTACAGTCTCCAAGATAGAGGGCTTTGGTGGCCTGCTTTGTCCTTCATAAATCACCTCTTCCCAGGCTTCTCCATGGCTTCCTCTCTCCAGACATCAGTGTTTCCCCAGAGACTCTTCCTAGATCTCCACTCCTCTCTACGCTTCCTGTCTACACATCCTCACTGGGTGACTCATCTCCTCCATGGGCATGATTTCCAAATCCTCATCCCCGGCACTGACCCCTCCCCCACTTCCCTCTGGGGGTTCCTGCCTGGGTGTCCCTGGGATACCACAAAGTCCACATACCCAACCCAGCTCCTTTTCCCATTGTCTTTGTCTCAGCTGGTGCCTCCGTTATCCACACAGCCCCCCAGACTCCAACCAGGGAAGCCAACCTTGACTTCTGCAGCTCACCTGTCCCCGACATTTGACTACTGCCAATTCTACTCCTCAAAATGTTTTCTCCATTCTCATCGCTGCTGCCTGGGTCCAGGTCCTCATCCTTCCTCTCCTGGACTTTTACAACCACCTTCAATGGGTTGGGCTTTCTTGCTCAGACTTGTCCTCATTATGTCCGCCCTCTGCCAAGACCCCAGAGAGATTTCTTTGAAGATGCTACTCCCGACTTAAAGCCCTCCGAGGCCCCCTGGCATCTGGAGGTTATGACCTCAGGTCACTGGTAGCCTCCCTGGTCCCACCCCTGCCCCACGGCCAGCGGCACGTCTCACCACTCCTGGAGCAGTTGCACTTCCGATGTCGTTTTTGTGTTTATCACGTTCTCTCTGCCTGGTATGCTTTTCCTTCCTGCCCTCGCAGCCTGGCTAATCCCTGCTTGTTCCAATCAACTCAAGTTTCACCTCCTATGGGAAGCCTTCCTTGGCCACCTCCCCGCACAACCTCAGGGAGGCATAGGCAGCCATCCTCTTGCTCCTGCAACACCTACCACACTCTTCTCCTGTTGTAGTTTTTACCTTTAAAAAACATTTATTGAGCACTTACATGCATTATCTCACTTAATTCTCATAACAGCCCTACGAGGAAAGTGTTGTTCTCATTTTTCACATGAGGAAACTGAAGCTCAGAAAATAGAAGGGACCGGGATGCCTGGGTGGCTCAGTTGGTTAAGCGTCCAACTTTGGCTCAGGTCGCAATCTCGCGGTCTGTGGGTTCGAGCCCCGCGTTGAGCTCTGTGCTGACAGCTCGGAGCCTGGAGCTTGCTTCAGACTCTGTGTCTCCTCCTCTCTCTGCCCCTCCCCGATTCATGCTCTGTCTCTCTCTGTCTTTCAATAATAAATACACATTCAAAAAAATGTTTTATTAAAAAAAAAAAAGAAAATAGAAGGGACCGTCCCAAGACCAGCAGCTGGACAGGGGTGAGTCCAGGGCTCTCTGACTCTGCTCAGAGTGCCTAGCGGCTGTGTCCTGTTGCTTCACCCAGGGAGTTGCCCTCTGCATCTGCAACCTGGCCAAGCCACTTTGCCTTACTGAGCCTTGGTTTCGTCTTCTATAACATGGGGATCAAGCCTCTCCCTTCCACCCTCCCAAGGATAGGAGTAAGACCTGAAAAATAGCAGATGTAAAATCACTCAATAAACTATAAAGGGTGATACACCCTTTGCAGTAATGCAGGAAGGTATTAGCATACTTTTAGAGTTTGCCCACCTTAGAATCAAAGCCCTGCCATCTCCTCCTTCCTTTAGGGTGGAGAGGACTCCCACTTTCCTCTCCGGCCCAGGTTGCCCCTGGGATATTTAAAGGCATCATCCAGCTGTTCCCATCCCCCCTCCCAAAACACAATTGTGACAGTCAAGCAAAGAAAGGCAAGGGGAAAAATCCATAAAGGCTCGGCAAAGCGGCAGCCGGTGGAATTCTCCAGCTCCTGACCACCAGTTAGTGACGTCAGGATTTATAACTGTATTAAATGGTGTGACAGGCAGCCTTGATATATCAGTTCCCCCTTCTTCCCAAATCACAGACAATAAAAGCTTTGGCAGTGAAAGTCATTCATCATCATAAAGACCTGAGACATCCCAGTCATCAATTTCACTCACATCCTTAATACACTGGAGAGAGTGCAGGAGTTGAGCACCTCGAAAGGGGTGGTGAGGGGAGGAAAAAAACATGAAGGAAGATTGAACAGGAATAATTACAAAGGTCAAAGAAGGGATTCCTCCGGGGGGGGGGGGGGGGGCACGGGCTGGGCCAGTCCCTACCAGAGGTGTGCTCGGCCCACGGAGAAGCTGGGCAGTTGCTGGGCAAGTTCTAGGCAGTCTAGACCAGCATAGATCAGGCTTAGTGAGCCTGGGGAAGGGCCCAGCTAAAATGGGCTGCGGGACCAGAGGGGGACAGGAAGCCAGACCCTGGGCTCTGTGGCTCCAGGCTGGATTCTATGGGAATCTTTTACTCCATCAGTCTCATTAGTACAAAAGAGATTTAGAGATAATAATAAAACCACAGGTTTGGTGTGTTTTTTTTTTGTAACCTACCCTCTTATTGGCACAGATGGCTATTTGTGCCAGCTATGGTCTTCTTTTGGGCAACACCTTTTGACCAACTATACAGATTGACATTGCTGGTTATAAAAGATACTGTAATCCTACCAGGCCAACTGGGAAAGAGACACGCCTCTTGTTTGTGGTCTGTTCTCCAGATGAGGCTCTGCCTGACTCAGAGCTCTGCTGGCCACCAGCACCAGGTTAGTGAGAAGTGGTGTGGCACAGTGGTCAAATGTGTGGCTGCTGGAACATGACTACTTGCATTTGAAACCTGGCTTCACCACTTAGGAGCTGTGCAACACTAAGCAAACTTCTGTGCCCTGTGCCTCAGTTTTTGCAGTAGTAAAATGAGGGTAATACCTCTTTCATGGGGTAGTTACGCAGACTAGGCAAGTTAACATACGTCAAGTGCTCAGAATGATTTCTGGTGCCTGGTGAGTGGGAGACAAGTATCATCACCCCTGCTGGTGACTCTGGCCTCCCCAGAGATGAGCTCTGGGGAAAAGGCCCTTACCCTCACGTGACCCCACCCTACACACCCACTCCCCAGATAGACTATCTGACCACCCTTCCCTTGAGGTGTGCTTGTGACACCTTCGCAGACCTGAGTTAAAAGACACTTAAAAAGGAAGCAGTGCATTTGGAAAGGTAAACATATCTCTGGATGGGCAAGTTGGACAGACAACAGGTGCCTGTTAAGGATCCATGCCCAAACCAAACCAGCCTTACCAAACATGTATAGAAGATCTAGGGTGGGAGTAGAACTTCTACAGCCTCTTAGTTAATGAAAATAAGAACTAATTGAGATAAATTAGAGACAGATTTTTTCTGGGCTGTGAACACTGCGGGGGGGGGATCAGGGGGGAAGGTGGCAGACGAGAAGTTTATGCATTTGAAGAAAAATAATAATTGCGATAATACATTACATTCAAATGTGCCTTATGCCTATCAAAGTGATTCCAGTGTGTGAATAATAATAATCTAGGGGGTTGATAACCTTGGTAATAACCTAGGAGAGTGGAGTTTGGGGCAATTAGTAACAATCAATCACGTAGACAACTCATTTGTTCATCCATCGTCCATCCATTCAACAAATACTTCCTGAGTACCTACTATGTTCAAGTTCCATGCTAGGCTGTTCCGGGGAAGGCAGATATCATTCAGAACCTCAAAGTCTAAGGAGAAAGTTAGGCTGGTAACAAAGAGTGATAAATCAAGGCACAACATTATAACAGGTGGGCTGGTCCCCAGAGGCCAGGTGAGGTGGACATCACTCTGACTGTGCGGTAACCGAGAGGACTTCTTGGAGAAGGTGGCACCTGGGGACTACTCCCTGCAGACACTCCCTGAAGGCATACAGGCAAAGACTGCCAGCAGACCTGCTAACTCCTCAGTTCCTCAGTAGGTGTCATGAAAGCCTTTTACAGGCAAAGCCCTGCATCAACTCACATTTTCCTTCTTGACGGGAGACAGGACCTGAGCACCTGGCGCAGTCAAGGTGGCACGGGCTCCATGAAGTCCTAAGAAAGGGCACAGATCCTTACAGCTTATAGTTCGTGTGCACTTCACCACAGTGCTGCAAGAAGGGATGAGCCCAGATTATAATTCCCATCGGCAGATGTGAAAACTGAGACTCAGACAGGTGAAGGATGTTCCCAAAGTCACCAAGGAGCATGGCAGAGGTGGGATGAAGATCTGTGACCCTGACTCCAAGTCAACCCAGTGCTCGTCCTTTCACAGCACATTACTACTACCTCTGAGCAAATGAGAGGCATTCTAAGCCAGAGGAACCAGCAGAAGCAAAAGGCTTCGAGTGAGACCAGGCATGGCTGAGTTGGATGCTAGTAAATAGATAAGCCTGGATAAAGGGTTCCATAGGACAGCTTCACAGATGAAGTAGACAGATGGCAGTGACCAGGCAGGCTGAGAAACAAGGAGAGGAAAGGGAAACAGTTGCATTCTGGAAGGACGAAGGCTAAGCCTGGCACGGAGGAGAAGCACTGGGTAGAAAAAGAGTCGAGGGATATGGATTCCAGAGCTGTCTCACTTTGGAGACCCTGAGTTCTCAGTCCCCAGTGTTCCTATCTGCTCACCCAGGAAGTTGCACTAGATGATCTCCAAGGGCCCATCCAGGACCAAAATTCCAGTCTCTTGGCCCTGGGCACCTGGGGAGGGCACGATTGTCACAACAGTGGGTCAGATGGAGGAGACAGAGTGAGGCCCAGCAGTGCTTGTACAGACATGGTGGGGACAGGTCAGACAGAAACAGAGCAAAAGAGGTACCTGATTCCCTCCCAGATGATGGGTCAGGCCAGGTATGACGGGACGTGGAGTCTTCAAGGAGACCTTTATAGTGAGCTCAGGGGAGGTAAGGGTAGGTATGATGGACATCTCCCCCACCACCAAATATGCCTACATCCTAATCTCTAGAACCTGTGACTATGTTACCTTACGAAGCAAAAGAAACTTCGCAGGGGTGATTAAATCAAGGTTTTGAGATGTGAAGGAGATCCTGGATTTTCCAGGTGGGCTCAATGTAATCATCAAGGGTCTCTATACAGGGAGGTAGAAAGGTCAGAGTCACAGCGAGAAGAGGTGACAGCGGGAGCAGAGGTCAAAGGGGAGAAAAGATGCTACCCTGCTGGTTTTGAAGATGGGGTAAGGGGCCATGAGCCAAGGAATGCAGGCAACCTTTAGAAAAAGCTGGAAAAGGTTAAAAAAGAAAAAAGAAAAAAAAAAGATTCTCCCCTAGAGCCTCCAGAAGGTAATGCAGTTCCTTGATGCTAGGACTCTTGCCCCCCCAGAATGGTAAGAAAATAAATTTATGTTGGTTTAAGCCCCAAGCTTGTGGTAGTTACAGCAGCAAGTAAAAACTAACAGAGGAGACCAGTGGAATATCCAGAAGAGGGAGCCATCAGGCCTGCTCAACGCGGGACACATCCCACCCTTAGTAAGGTCTTCCACCATCCTCTTGTCATGGTGGACCCCTAGGCTCTCTGGCTCCGGCTGCTTTCCTGAGCTCCAAAATTTTATTTTATTTTATTTTTAATCAAAAATTAGGGGCGCCTGGGTGGCTCAGTTAAGTGTTCGACTTCAGCTCAGGTCATGATCTTGTGGTTCATGGGCTTGAGCCCCATATCGGGCACTGTGCTGACAGTTAGAGCCTGGAACCTGCTTCAGATTCTGTGTCTCCCTCTCTCTCTCTCTCTCTCTCTCTGCCCCTTTCTCTCTCTCTCTCTCAAAAATAAGTAAACATTAAATTTTTTTTTTAATTTAAAATCAATACTTACACAGCATTTATTGTGCTCCAAGCCAGGGTTTTTGTGTGTATGCCTTTGAAATATCAACTCATTTTATCCATATAATGAGTTTCTATCGCCATTTTATAGATGAGGAAACTGAGGCACACACACTCACACGCAAACAACTGAGCACCTGAGGTCACCAGTTCATAAGTGGCAGAGCTGGGATCCAAAGATAGGCAGTCTGGCTTCAGAGTCTATATGAGAGATTGTGCAGTGTGATCAGTTTCTGCAGACCCCAGTGGCTGCTAGTTTAACTGTGCTGCCGTTAAATGCGAGAGAGCTCTGCTTGGATACCTCTGATGACGTGGAGCTTACTACCTACAGGAACCATACCATACGGAAGTAAGGAGAAAACCAGCTTTGTTACTTACTGGTGTGTGAATTCAGGCAGTTTCTTTAACTGTTAGTTGGGACAAAAATAGTACCTGTGTTCCACAGAATAATGGATGAAATGAACCAAAGCACATAACAAATGCTCAATAAACATTAGCTATCATTGTTATTATCTCCTGAGGCAGCCTATTCCAGTTTCAGAGAGCTCTAACTATTAAAAGTTCTTCTTTGCACTCAACTAAAGCTTGCTTCCCTGTGGCTTTCCCTGATGTACTCCCAGCAACCACGCCTCTCCCCCTACAGCCCTGAGCACAGGGGAGGTAGCAGCCAGGCCCCAAGTCGGCTGTCGTAAGCCAACAGCACTGGGGGACAAGATGTCCTGCCTGCCCTCCTCCCTGGACCCTATCCTTCTCTGTCTGAAGCCCCAGTATTGAATACTGAGAGGGATTCCCCCTCCCTAGCCCTGAGAATATGGATTCTCTAGCTTGTATTGCTTGAGAAAAGTTAAGAACATTAGAGAGGATAGAAGTTCTGTCCCTATCGACATGTTGGGTATCCATAAAACGTGAAATATAATTTTCAAAAATTGAACAACAGTATGAGGAGTAAAAACCCATTTGTAGGAAATAAGCTACATATACATAATTTATATATATATTATACATTATATATATATATATATATATATATATATATATATATATATATAAAAGCTTCTGGAAGAACATATACCAAACCATCAACTCTGATGGCATCAGCAGAAGAGGTCAGGAATGGGGTGAGGGGATATGGTCATATGAAGCTATACACACTTTCACGCCATTTGGCTTTATTGTACCATGGGCACGTGTTGTGTTGTGACTAAAAAGGAATTAGGAAAGGGGGACTGCAAGAGAACAAGCCAAGCTTCAGAACAGAAAACAGAAGCCTGGAGTGCTTGGTTCTCCCAGAACAGCCTAGACATGGGCCTCTCCACAAAATGGTCCCCAAAGCCCACAGTCAGAGACAGGCCATCATTCCCTCTTCACTGCCTTCATGTATCATGTCTTCTCCCATGGGATCTCCCTTGTTTTTCTTGTTGGTTTTGTTTTGCTTTGTACGTGCAACCACCTTTGCCTCCCCCATCAGACTGTAAGCATGTTGAGGGCAGGGACTCTATAACCCTCATGACTCAGGCTAGGCTACAGTCTGACAGGAAGGAGAAGTTGGTTTTGATGAAGAGATAAGTGAGTGAGTGAATAATGAATGGCAGTAATCTGCAAATTGCCAGGCACTACAGTCTGGTATACTTTCTCCTGCAGATAATGGCAAGGCGGTGGAGATCTCTGACCAGGAGAACAAGCTAATGAAATCGCTATTTTAGGAAGATGGATCACAGCAGGGTGGGCTGGGAAGCCGGAGGCCCAGAGACCTGCTCGAAGGCTATTTGGAAAGGTCGGCTTCCAAGCTGCTCGCAAGTGTAAAAATCTATGAGTGCATTACCAGGACGGCCATCCAGCTTTGTTTATTTTTATCCTACGAAATACAAGGTCAGAAACAACCAGAGTCCTTTCTGCTGAAATTATTTTTTTTAATTGACACTGCACTTTCCACAAATATTAATTCATTTATTCAACAAATAGTTCTTAGGAACACTATGCTAACCTGAAAGCAAATCATATTTTCCTTTGATGTGCATTTTAATTACGGAGATGCTTGAATTTCATTTTGGCTTTAAAATGATCAGAGCTTCAGCTTCACTGAAACTCTGAGTATCCTTTTAAACACAAACATTCCAAAATTCCAGGTTTCTATAGAATCTACAACTCTAAGTCTATTTAACAATCCCATACCAAATACTTTAAACCCCAATCGTATTCGCCTTGAATCTTTCTGGAATGCAAATAGCCTTGTATCTACGGGGAAGGTTCCAGTCTCAGATGCTGAGTTTTCTCTCTGGGTCGTGCTCCCCTGAAACACAACATCTCGTTTGGAGAGAGTGTGACATCACTGCGCTGGGATGAAATTCCATGTTGTTGCACATTCTCGAGACCTTTGCACTCAGTCCTCCAGGCCTTCCCCACTGCATGGGTTACACGCTGAGCTGATATTTGGGGAAAGCCATTCCAGACGGGCAGAACAGCCTGACCTAAGACCTGGAGTTGGAAACAGTCAAGGCCAGTTGGACACCTGTGGCCAGCCCTTTCTGACTTGACAGAAGGGTTTTCTGTTGGACAGAAGTAGGAGCAAGAGGAGACAAGGAAGGATGGGGCTGGAGCAAAGTCAAGAACTCGTAAATTCACAGGGGCTACAAACATGGTAAATTAGTGAGCTGTCCAGGAATCTGGGGCAAACAGAAGACTCACGTGTAGGGGGAGCCACTTCTCCGCTATACTGAGTGTAGTAGTATGGGGATGTGGACCGAAAGTGGACAAGTTTTTCAATTAAAAAAATTTTTTTAACATTTACTTATTTTTGAAAGATAGAGACGGAGCACAAGCAGGGAAGGGGCAGAGAGAGAGGAAGCCACAGAATCTGAAGCAGGCTCCAGGCTCTGAGCTGTCAGCACAGAGCCCGACACGGGACTCGAACTCATGGACCGCGAGATCATGACTTGAGCTGAAGTCAGACGTTTAACCAACTGAGCCACCCAGGTGCCTCAAGTTTTTCAACTTTTTAAAGAAAGGTTAGACATTTTAATCTTTATGTTAAATCTCCTGATTTTGAGGCGCTTTTAACAATTTTTTTCAAAGTTTATTTTTGAGAGAGAGAGAGAGAGACAGAGACAGAGTGTGAGTGGTGGAGGGGCAGAGAGAGGGAGACACAGAATCCGAAGCAGGCTCCAGGCTCTGACCTGTCAGCACAGAGCCCGACTCAGGGCTTGAACCCATGGACCACAAGCCTAAGTGGGACACTTAACCGACTGAGCCAGCCAGGAGCCCCAAGGCACTTTTAATTTAACGTTTTGATAGTTATATATTGACAACATTTGAAAAGTTAAAAACGTAAATGGTATTCAGTAAAAAAGTCCTCTTCCCACATCCAGTTCACGGCTTCTGCCTAAACACGGTTATTAAGTTCCTGAGTATCCTTCCAGGGTTTCTTTATGCACGTGTGCACAAATACAAATGCATTCCCATTGTCCCTCTGTTCTTTACACAAAAGGTAGCATTCTGTACACAGTAGTCTTGCTTTTCTCATGAATAATGTATCTCAAAGCTCCTTCCCTATCAGGACATAGAGAGCTTCCTCATTCTTTCCTATAGCTGCATAACGTTCCATTGTACGGATAAGCTACTCTTTACTTAAACAGTTCCCTACTGATGGACATTTGGGTTGTTCTCCTCCAATCTTTAAAATGTTAGTCTAAGTTGTTTTTTTTTTTTAAGTTCAAAAGACACTATGCGGACCAAACAATCTTTGGGCTTCACAGTGGGTACACAGAACGCCAGGTGAGGGAGGTGCTGGGCAGTGGCTGGGTCTATGAGTTCATACCATGGATGTCCATCTGGACATCCTTCAGGCCTGGGTTGTTAACGGGAATGGAAATCACTTTCAGTGGAGAACAGCTGCAGGTACGTACTGTTTGAAGATTCTTTGCCTTTGAGGTAGCAAAATCATCATCACCAGAGGTGACCAAGCCCTGATGTAGAATAGATCCTCAGAGGGCGGGGGTTGAAGGGATGGGCTACTCAACCTCTGAAGTTCATTTCCACTGACTGCAAGAGACCCCAAAGCCTGATTATGGGCTGAGCCCAACTAACAGCAGAGAAAGAACCAAGAAATGGCCTCCTCCTTTCCACATCTCATTCACTCATTCATTTTACAGCTAAAAGGCATTTACCGAGGCTGTATCTTGTTAGGAATACCTTGCCCCCAAATCTTCCCAAAGCCTCTCATCACTGGGATCTCAGATCAAATGCTACCCGTTAGAGAGGCTGTGCTCCACCCCCCCCACCCCCGCCCCACTCACCAACTATCTCTCCAACCAGCTAGTTTCTTCAAAGCACATGCCATTACGAAATGAAACTGCACATTTTTTCCCCCTCTGTTTGCTGTGAATTGTCCAGCTTTTCCCAGCAAGCAAGCCCAGTGAGGGCAGGGACTGTCCACCAAGATCACCATCGTTCTCCCAGCAGGGCACAGAGTGAGTCGAGTGAACAGTAACTATTCACGTTACACTCTTTTCCTGCGCACACAACTTTGACATCCCAGCATCTTCCACAGGATTCCGAGGAAAGCTCCACGGCTGAGCCTTTTGTTGTAAGATGTTATGCTGTACTGTAGCTTTAATTATATTTTTTTGAAGCACCTTTGGCAAACTGGATACATAAGGAATTTCTCATATTTTAGTTTTTGTTATTTATTATGATTTCACTCTGAAGGAAGAGATATTTAGTTGAGCCTAGTTGAGCCTCAAAGGCTCATAAAAAACAGATCTAAGAAGTGTTCCCCATGGAAAGATGAACAAATGGCCATTCAGAGTGGCTTGGTGCTGGCCAGACATCTTGGTACAAGAGCTCCGAAACATACTAATAACTACCATTTGTTGAGTGTTTCCTCGTGCCAAGCACTGTGCTAAGGTTCCGCATGGACCATTCGTGCTATCCTCACAGGAAGCCTACAGTGAGTTCTGTTTGGGCCTCATTTATAGATGGAGAACTTGGGCATGGAGGCTGGTAACCTGCCCAAGGTCAACCAGCTAGAACATGGTGACACTGGGCTTCAAGCTAAGCAGTCTGGCTTTCCTGCTGACATTCTCAATTACATGCTAGAAGAGGCACCCTCTGGAACTTTAAACTGGGATTTTGTTTGTTTGTTGTGTTTTGTTTTTTTTGTCCATCCCATCACATAACGGCAGCAGGCCACAAAGGTCAGGGCCCTGGGCGAGCCCTAGTTCCGGCTCTAACTCACAGGATGTGGCCCTGAGCAGGGCACCTCCCCTCTCTGGACCTAGGTCTCCCGAGCTGAGCTGTTGGGTGAGCAGCTGGACTGCACAACACTCCCACCCTGCCCATCTGTGGTCGCGATATTTGTCCTGAGGGAGGCTGGGAAGTGCCAACACTGGATCCTGGACCCGCCAGATTACCTTCTCCCTCAACTCCCCACACACACTCAGATGCCCCCGTGGTGGCTCTCAAACTCTCTCCCCCCACTGCCTCATTATATCCTTGCAACAGCCAAAGGAGGCATGCAGGGCAGGAACTGCCATCCCCTTTTCATTGATTGGAAAACTGAGGCTCAGAGAGGACAATCTATTTGCCGAAGGACAGGACAATTAAGAGGGGAAAGTCCAGGCTTATGCCCATTCCTCTGACTCTTAATCTAGTGCTCTTTCCTCCAACCCTCAGCTGTTGCTCAGATGGAAAAGGCAGACGAGGGTGGACCTTCTTGGGCTTCCAGGTTTGGGATATTGAGGCTCCAAACATTGAACCTGGGGGCACAGCAAATCAGAGCCGGTGGTCCTGGGGACTTGGTGGCATTCTGTCTGTCTTTGTAGGCGCCTATCTGCTGCCCCACTAGTGGTGTCTTTTACTTAGAGGGGACAGTGCCCAGGGGGAGCCTCATACCCCGACAGGTATCCACCACGCCAGTGTTGCCCAAACTTATTTGATGAGAAACCTCCCTCAGTCTCCTCCCTCCATTCTAACTGCTGATACAAAAAGACAGTCCTCAGGGGAAGAGGCCAGCAAGGACACAGGCTGGCCCCATTCCTTTGTTCTTTCAGGCAAGGGTCAGGGGGGCACAGTGGAGGGCGAGACTGCCAGGCCCTTTACCAGTAGGGGGGTGAGCAGGGGGCCTGGCACCCCAGCCGCTGTCCTCCCTGGCAGGTAGGCACAGTGGCTGCCCCATGGGCAGGCCTGTGGCCCAAGGACACACCTGCCGAGAATTAGTCCCAATCAGGACGGCCCCAAACTGCTGATGATGCAGGAGCAAGCTGGCCATGTCACTGGTTTGCAATTGGTGAGCCGCTTCTGAACCGTGGCCCGGGCTGGTAGAGCAGGAGTTTAAGTTAATATTTAATGTGGCATATAAACGATGGAGAGAAATCGACTCATTCTCTAATGAGACCTTCCCTGCACAGCATGGAGTGTAAGGGCCGAGATGGAGCAGGACAGAGGCCACCTCCTCCCCTGGCCCCGCACTCCAGGCTGGCACTGCCCAGCTAGAGTCCTGGGCTGGCTCACAGTCCAACTGAGCGCCAACTACGCTCTGGGCTTTGTGGGGAGGGGAGAAGGTAAGGCGTGGGGCCGGAAGACTCAAGGTCTCCCTGAAGAGTTCAGAACTGTGTCAACACATCCATGAACACAAGGGAATAAAGTTACTGCCATCCTAACAGCTCCTGGAGGCATTCCTTCAAGGTGTTCTAACACTTCTCAGTAGGGTCAGCAACTGCCCCCTAGAGGGTGCTCTGAAAACTTGTGGGGGCTTTTCTATAATTGAGAGGCATCCCTGCCTTGCAGAGGAAGAGTCCCCACAGCGACGTTTCCTTTCATCTTGCATTCTGTCATGTCCTGCCAAACAGGACAGGTGAAAAATCTGTTTATAATTATTTGAGTCTAGCACTGAACTTCATTTACATATAAATGTGAACTTGCAATCTCCATGGTCTTAATATACACTGAATTTTCTAGGAATGCAACTACTGTGTAAACCGAGAAAAGCTCATATCTTATTTTACTTGGAATTTTGCCAAAAGTTCCTCACCTAATTCATCAAATCAGGCTCGCAGTATGAGTAAGTAGGAGTCCCTAAGTCTGCATTCAGGGCCGTGGCATTCATAGTGATTCTGTGCATGGGGCAAGCCCCGAACTACTTCATTATTTCTTGCAATTCAAACACGCAGGGTATTTGCTTATCAAAGTACATAGTATTTCATTATAAACAATTTCGCTTTCATTCTTCCTATATCTCATGATTAAGGCTTTATTTTGATTTAACTTGAAGTCAGATGTGATCTTAATTTCCGGAGAGTAAAGGGGCATTGTTAATATTTGCTATCCCAGGGCGCCCGGGTGGCACAGTCAGTTGAGTGCCCGACTCTTGATATTGGCTCAGGTCATGATCCCCAAGGTTGTGGGATTGAGCCCTGTGTCAGGTACTGTGGAACCCGCTGGGGATTCTCTTTCTCTCTCCCTCTGCCTCTCTCCTCAGCTCATGCGTGCACACTCTCTCTCTCTCAAATAAATAAGATGAAAAAAAAATACTTGCTATCCCAAGGGGATGTTAGGTGGGACTGGGAAGAGAACCTCAACACCACAATGCCCCATAAAGCAGGAGAAGAGCTGGAGATCTTCTAAAGAATCCTCATTACACAAGCCTCTGACCTGCTTGTGTGTGCCTCTGCCTCTGTGTGTATGTCCTTTGTATTTTTTCACACCAATGGGATCATACTTAACATAGTATTATACAAATTGCTTATTTAGTTAAAAATTTATCTTGGAGGGGCGCCTGGGTGGCTCAGTCGGTTAAGCGGCCGACTTTGGCTCAGGTCATGATCTCACGGTCCATGAGTTCGAGCCCCACATCGGGCTCTGTGCTGACAGCTCAGAGTCTGGAGCCTGCTTCAGATTCTGTGTCTCCCACTCTCTCTGACCCTCCCCCATTCATGCTCTGTCTCACTCTGTCTCAAAAATAAATAAAACATTAAAAAAAATTTTTTTTAATTTATCTTGGACCTTTATTCATTTCAGCACAGACAGCTCTACTTAATTATTTTTAATTGGTTTGCATAGTATTTTGTGTTATGAAGGAGCCATAATTTATTTAACCAGCTCCTATTGACAGACACTGCCTTGTGGCCATTTGTTTGCCGTTATAAATAATTCTATAATTATTATACAGATAAAGGTATCACTGTATATTCATGAATATATCTGTGACTTGATTATGAAAGTTCTGGGTTAGAGGGTAGGTAGGTGCATTTACATTTTTGATAGATATTGCCAAATTTCCTTCCAAAACAGGTTACACTGATTTGTAACAGTGGATGAAAATATTTGTTTCTCATACCTTCTCCAACACTTGCCCTCCAGAAACATTTCAATCTTCGGTAAGCTAATTGACTTTTTAAAGTGTCTCATGACTGTTTTAACTTGCAGTTTTAAAACTATGAGTCAGGTATGTACCTTTTCATGTGCTGTTGGACATCTGTATTTTTTCCAATGAATTTATCCAGTCTTGACCTGTTTTTCCTACTGATTTTTTTCTTATTCATTTCTAAAAACCCTTTACGTATTAAGAAAATTAGCTTTTGTCATCGGTGTTCCACTTTTCCCCCCTAATTTTGTTGTCTTTTGAATGTTTTTACATACAGACAAAAGACTTACATTTTTAAAAGTCATTTAGACTAGTTTTCTTTGTCTTTTATATTTGGAACAGATGTTAAAAGGCCTTCCCTGCTCTAAGATTCTAAAAAAGTATCCCTCATTTTTTTCTAGTTTATTATGGTTTCATTTTTTACATTGAAAGTGTAGGTCAACTAGGAATTTATTTTGATATAAAAAGTGAGGTATGTATCCAACAAGCCTAGTTGTCCCAACACCATTAACTGAACGATTTATCTTTTTCTCTACCTATTTGAAATATTACATTTATAAATACCCATATCTATTTGGATCTATTTAAGGACTCTCTAGGCCATTATATGTGTCCATAACTTCAGTTTCATTACTAATAGTTTTAGGGGTGTTTGGCTGGCTTAGTCGGGAAAGCAAATGATTCGTGATCTTGGGGTCATCAGTTCAAGCCCCACACTGGGTGTAGAGATTACTTAGATAAATAAGTAAATAAATAAACTTAAAAAAACAAAAAATAGTTTTAAGTGCTGCTGCTTTATCATAATGTTTTTAAATAGGCTACAACTTTTGCTCATTTCCCTATTTCAGAATTTTTTTAGCTATGCTTCAGTGCTTATTTTTGCAGTATTTGGTATCATTTTGACATGTTCCCCCAAAAATTCTGTTGCTATTTTGATTGGGATTCCTTTGAATTAGTAGATTACTTAGAAGAAACTGACAACTTTATGATATTGAGTCTTCCTCCCCAAGAACAAGTTATCTCTCTCCATTTATTCTTTTATGTCCCTTGGTGGAGTTTAAAGTGAGTTTTTCCTCAGCATTGGTTTTTTTGGTACTATTGTTAAAGGACTCTTCTATTATTTTTCTAGCTAGCCATTGTTTACTCACAAAAAAAGCTAATGATTATATTTATAATTAGAATACTTCCAATATTTCAACATCAAGCATACCGTTATGCAAGATCAAGCAAAATAAAGACATGGGTAAACTTCTAAAAAATAAACTAAATTTTGAAGAATTTTAATAAAGTAAAATAGCTCAGAATTGCACATGATCACAATGTGGCCCTAGATACAGTAAGAGCTCTTCATTTAATGTAACCCTGACTTTCCCCTACAGCCTTCATCTGCCACTGCATATCTTTCTTTCACAGCCCTATGTGGTCCTCCAGAGAAATATCCCTTTGGCAATGAACACCCAGGACAACACACCTTTCTGGAAGGGCATGCAAAAGAGCTCACTATCTCTACTTTCTGCAGAGCAAGGCAGAAAATATTTCTTCCAAAGTAGCCATCCACTACCTGAGTGCTTTTAAAATTCTACAGCAGGTAATTTCATGTGTTTTTAGGAAAGATGAAAGTGAAAAGCAACACAAGTAGTAACAATGGGTCAGAGACTAGAATTATCTCCAAAATTAATTTTTTTTTTTTTTTTTTAAAGATCAAGCATGATTCTGACTTGGGTCTGGAGTACAAACAAGTCTTTGGTCAAAGATTTACCTGAAAACCCAATCCACACCCAGACCCACTGCCTGGGTCAACTGAAACCTTCTGTGACATCAGGGGAGAGGACCTCATGGGACATCTGTGCTGTTAGTAAAGCCCCACTCTAACGGAGGCTCCCCACCCTCTATCCCTGTCCCAGTGCTGACCCCTCCCCACCTATGCTGGTTCAGCTGCCCCCAGAAGCTTGCCAAGATCTGCAAACAGGGCCTCCACTGCTTCTGTCTGAGCCCCACGAGCCTCAGTGCCAACCTATCAGCACAGGTCTCAGAGCTGGGTTCTCTCTGTCTCGGAACCTACGTGACATCAAGCCCTCTCCCCTAAAACTCAAACTTGAGCACAATCCCCAGCTTCCCCGACACAACCATAGCCCGCCTGCACTTCTAAGAAGCCCTTGTCTCTGTTACTTCTTACCGTGTCCTGCCTACCAGCCTCCAGGGACATCCTGCTACCCCCCGCTGGACCCCAAGGCTCTGGCCCAAGTGCTCCCCTTGAGCCTCCTATTATCTGTCTTTATAGTATCTGAGACTGCTTCCTGCCTGCCAGCTCGGACAAACTTCCAGGGTCTGTCCCCCCATGTTATCCCACTGCTGCTGGAGCAGGAAGAGGTGTCTGCCTAACTCAGCCCTTGTGGTCCAGCCTTTTCTGCAGCAGCAAACCCAACAATGTGACCGGCCACCACGAGAAGGCTCTGAGAGGAATAACAGCAACGTGTATTGGGTGCTTGCCGTGTGCTAAATAAGAGTCTAAACACTTTATATGTATTAATGAATTAATCCTCACAATAACACCATTCCCACTGTAGAGATTTTTTTAAAAACATAGCCCGGAATCCTTATACATTTACCCAAGATTACACAGTTAGTCAATGGCAAGTTCAAATCCAGCAATGTGCCTCCAGGATCCAAACTCAATCTTTACACTGACGGCTAAAGAGGCTGGCCCTGGGCCTTCCAGAAAGGCAGCTACTTTGCATACGCCAAGCACCTTCCAGCCTAAACCTCTTACCTTTCCTGACTCAGTCTCTGCCTGGAAACCCGAAATACCAATGCCAATCTGCCAGGAGTCTGCTCCTTCTCAAGCCCTACCGGCAGGGTTGCCCTTCTCGTGAGAGGGATAAATCCCAGACCTCTGAACCTCCTGGCTGTATCCACAGGAGATCCCGAAGTCACCACGGCCCTTCTTGTCATGGGCCTTTCTTGCCACCTGTCCCAGCCCACAGCCCATTTGACACTCGCTCTCCGCTGGCTTTATCAGAGCAAATACAGCCATGATTCATCACAGCCGCAGCTCTGGGCCCCGGCAGTATCCTGCCTGACCGATTCCAGGGCCCCAGAACCTTACTAAAACAAAAATGGCCCGTCAAGTCCAAAAGCACCAAGCCACTCTTCCCCCCGCCCATGCAGGCACTCTCAGTCTCCCTCTGTCAGTCTCTCTCTCTCTCTCCCCCACCCCAGGTGCCCTCACCTGTCACAATGGGGTAGGACTGTGGCCCGGGCACGCTGCTCCCAATGTCGGTGGGAGTGGGGCTGGTCAGGTTGGCCTTCATGTCATCCAGCCCTCCAGCCAGCGAGGCCATAGCTGAGTACTCAGTGGTCTGAAAGAGGAAACAAAACAGAAATGTCTCAGCATCAAGACTCCAAAGCCCCCCAGCCAAACGCCACCGCCACATTCTGGGCTTCAGCCACCTCGCTGGGTTAGCCCAGGCCAGCGCCAGGGCCCACGGGGGGCTCGCAAACCCCCCAGTGTTGAGAAGGCAGATTCAGCTCAATGGAGCAAGACAGGTATCCAGAGTCGACAGTTCTCCCCGGGTGAGGAGGGAGGTGGGCAGGAGTCAGGTGCAGCTTCACAAGAATTCAAACCTAGCTTCTTGTGGCCTGCAGGTTCCATTTGCCCAGCCCCAGTGGCCACCGACAATGTCTTGAATACAGTGAGGGAGATATCAGTAACTAAAAGCAAGACGGAAATAACAGTCTTGTTGCCAAGAGGATAGAAAGAAAAGTTTCTGATTTCAATGCTCTTAAACCACAGACGCAGAATCACAGACACAAGGTTAAAAGGACTTTGAGACCTCATCCATGCCAAACTCTCAATTCACAGATGACTGAACTGAGGCCCAAGGCAAAGAGGGCTTTGTCCATGGCCAATGGGGCAGAATCCAAGTCCAGGGAGTAGTCCACCAGAAACTCTCACTCAAAATCCAATACATCAAACCAAATGAACCACAGTTTGGCAAGTGTGTTGAATTCCGGCAGCATGTAAACTATGTGCTGCAAATTGTGAGGTGCACACATCTGATTTAGCAAGTCCACAGCAGCCATGGGCACTTGGCCCAGGGTCATGCTCCTTCCTTTAAGCCATTTCATGAAATCAGAGCTTGTGATGAGTCATTTCCTTGACATCCTAGCCACTGTCAAATGGCCTCCAGAAGATGCCAACCTGGGCCTTCCCACTCAGAGACAGACCAAATTAGAAGTGTGAGTTCCAGGTCTCTTCCTTCCACGCAACCCCCAGGCCTAGTTTCGGGTACAGAAAATATCTGCAAACGCCCAAGCCAAAGAATTTGGTTGTGTACCCAAACTCTTGGCATGAGCAGTTCCCTCCAGGACGCTGGCATCGCAATGGAGGGCACATCCTTGTCTGTCCAGGGTTACATCCTTGGCAGACAGGGACAGGGAAGGAAGCCGCCTTCTGAAAGGAGACACAGGCACCTTGGGGAGGATGCTGAGGACTGAGCAGAATCAGGGAAGGGAAGGGAACCAGGGGAGCCACTGAGTAAGTGGCAGGCAGAGGGGACTCAGACTCGGGTACATTCCTGGTGCTTCTCTCTGCATCTGAACTAGAAAGTACTTCCTGGGCAGCTCAGCCTGGGGTGGTGGGCAACAGTGAGTCCACGAGGGTGCAGGCCCAGGCACCCTGCCGTGAGTCTCACCGAGGACAGCTCTGTCCAGAGCTCTGGGGCTCTCAATCATCTTCAGCAGAGGCTGATTCGGAAACATGCAGAGAAGAGCACAGGCTTCTACAGGAGAAGGACATGATAGGGACACGCCTCCCCGACTATATCACTATAAAGCTGTAGTAATTAAGACAGGGTAGGATTGGCACAGGGACAGATAAATAGATCAATGAAACGGAATCGAGTCCAGAAACTGATCTGTGCATAGATGGAACCTTGATATATGAGAGAGGTGATGTACAAATCAGCAGGGAAGGATGGACTCTAATAAACAGTGCGGGGGTAACTGGTTATCCATTCAGAAACAAGGGGGAAAAAAGAAATTGGATCTTTACTTTATACCAGACACAAAAATCAATTCCAGGTGGATTGGAGACCTAAATGGGAAAGGCAAAGGCATCTAACGTGGTCGGCTCTAGGTCCAGTCAAAAATCCTTGGGAACAAACCTGCCCTTCAAAAGGAAACAAGTGGTTCTGGGATGCTCACTACAGGGTGGGTCCTAGTCATCCTGCCACCCTGATCCAATGCCTCCTCCTCCAGGAAGCCCTTCCTAACTACCATTTCTTAGGAGGCAGGAGCCCTGCCTTTGCCCCACTGGCCTCACCATGAGGTGTCAGGGCAGTAAGAACCATAATCTTCACAATCACGTCAAAAGCTCACATTTATTGATCAATTGCTCTGTGTCAGGAGCTTTACCTGAATCTTCCATTTAATCCTCACAGTAACTCCACGAAATAGGTTCTATGTTATCCCCATTTTACAGATGACGAACTGAGACTTGTTATAGAAAGGAAGTAGCTTGCCTAAAGTCACACGGCTTCTAGGTGCCAGAGCCAGGATTCCAAACTGGATCAATCTGACTCCAAAGTCTTGACAGTTACTCTAATGATTTCCATACCGTAAATCCTGTCCTATAAACAGATGTGAAATCAATTTGCTAGTGCCAATGTTTTAAAAAAAACGAAATTAGAATGGACTAGAACAGAAAAATACCCAAGGTTCCCACACACAGAAAGAAGAAGCCCTGTTTTATAAATCTTTGTTTCACATAGAAGCGGAGATGAAAAGATCTTTCTTGCTTTAGGTCAGGACCAGCAAAGTCTTCATTCTATGCAGCAAGAAGCTGTTGGGAAAAGGTCACTGTCTAGACTTCATTCCCTGTAGAAGGAGACTTGGTCATGGCATTAGCCATTAGGCATTTGCTGAAAAAGGACCTTGGAAGTAAAGCTCACTGGAACAAGCTCCTTCAGCGTATCGCCATGAGCAAAGACAGGAGGTCAAAACACTTCTGTAAGGGTCTCTTCTGAGATGGTGTCTTCTAGGGTTCCCGGGACCCTGGGGTAGGGGACAGGGCCCCTTCCTGTCTGTGTTACCAAGGGCGCTGGTGGAGGCCTGAGCATAATGAATGTTCAGTATTTATTGAGCCTTTCTTGGGCACAAGATGCATGTGAAGCCCAGACATGCTCTTTGACTTTCATCCACAAACCCCAAGGGAAAAGATATGTGGCCCCAGAAGCTTTATCGAAGGGGAGCAGGAACACAGAGACGTTAATTGACCACGGAGCAGGAAGCGGCCAGGAAAGGGTTCTTGCGTGGGCTTTATTCAGCCCGGGTCTGAGCTGTCCCAAACCCTCAAGGCTGATAAGAGCTGAAGAAAGGTTCAGAGGGAAGAGGACAGGAGTGGTCTGAAACAGGGCACATGACAATAGTTGAAGGAAGTGAAACTGTAAGAGGCAAAGACGGAAAGGTAGTCCGGCTGGGATCCGCCTGCGAAGGGTTTGCACAGTGAACACATGGGTGAACAAATGAATGAGTGACCTTCAGGCAGTCCAGGCAGCAATCTCAATGAAGAGTCAGCATCCCTGCGCCCCTCCCCGCCCCACTGCCAGACCTACCCTTCCTAGATGCCAGGCTGGGCAGCTGGGTCTGCAAGGGAGAGCCTTTATTTCCCCCAAGAAAGGAGAGCCCAACCTGAGTTTCAGAAAATTGAAAGAGGGTGGCCAATAGGGATATTTCTTCATTTCTTTGATGTCCCGTTGGAAGGGTCTTTTTGCTATTTGATTTTGTTTTAGTCCATAAATTCATCGTCAGAGTTTGCCCGGTCACTGGGCGCCAGGGTGGCTCAGTCGGTTGAGCGTCTGACACTTGGTTTTGGCTCAGGTCATGATCTCACAGTTCATGAGCTCGAGCCCCACGTCGGGCTCTGCTCTGACATCGCAGAGCCTGCTTGGGATTCTCTCTCTCCCTCTCTTTCTGCCCACCCCACCCCCCGGCTTGTTCTCTCTCTCAAAAATAAATAAACTAAAAAGCATTTTACAAAAAGTTTGCCCAGTCACTTTGACAGCTGAGTTTGGATCAACTTTCCAAGACACCAAATCTTTAACTTGTGTTACACATGTGCTAGGAGGTCTCAAAATCCAGTCTCCCAACCACCACTGGCTGCCAGAAGGTAAAGTGAATGTCCCTAAAGAGTGGGGACTCTGGGGACAGGGGACTTAGAAACCGGCCCTCAGCAGCCCTTTGCCAACTGTCCCTCCTACCACCACCACCTTGCAGGTCTTGCCCCCTGCCTAGTCTCTCCTCTTTGGTGGGACTCACAGTGCTCACCCTGCTCCTGTACGAGCCAGGGGATGCTGCCATTTAGGTTGGTGTGTACTTTTTCCCTAAGTCCTCATCACTGCCTGTCCCTTTGAGCTGCTATGATTTTGAAAGGAAGCTGCACTCTCTCCAGTCTCCTGCTTCTTTGTTACAGTGGCTGCTCTACAGCCTGCCTCTGCCCGGAGGACTTGTCTCACTCAGTCATTTACAGAACTCCTACACTGTCCACAAGACCCAGCTCAAATGTCACCTCCTCAGTGAGGCCATTCCAGGGCCCCACATGCTACAATGAAATCATGACTCCCTTGTGTATGCTTCTACACTTGATGGCATTTTCCACAAACCTCCATGATCACTTTTCACCATGTTTAATGGCTGTTTGTCTATCTCTTTCTAGGTTGCCTTGAGAGCATGGAACATCCCTAGAGCCCCTGAAGTGCTTTTTGAATGAATGAATGAATATATGATCCAGTAGCATGACATCAACCACAACACTCCAAAATTAACTGAGAAGTGTTTCAACAAGAACTCCAAGTGATATGTCAACCTTCCCCTGCCCCCCTCCCACCTCTCCCCTCATCAAGTCAGGTGACCAGAAAACAATGCCCTTGTCCACCCTTAAACGCTCTGGGGAAGTGCTTTCACTCATCTGTGATAACATATCAGGCATTCAACATTTGTTAGAGGAAATAGAAGCACCATACAAAAAAAAAATTGTTAACCTCTGAAGACACTGCCACTGAATATTCAAAGTCCTTGCCAATCCCTCCTGCAATTCAATACCCCAGAAGCCAGTTTTTTCTCCTGATAAATGGTTAACCTGCCTGTGGCTGAA